>NC_141090.1:43576098-44116098 GCF_041138505.1 Cibotium barometz
TTATACTTTCAAAATAGGCTCCTAGATCTGTTGAACACACAGTCATTGTAAAATCGTAAGACATAATTGTACAAAATAAACCAAGAGAGTGAGAATATTGGTAGCTAGGTATTAATTTAAAGTAAAACAAACCTTCAATGTCATTGAGAGGAGTAACTTACAATTACTTGTAAACATCTCTTGGTATTCCAAGTGAAGTTCTAATGCCTTTATAGATGTGTGAAATTTCATATAAATCTTGCTTCCAATATACTTCAAAATTTGTGCTTTCCAATGGTTACTTCTATCGGTGTTCTTGTTTCTCTTAACCTCTTACAAATGCATAGAGTAATCCAAGAGAGCACACTAACCTTAATTGGCTCCCAATCCCCATAACTATTCTCTGAATTAAAAAGGACATAGGACATCCACCTCAAAAGCTACCATTATGCAAAAAAAACCACATGTGCACAAAAGAAAGTTTGTTCTCCATCACATGGGCAAGAATAATAATGGAAACTTAATGATCCAAGGAGAATTAGAATATGAAACAATGTCCAATTAACACCTCAATTAATTCCCCTAAGAATCATCCAAGCACTAAAACCTAACCCATCACTTGAGACTAAAACCACATTCTTGCAACATGTGAGGAACATAACAACCAAGCTCAATAAATCATGCTTAGGATTGTTGAATGTTTGACTAGATTACATTTTATGATTGAACCACATAATGTCAAATCCATAAAAGCAACCCAAACACAAAAAGACGAGGTTTTGGTTTCAAGAGGAAGAGGTACTATTTAGCAAAACTAGTTCTTTAAAACATGAGAAAGAGTTAAAGGGAGAATGCATGAATGATATTACAAACTATTATTCTACTAAGAGAAAAGCTAAAACACCTCATTATGGATCCGTATTGGGAGATATATGCTTATACTACAAAGCTGATGATGGAGCTCCATCTTTGCACCCTGACAATCTAACATTATCTTCTATCAAGACATAACAGACTATATAGAAGGGACAAGTGAACATCTAGAGGATTCACAATTCTTAGTAAAGATGAATGAACCTATAGAGTGGACCTACAATGCCATTATACACACTAGGTACCACATTACATATTCTCAACAATGTTGAGAAGAACGAGTGAGGATAATTATGCTTTTGACCAAGTATTTTTGAGTAAACCAAAGAATGAAGACTCAATGCTTATGATTCAAATGGAAAACTCAAGCTAAAACTAATACATCTACGATTCCATTTGAGGAGCCTATTAAAGTTTGGCTATATTTCCCAATAGGAAAAATGAATGAAAAGAAGTTGTGATTAGTCAAGCCATTTGTAACATCATATCTAGGAAACGTGTCTTTGGGATAACTTGTAAAATTAACTTTTTCATTGATTTGAGAACACGTGAGCCTTGCAAAATAGAGAGAAGAAGAGGAATAATACAAGGGTCTTAACAACTTGCACCTTTAGCCACTCTTACTAGAGCAACCCTCTCTTGTTGTGGAGAGCTAGGGTCCTTAATATTGCCTCCCTTGTTATCAATCACTACAAGGGAGCTTTTTGCAAATGGGTGGGGAGCAAAGAGAGAGAGAGAGAGAGCTATGGAGAGATTAACCTTTACTTTAATGCCTTGATGAGTGAAAGTATGGTGGAGAAGGGAAGAGCAGGAGAGAGGGAGAAAACTTGAATCAACATACCATCAGTCACCCACACAATCCTCAAGCATGCATGCAACAAAGAAAAGAGAGTATACAAGTCCACGAGAGCAAACTCAATTGTAAGAATGGGATTATCCCTTTTCTCATTAGTTAAAATGTCCTGTATACAAGACTCATATGTATAATGCTCGACCACCCAAGTAATGTCCAGGCTTATTTCCTAGTCTAGGTATACACTACTGGCATTACCTAAGTTGTAAGCTTAGTTTTGACTATCTTTTGGAATTACACAAGTAAGCTTGGAGATTTCCCATAATCATTTACATGAAGCGCATTGCATGGTACAAAAAAATATGGCCCAAAAATGTTGCCGCACTTTCAGAGTAATGTAAGCCAATGTGGTTAACATACCCCCTCCCTAATGACGGTTCCGTCCTCCAAATTGGATTGGAAGAATCGATAGTGAAGCTCCATGGGAGTTAATGGTAGAAGTCGCTCAAGTTCTAGTAGAAGTCAAAAAGGGACTTCGTATATTAGGTGGTGCAATGGAATGCCTTGTAGGATGTCCAGAAGGAGGTTTCAAACATATCTTCAAATGTGAGCATCCTCCAACCTTGCATCCACCACTGTACTCGCTTGTAGTAAGCCGAGTATCTATTGTAGAAGATAAGGGCCCTTGTTGATGTCAAAGGCCATGCCATGGATGAAAAGATGTAGGGGGGAAGAGAGCTTGAGCTCTTTCAAGTGCACACACACTCACACAAACCCTAGAAGAGAACAACACACAAGGTAAGAGGTTGAAAATTCTTCTTCTTCTTCACACAACAAAAGAAGTCTACAAAGAAGATAAAGTGACTAACACACATAATAGAGTATATACAAGCACAATCCATAATGTGAACACGTTAAGAGGAGTGGATAGATGTGGACTAGTCGGTGTAGTCCAGCTGTAGAATCTCTAGCAGAAATATGTCGGTGCCAGATACCAAACCCGCCACTAGTAATGTAAAAGTCGAACGGTCATGCAGGCGCCTCGTTGAGTGTTAGCTCATGTTAAGCTTGACATCTCAACACTCCCCCTCAAGCTCAACTCTAGCTCATGAACTCTAAGCATATCTTGAAATCTACGGAGCTTCTCAGCTCTCAAGGTCTTTGTGAAGATGTCAGCGACCTGATCCTGTGTGTTGACGTAGGCCAAGTTGATGTTTGCTGCCAAGACTTTCTCCCTAATTAAGTAGTAATGTACCTCAATGTGTTTTATCCGCGCATGGAGAAGTGGGTTCCTGGCCAATTGTATATTGCTAAGATAGTCATAATATATAACAACCTTTCTCTCCACATGCAACCCCAAATCAGCAAGTAGCTTGCGTAACCAAGCAACCTCACACGTTGCCACTACAGCTCCTCTGTACTCTGCCTCTGTACTCGACAAGGCAATTGTGGGCTGATTCTTGCTGCTCCATGTCACAATCCCCAATGAAAACATAAATCCAGATCTCCTATCTGAGATGCTACTTGCCCAATTTGCATATGTGTACCCATATAGTTCCAATGGTACACCTGCTGCATAAAACAATGCATAATCAATAGTGGCCCTCAAATACCGAAGTGTGCGTCGCACACTATCAAGATGTGGTTTGCATGGAACCTGCATAAACTGCATCGAACCTGCATAAACTGGCTCTCTAAGCTAACAATGTAACTCAAATTTGGCATGCTGATCGTGACATAGATCAAACTCCCCACAATCTTCCTATACATAGTGGGATCCTCCAACACATAACCTGCATCTGCACTGAGCTTGCCATTTTGATCTAATGGCACTGAGATTGGCTTACAATCAGCCATCCCATACTTGGACAACATGTCCAATACATACTGTCTCTGTGATAACCAAATACCCTTAAGTGTGCGAATGACTTCAATTCCCAAAAAGTAGCGCAGATCTCCCAAATCCTTTATCTCAAACTTCCTTTTGAGACACTTTTCACATGCTCAATCTCATCCAAGTTGTCACCCCCAACAATAAGATCTACATATATGGTGATGATCACAACACCCTTATCACTCTTGCGCACATACAAAGAGTGATCTGCATCTACCATATGAAAACAAATAGTGACAAGATACTCAGCAATCTTGTCATGCAATGCTCGTGGAGCTTGCTTCAGCCCATACAAAGCCTTACAAAGCCTTACATACATAATCTGGGTGACCTGTATCCTCAAAACCTGGTGACTGATTCATATACACCTCTTCTTGGAAGTCACCATATAAGAACGCATTTTTTACATCCATCTGATGTAAAAACCAGCCTTTAGCTGTAGCCACCGCAATCACAACTCTCACAGTTGCCATCTTTACAATTGGGGAAAAATGTCTCCTTATAATCAATCCCATGTGTATGCGCATATCCTTTGGCTATCAATCTAGCCTTGTACCTGCTTATGCTACCATCACTGTTATGTTTCACCTTATACACCCACTTATAGCCAATAGATTTCTTGCCTTCACACAATGACACCAAATCCCAAGTCTCATTTTCATACAATGCATCCATCTCCTCATTCATAGCTTCTCCCAACACACATTTCCAATAGCCTCATCAAAACATGTGGGTTCTACAACCCGCACAACTTTTGCCATGTAAGCATAGTGATGTGCCACATAACCACCATAAGTCAACCTCTGCACAGGGTTTTTGACTCTTTTAGATCTTCGTAACTTTGCATTCATGGTGGCTTCCATAGCCTTCTTCACACCAGGTGTCCTCATTTGCTGGAATCCCAAGCTCCTCATCAAGGCTCATCTCTGAGCCACTAGAATCTCCATCAACAAAAGAATGCCATGTAGAAATATCAGGCATACCAAGGGGCTCAACCACTTTCTCTTTGCCTTTATGTGATATACCAACTACATTTTCAGGACTGGTATTATGATGCAGCTTGCCACTCCATGGTCTATCAACAGAATCGCTGGATGAGGACTCTCCTGGTCCACTCAATGACTGTGAGCTGACTTACATTCTGTGCAACCACATTTCCACTTACATCATCCCAGCATGTTTTTCAGCAGTATACCAGCTACTCATCTCATCAAATACAACATCCCTGCTTACTCTCAATTCACGTGTAGTAGGATTATAACATCTATATCCCTTTTGCTCAAGGGAATACCCAATAAATTTTTTACTTTTGGATCCAGCTTAGTACGCAACTCATGTGGCACATGTTCATATGCAATATATCCAAAAACTTTCAAGTGAGACAAATCACGTTTCTTGCCAATAAACTTCTCCTTTGGCATTACATCATGTATGGCTGCAGTAGGAGTCCTGTTCATGATATAAACTATTATAGACACAACCTTAGCTCAATAGCTATGTGGCATATTCTTCTCTGCCATCAATGCTCGTGCTATCTTTGCAATGTGCTTATTTTTCCACTCTCCAACTCCATTCTGCTGCGGAGTGTATTTACATGTAAATTGTTATTAAATGCCATTCTTTTGCAAGAATTCAGAGAACTCATTGGAGAATTATTCTCCCCCTCCATTTGACCTTCACCTTACCATCCTGCATGGACAATGGCACATCCCCAACATGGGCAATCGAATGAGCAGTGTCATCCCCTGTTTGAACAAAACCTAGTCTTTCAAGACTCTTCATTTCCTTGAACCACTCACCATGACTTGTCATGTGGTTCAAAGCACCTGAATCAACATACCATACATCATACTTACATGCTGCTACATCATTTCTAGACATAACATTAACTACATGTTTCATAACAAACAACCTCTCATTATCCTCATTATTTCTACTAGAGAATGCATAGTTGTTTTGTTGCACTTTTCCATTTTGCATGCCACTCTGCTTCTTATAGCAATCTGCTTACACATTTCCAAGCTTACCCATAGAAGTTTAAAAAGAATTTCCTAAGGTGCAATAGAAATAAATTATAATTTGCAAAAGACCTTAGCCTAAGGGTCCAAATTTTCTAAAAATTTTGGATTAAGGTTCTGAGGGGCCAATAAGATTAATCCAAATGTAGGGAGGAGAAAATTGAAGAAATAAAGAAAAACCCCCCAAAAATGAGTAAATACTCATATAAGATGAAGAGTGGACTAAGGACCAAAGGAAATATTAAAAAAATGAAGTTTTGACACCTCAGAGTGGGGATTTCCCCTCATGAAGGAGGCACCTTTTTTCTTATCATTTCTTTCCATTTTAAATCAATAAAATGAGATATTTCATCTCTCCTCTCTCCTATTTTAAGTCTAATTCCAAAAAGTAAGCTGAACTGACCCAAAAATGGTAAAAAATTGACCAAACTGATCTGGAAAATTCTAGAATCAGTTTGCTTGGTTTGAGGCTCACTTTTCCTATAAATAGAAGCCTCCCACTTTTTAAAAGCTTAATAGTGTTTATGCACTGTTACTCTACCCCTCCCCAGAGTCAAATACATTGAATTCACTTGATAATTCAAATACATTGAAATCACTTGTGAATTCAAATACATTGAATTCACTTGATAATTCAAATACAATAAATTCACTTGATAATTCAATTGTTTTTGACTAAATCCTCTCCAAAAGAATTGGTGGCCACTCTTGATCCAAACAAGAGTAGAACCCTCAATCCCTCAAGCCAAAGAAAAGCTCACAAAACTCCATGTAAGCTAAAAACTCTACTTTTTTAATTTCTAATCTATGGTTTTCTGTCTTCTTTACTTTTTTAGTGAATCTTTGATGATATGCCTTGATGAAAAGGCTACCCCCTTCTCTTCCTTAAGAAATCAACCTTTTTTTATCCTAAAATGAGTAACAAATAAATTGATTTAAACTTTTCTTATTGTTTACTCTTTAGAAAGTGAGAATTGAATAGATTAGAGTACTTTACTTCAAATTGGGATTAATTTTAAATTGCTATTAGAATGTAAAGATTGAGAAATGGTCAGCTTGGCAAAAATTTCTTAAATTTTGTGGAAAATAAAGTTTATCTTTATATTATTCTAAACGAGTAATTCCCACCGTTTGTGCATCTTAAAAGAAATATTTTTATTTACTCCATGCACATATTCATCTATGAATATGCATGGATATCATTGATATAATTATTGAAATTAATTTCTTTGCATAGAAAGATGCATATTGAAATTTTTTTTATTATAAAAGTGTTATTTTCATTAGATTTAAATTCTATAAATAGAAAGATGCATATTGGAAATTTTTTTAATTATAAAAGTGTTATTTTCATTAGATTTAAATTGTATGCATATTGAAAATCATTTTTTAATTATAAAAGTGTTATTTTCATTAGATCTAAATTCTATGCATATAGAAAGATATATATTGGAAATTTTTTTATTATAAAAGTGTTATTTTCATTAAATTTAATTTCTATGCATGGAAAGATGCATAATAGAAATTTTTTTATTATAAAAGTGTTATCTTCATTAGATTTAATTTCTATGCATTGAAAGATGCATAATAGAAATTTTTTAAATTATAAAAGTGTTATTTTTATTAAATTTATTTTCTATGCATGGAAAGATGCATAATAGAAATTGTTTTATTATAAAAGTGTTATTTTCATTAGATTCAATTTCTATGCATGAAAAGATGCATAAGAGAATTTTTTTTCTTATTGTAAAAATATTATTTTTATTAAATTTAATTTCTATGCACGAAAAGATGCATATTAATTTTTTTTAATTGTAAAAGTGCTATTTTCATTAGATTTAATTTCTATGCATGGAAAGATGCATAATAGAATTTTATTATTATTATAAAAGTGTTATTTTCATTAAATTTAATTTCTATGCATGGAAAGATGCATAATAGAAATTTTTTCATTATAAAAGTGTTATTTTCATTAGATTTAATTTCTATGCATGGAAAGATGCATAATAGAAATTTTTTTTATTATAAAAGTGTTTTTTATTAGATTTAATTCTATGCATGGAAAGATGCGTAATAGAAATTCTTTTTATTTTAGTAATTGTCTGATTCTACCAATTCCAGTGGTTGGGCGGTGGCTAACCCATGGGCCGAATAGGGTTAGGCTGGAATCAGTAGAGTTTTAATAATCAAATTGAATAATAGGAATACGCTTAGAACTCGAATAGTTAAATAATGACCTGAAGACTTCTCAAATGAATAGATCAACGGCTATGCCTGATTTCAGTTAGGAAAAAAGCATTGATTTCTTCAAGTTAAGTTTGTAATAGTTTTCCTTCTATATCTGGTTTAATCAGGTGAAGGTTAGTTTAGTCTCTTGACCCTGTTAGAAAATTCGTGGAAATCAAAAAGGTGAAATCGTCCCCGTTTTTCGGGTAAGGAAAATTTTCTCGGTTTTGGTTTTGGAATGACCACCAGATTAGTCTCGTGTCCGGACATTCGAGGGCGAGGCCCCGAGTGGTGGGAAACCCTGCCCCACGCAGAAGAAGCTACTTCCACTACTACTAGCAACCAAGAATCCGGTGCGCGGAGGGGGCAGTGGGATATCACTGCAGTTGGTATCAGAGCGTTGTTGTAAACTTATGAAACAAAAGTACAAATTGCCTAAAAATTTAAAGTAAATCTGGGAAATAATGTCTTTACTTGCTAAGATTATGTTTGAAATGAATTCATAAATTGAAAACTCATAAATTGAATTGGATTTTTAGATGGATACTCCAAATCTGTCTAACAATCCTGGACTTTCCCAGAGTTAGGATATGATCGCCTTTGCCTTCGAACATCTCATCAACTCTGCTACAACCCAAGAAAGCAGAGTAAGGCTCGCTCATCACTTTGAGGATCTATACTTTCCTGATCCAGTAGAGCGACGTCAGCATATGTGGTTCTATGGAGGGCGGTGTATTAACGTCAATACCAATCAGCTTCAAAGAATCAGGCAGAATATCTCACTAGCCATGATCTTGATAAGGCTAGGAGTTGTTCATTATGTCCAACTCTTTAATCATTCGCCCCGGAATTTTAGAAATTCTTGCCGAAATTTTAGACTTCTGAGTCGCTTTATTCCTAGGAGTAGAATTACAACACCTTTATTCAGTGATGGATCGTGTATATCATAGCATGTCTCCATGCAGTATCGCCTTTTTATTTGTACGCGCGATTGAGGCAGTGACTTTTGGAGCCGAGACGCTCTATGCATATATCATAAACTTTTGATAATAAATGATGTTTTATAAAAAATTCTAAATTATTTTCGTGATTGTGATTATTGGTTAATAAAATTATCAGAGTGAGTCTTGTTTTAAGAATTATGATGGAATAATTATTGTTTAAGAAATAAATCTCAAAAATAAAATAATCATAAATCTGATTTGACGAAGTTAAGTTGACAAAAATCTCGCTTTGGCAGAATCATGAGGCACGCGGCCCGTGCTAGGCAGCTGGATCCTCTTTTTAATTATAAAAGTGTTATTTTCATTAGATTTAATTTCTATGCATGGAAAGATGCATAATAGAATTTTTTTATTATTATAAAAGTGTTATTTTCATTAAATTTAATTTCTATGCATGGAAAGATGCATAATAGAATTTTTTTATTATAAAAGTGTTATTTTCAGTAGATTTAATCTCTATGCATGAAAAGATGCATAATAGAAATTTTTTTATTTAAAAGTGTTATTTTCATTAGATTTAATTCTATGCATGGAAAGATGCATAATAGAAATTCTTTTTATTTTAGTAATTGTCTCGTTCTACCAATTCCAGTGGTTGTGTGGTGGCTAACCCATGGGCCGGATGGGGTTAGGCTAGAATCAGTAAAGTTTTAATAATGAAATTGAATATAAGAATACTCTTAGAACTCGAATAGTTAAATAATAACCTGAAGACTTCTCAAATGAATAGATCAACAGCTGTGCCTGATTTCAGTTAGGAAAAAAGCGTTGATTTCTTCAAGTTAAGTCTGTAATAGTTTTCCTTCTATCTGGTTTAATCAGGTGAAGGTTAGTTTAGTCTCTTGACCCCGTTAGAAAATTCATAAAGGAAATCAAAAAGGTGGAATCGTCCCCGTTTTCTGGGCAAGGAAAATTTTCCCGGTTTTGGTTTCGGAATGACCACCAGATTAGTCTCCTGTCCGGACATTCAAGGGCGAGGCCCTGAGAGTGGGAAACCCTACCCCGCGCAGAAGAAGCTACTTCCGCTCTGCTAGCAACCGAGAATCCGGTGCACGGAGGGGGCAGTGGGATCTCACAGCTGGTATCAGAGCGCTGTTGTAAACTTATGAAACATCACAAATTGCCTAAAATTTTAAAGTAAATCTGGGAAATATTATTTTTACTTGCTAAGATTATGTTTGAAATGAATTCATAAATTGAAAACTCATAAATTGAATTGGATTTTTAGATGGATACCCCAAATCTGTCTAGCAATCCTGGACTTTCTCAGAGTCAGGATATGATCGCCTTTGCCTTCGAACATCTCATCAACTCTGCTACAACCCGAGAAAGCAGAGTGAGGCTCGCTCGTCACTTTGAGGATCTATACTTTTCTGATTCAGTAGAGTGACGTCAGCACATGTGGTTCTCTAGAGGGCGGTGTATTAACGTCAATACCAATCAGCTTCAAAGACTCAGGCAGAATATCTCACTAGCCATGATCTTGATAAGGCTAGGAGTTGTTCATTATGTCCAACTCTTCGCCCCAAAATTTTAGAAATTCTTGCCAAATTTTTAGACTTTTGAATCGCTTTATTCCTAGAAGTAGAATTACAACACCTTTATCAATGATGGATCGTGTATATCATAGCATGTCTCCATCGCAGTATCACCTTTTTATGCGTACATGCGATTGAGGCGGTGACTTTTGGAGCCGAGATGCTCTATGTATATATCAGAAACTTTTGATAATAAATGATGTTTTACAAAAGATTCCAAATTGTTTTCGTGATTGTGATTATTGGTTAATAAAATTATCAGAGTGAGTCTTGTTTTAAGAATTATGATGGAATAATTATTGTTTAAGAAATAAATCTAAAAAATAAAATAATCATAAATCTGATGACGAAGTTAAGTTGACAAAAATCTTGTTTTGTCAGAATCATGAGGCGCGCGGCCCGTGCTATAGGCAGCTGGATCCTCTTACCGAAGAGTTAGATCCGGACATTTGTAAAGCCTTGCACTGATCCCAACATGGTGAAGGGGAACAGTTAGGAGAAACAGTGGAAAAATGGATTGAGGCAATGGAAGAGTACTTTGATGTAACAAACGAGAGGAGCAAGATGGCTCTCACCAGATTAAAAATTGTGGAAATGGCTAGGGTCGCATGGAGGAACCATTGCGAGAAAAACTGTCTCGACCGAAATACCCAGACCTGGTCAGATCTTAAAGCATACCTCAGGAAAAGGTTCTGTCTCCTGGGCTTCCTGGAAACCAAAATGAATGAGTTCTTGGAATTGAAGTAGGATAGCCGGACAATTGAAGAATACCATTAGGCAATCGCCCTTCTCCTCAAATATTCTCCACTTTTGGATGAAGAGAGCAGCTGATGGCCAGATTCATTCGAGGAATGGACAAGCCATTGGACACTTTAGTGAAAAATGCCAAACTAGACTCAATGGCGGAAGCTGTCAGAATGGCAAAGGACTTTGCCAAGGCATTTGTTGTCAAGGTCCCGCCAAAGCCTGCACCCTCAAACTTTAAAAGGTTCCAAACCTCGGGAAGTACTTTAAACTGTCCACCCCCAAAGAGGCAGCAAGGCCCAAATCAGAATCAAGATGCTGGGAGAGATTCAGAAGTGAAGCAAGAGCCCTGCCTTTTTCAAGAACTCAGAGGGATAAGCCTAGAAGTGAGAACAGATGTTTTAGATGTCAGGGTTTCGGTCACCAGCTTAAAGACTACCTGAATCCTGCCATGTTCAAGAGGACAGGGAAGTCAAGGACCTAGAATGCAGAGACCAGTCCCTTCCTATCACACAAATCAAGGTCCGTCGTCTCGTTAAAATCAGGGCAATCCCAGAGGAATCCAGCTCAACCATCTGCCTCTGTTCAGAGTAATCTCAGACTCTCTCCCAGAACTGGGGTAACCAAAGAGAAAGAGTTCCGCCCCAATCTGCAGCAGTAGCCAGAGTAGTTACAATAGCAGAAGTAGTGGAAGAGGAAAGAGGTTAGATTTATGCTGTAATTGAAAACCAAGGGCCAAATCGTCAATTCTCTATCATCCATACTCCAGCTGAGTATAAGGGTAAGTCATTCAAACTTTTGATTGATTTAGACAGTACTCATTCATTTATTTCCCCTGGATGCTTGCTTAAGCTAGTCTTAGATCAGAAATCAGGGAAACATATGCAAGTTGAATTGGCCAGTGGAAAGATGCATAATAGATTTTTTATTATTATAAAAGTGTTATTTTCATTAAATTTAATTTCTATGCATGGAAAGATGCATAATAGAATTTTTTTATTATAAAAGTGTTATTTTCATTAGATTTAATTTCTATGCATGGAAAGATGCATAATAGAATTTTTTAATTATAAAAGTGTTATTTTCATTAGATTTAATTCTATGCATGGAAAGATGCATAATAGAAATTCTTTTTATTTTAAAAGTGTTATTCCTATTAAATTGATTTTATGCCTAAATAGATGCATAAAAGGATTTTCTTTTATATAAAAGTGTTATTTCCATTAAAGATGGATTTTCTGCATAAAGAAATTTTTATATCAAAATTAGATTCTCTTTAATTCTATGTTTGATTTTCATGAATATTTGATAAATGAATAAGTAAATACTCTGAGAGGGAAATTCCTATCATTTCATATTCACTCGGATTGTAAAGAGAAAATTCAAAAAATCTATCGTAGTCAGAATTTCAGATAAATGATTAATCCCTCATCGAAATTCGTGATTAATTTAGAAATCAGTTAAGTGAATATTCAATGAATGAAATTCAGTAAAATAATAACTAAAATATCACCCCTTTTTTAGAAAGATAGTTCAGGACAAACCTTATTAGACTCAAACCCAGAATCAAACTATGACCAAGACCAAACTTCTTCGTCAATTTCGAGGAAAGAAGATGTGACCAGTTCAGGAAAATACACTCCCGCAAACCTAAAACTAAGGTTGAGACCTTTGAATTGATCTGTGGATCAAGTTACAGAATTCGAGGAATTCTATTATGGAATTTAGAATTATGATCAGAAGTTTTGGGAATACTGATTTAAGATATACTCATTGTATTCAAAAGAAAATCAAACTGAAAACTTGCATAGAAACCCTATTTTCTTAAAGGACTGTCTTACGCCAGAATGCTAGAGGGAGCATTTGGTATATGTGTTTTTCTAAGGGAAGTTTGGTTGAAACAGCTGACGGAGAGTGTTCAAAGGACACACTCACCTTGGAGAGGATGACTTTGACAAGGTATGGGTATTTGAAGACTCATTTTCAATGGATTGTTTTATAAGTTAAAGTTTAGAGAGGAGTGTGTGCGTATTTGCATTCGAAAGCAAAAGATAAGAAAGGCATTCAATTATGGGTGGGTGAGTAATTATCTAGTTCTACCAATTCCAATGGTTGGACGGTGGCTAACCCATGGGCCGGATGGGATTAGGCTGGAATCAGTAGAGTTTTAATAATGAAGTTGAATAATAGGAATAGGCATAGAACTCGAATAGTTAAATAATAACCTGAAGACTTCTCAAATGAATAGATCAACGGCTGTGCTTGATTTCAGTTAGGAAAAAAGCCTTGATTTCTTCAAGTTAAGTATGTAATAGTTTTCCTTCTATCTGGTTTAATCAAGTGAAGGTTAGTTTAGTCTCTTGACCCCGTTAGAAAATTTGTTAAGGAAATCAAAAAGGTGGAATCGTCCCTGTTTTTTGGGCAAAGGAAAATTTCTCGGTTTTGGTTTCGGAATGACCACCAGATTAGTCTCGTGTCCGAACATTCAAGCGCGAGGCCTCGAGTGGGAAACCCTGCCTCGCGTAGCAGAAGCTACTTCCACTGCTAGCAACCAATTGGAAATCCGATGCGCGGAGGGGGCACTGGGATCTCACAATGTGAATGATCTTAATTCCTAAAAAGTAGTGCAGATCTCCCAAATCCTTTATCTCAAACTTCCTTTTGAGACACTTTTCACATGCTCAATCTCATCCAAGTTGTCACCCCCAACAATAAGATCTACACATGTGGGTGATGATCACAATACCCTTATCACTCTTACGCACATACAAAGAGTGATCTGCATCATCTGCCATATGAAAACCAATAGTGACACCTCTGATGTTACATCATGTATGGCTACAGTAGGAGTCCTGTTCATGATATAAACTATTATAGACACAACCTCAGCTCAATAGCTATGCGGCATATTCTTCTCTGCCATCAATGCTCGTGCTATCTTTGCAATGTGCTTATTTTTCGACTCTCTAACTCTATTTTGTTGCGGAGTGTATTTACATGTGTCTCTAAATGCCATTCTTTCGCAAGAATTTAGAGAACTCATTGGAGAAGTATTCTCCCCCTCCATTTGACCTTAGACACTTTACGTGCTTTCCTGTGCTATTTTTCAGCCACCATCACTCTAAAATTCTGAAAATGAGTGAACACTTCACTCTTCTCCCTCGTGAAATACACCCACACTTTCCCAATGTGGTCATCAATGAATATTACGTAGTACGTGCAACCACCCATAGACATAGTCTTTGCAGGATCCCATACATTTGAATGCACAAGATCTAGTACATTTCTGCTCACATTTCTATCATGTGGAAATACATGTTTTGTTTGCTTTCCAAATTGACATGCTTCACAAACTTTCTCCATACCTTCAACTTTAAACTTAGGCAGCCCTATCACAATTTCTTTAGTCTACATAGACTTCCTTCTTTGCACATTTACATGCCCAATTCTCTTATGCCAAATGTCTGTATCTGCAAAAACTCCTGAACCATTTCCAAACATTGCAGCACTCACTTTAAGCATATTTACATTCAATGTAAACATTCTGCCCACTCTGTTGCCTTTTGCAACCAACCTACACTTATCTTTAAAGTCTTCTACATAGCAGCCGTCAGGGTTAAACTGGACCTACAAACCCTGCTCAATCATCTGGCCAACAGAAACCATATTCTTTGTAATGTTTGGAACATGAAGTGCATCTACAAGGTACTTCACCTTACCATCCTGCATGGACAATGGCGCATCCCCAACGTGGGCAATCGGATGAGCAGTGTCATCCCTTGTTTGAACAAAACCTGGTCTTCCAAGACTCTTTATTTCCTTGAACCACTCACCATGACTTGTCATGTGGTTCAAAGCACTTGAATCAACATACCATACATCATACTTACATGCTCCTATATTATTTCTAGACATAGCATTAACTACATGCTCCATAACAAAGAACCTCTTTTCATCCTCATTATTTCTGCTAGAGAATGCATAGTTGTTTTGTTGCACTTTTCCATTTTGCATGCCACTCTGCTTCTTATAGTAATCTGCTTGCACATTTCTAGGCTTGCCACAGTAAAAACACCCTCGTGTATCATTGTGTTGCCTTTGTTAAATTACCACGACCTCTTTGACTCCCCCTGCCTCTAAACTGGCCTCTTCCACCTGTGTGTTGTTGTTGTGAATCAGGGTACAGTGCTGCTCTGCTAATGACTATAATTCTGATTACCTATTCGGCCACCACCTTGGCCACGTCCATGACCTCTATCTCATCCTCTACCTGTACTTATGTAGAAGGCCTACTGCTCTGAACTGTTTTGGTTTTGCGAAGACTGTTGATCTTCACCTAAGTTCTTCTCTTCATCAATGATCAGCATTGACACAAAATCTATGAAGTTAGGAATGTTCTCTTGAGTCTGAATAGACGTCTTGAACACCTTGTATTGCGGCCCAAGACCACATAGACACACTTCCACCTTATCACATCATCAATCAACAGAAACACCAATTGATGCAAGGGATTCCACAATGCCCTTGATTTTCAAGGCATAATCATTCACAGAAATATTTTTCTTCTCCTTAGTATGAAGCTTATTCTTCAACGGAATCTTTCGTGCCTTGGTGTTGTTTTCATACAGCTTCACCAAGGTGTCCCATGCCTCCTTAGGTGACTTGGCATCTTGTATATGCCCAATCATGGTGTCGTGTATACTAATAGAAAGACAATACATGACTTTCCTTGCTGCTTGATTCCAATCCTTGAATTCTTTGACATCTCTGTAGGTAGTTGGATTAATCTTCGATATCTCTAGTGCCTTCTCATGTTCACCTTCAATGTAGTCCCACTATCCTTTTCCCATCAGGAAATTCGTCAATCTAAACCTCCAAGCATGCAAGTTTGTCTTGTCAATCTTCTCTGCAACAATCTGGTTTATTCCATCATTTGACATCTTTTCTGCAACACAAATTTACCAAAAACATCACTCTTATTTGACCTGCTCTGTAGTGGTACTATACTGCACCCAAACTTCACAAAACCAATGACCTCAATTTGCATACATACACCCAATGGAAACTTTGAGACCTATTTGCAGTACACAGAGTGTCTACACAACGAATCTCCCTTCTTGCAGTTCCAAAAAACAGAGTTCTGCATAGAATCAAAACTTACCCACACTGTCCAACCATGAATGCCTGCGAACTGAAAAAATGGAGGTCTAAACACAACCAAAATGCGTTTTTGGCTCGAAAAATTACATCCAACGAACAAAAAAGTTTCCATACCTTTGTTTCCCTGCAAAGAAGGCTCCTCAACTGGAGTTCATTTGCTGGTGTCTTGCCAACACAAAGGGGGAAGAGTAGATGAAGCTCTTACCCTCGTACCGCT
Source organism: Cibotium barometz (assembly GCF_041138505.1). Lineage (NCBI taxonomy): Eukaryota > Viridiplantae > Streptophyta > Polypodiopsida > Cyatheales > Cibotiaceae > Cibotium > Cibotium barometz. The sequence continues at coordinate 43,592,545 of NC_141090.1, forward strand.
TCCTGTGCTTCTCTTGCTTTCCGCTCAGCCCTTAGCACGAACCAGGCTCTGATACCATGAAAGGATGTAGGGGGGAAGAGAGCTTGAGCTCTTGCAAGCACACACACACTCACACAAACCCTAGAAGAGAACAACACACAAGGTGAGAGGCTACAAATTCTTCTTCTTCACACAACAAAAGAGGTCTACAAAGAAGATAAAGTGACGAACACACATAATAGAGTATATAAAAGCAGTCCATAATGTGAACACGTTAAGAGGAGTGGGTAGATGTGGACTAGTCGATGTAGTCCAGCTGTAGAATCTCTAGCAAAAATATGTCGGTGCCAGATACCAAACCCGCCACCAGTAATGTAAATGTCAAACGGTCATGCAGGTGCCTCGTGAGTGTTAGCTCATGTTAAGCTTGACATCTCAACACTCCCCCTCAAGCTCAACTACTCCAGCTCATGAACTCCAAGCATATCTTGAGATCTGCGGAGCTTCTCAGCTCCCAAGGTCTTTGTGAAGATGTCAGGGACCTTAACCTATGAATGACGTAGGCCAAGTCGACGTTGCATGCTGCCAAGACTTTCTCCCTGATTAAGTGGTAATGTAAGGCTCAATGTGTTTTGTCCACGCATGTAGAATTGGGTTCCTGGCCAATTGTATATTGCTAAGATTGGCATAACATATAACAACCTTTCTCTCCACATGCAACCCCAAAATAAGGCCTACTGCTCTGAATTGCTTTTGTTTTGTGAAGACTATTGATCTTCACCTAAGTTCTTCTCTTCAATGATCAGCATTGACACAAAATCTGTGAAGTTGGGAATGTTCTCTTGAGTCTGAATAGATGTCTTGAACACCTTGTATTGTGGCCCAAGACCATATAGACACACTTCCACCTTATCATCATCATCAACATAAACACCAATTGATGCAAGGGATTCCACAATGCCCTTGATTTTCAAGGCATAATCATTCACAGACATATTTTTCTTCTCCTTAGTATGAAGCTTATTCTTCAACTGAATCTTTCATGCCTTGGTGTTGGTTTCATACAGCTTCACCAAGGTGTCCCATGCCTCCTTAGGTGACTTGGCATCTTGCATATGCCCAATCATGGTGTCCTATATACTAATAGAAAGCCAATACATGACTTTCCTTGCTGCTTGATTCCAATCCTTGAATTCTTTGACATCTGTTGGATTAATCTCCAGTATCTCTGGTGCCTCCTCATGTGTTCACCTTCAATGTAGTTCTAGTATCCTTTTCCCATCAGGAAATTTATCAATCTAAACCTCCAAGCATGGAAGTTTGTCTTGTCAATCTTCTCTGCAACAATCTGGTCTATTCCATCATTTGACATCTTTTCTACAACACAAATTTACCAAAAACAGCACTCTTAGTTGACTTGTACTACAAACTGTTGTATTCTCTGCAGTGGTACTATACTGCACCACCCAAACTTTACAACCAGTGACCTCAATTTGCATATATACACCCAATGGAAACTTTGAGACCTCTTTGGAGTACACACAGTGTCTACACAACCAATCTCCCTTCTTGCAATTCCAAAAAACAGAGTTCTGCAGAGAATCAAAACTTACCCACAGTGCCCATGAATGCCTGCGAACTGGAAAACGGAGGTCCAGACACGCCCGAAATGCGTTTTCGGCTTAAAAAATTACATCCAACGAACAAAAAAGTTTTCATGTACCTTTGTTTCCCCACAAAAAAGGCTCCTCAACTGGAGTTCGTTTGCCGGTGCCTCCCGAAGAGCTCTTAACAAGGGTGTAGTTGCCAACACAAAGGGGAAAGAGTAGATGAAGCTCTTATCCTCGTCCCGTTTCCTGTGCTTCTCTTGCTTGTCACTCAGCCCTTAACACAAACCAGGCTCTGATACCATGAAAAGATGTAGGGGGGAAGAGAGCTTGAGCTCTTGCAAGCACACACACTCACACAAACCCTAGAAGAGAACAACACACAATGTGAGAGGCTGAAAATTCTTCTTCTTCTTCACATAACAAAAGAGGTCTAGAAAAAAGATAAAGTAACTAACACACGTAATAGAGTATATACAAGTGGTCCATAATGTGAGCACGCTAAGAGGAGTGGGTAGGTGGACTAGCCCGTGTAGTCCAGCTGTAGAATCTTTGGCGAAGATATGTTGGTGCCCACTTTCAAACCCGCCAGTGATGTAAATGTCGAACGGTCATGCACCTGCCTCGTGAGTGTCAGCTCATGTTGAGATTGACATCTCAATAATGGAGACTTTCCATCAGAAGCATGCCATTTTGAAAAAAGACTATAATGCTGACAATGTTAGGGATAAGAACCTCATCATAGTCTTGGATGAGCTTGTGCATTATGCAAAGCATCCAGTCTTCATAGAGAAGGAGGAGTGGTTAAGGTGGAGGTATCTAAGGAAATTTGTATTGTAGCTTTAGGTTCTTCTCTAACTCTTTCTTGATGAAGAGGTCCCAAGTCCATCTCTATTCGATTGGGAAATAGATTGGGCTGACTTTGAGATACATGGGAGTATAGCAATACTCTTTCCAATAATTGTCCTAGAGAAGATAAGCCCACCACCTATACGTGTTATTCTCCCATGAGTGTATGTGTAATTGGGGAGGCTTTGGCTTATGGTCTCTTGTATCCCCCTCGGTCCCTCTTGTTGCACGATGAGCTCTTGACCCTTGGTTCTATATAAACTTTGATCAAGCAGATGTCTAACCGATCAATGATCCTATTGATATTTGGTGTGTGTGGGGTCAGGGTGCTGCCTCTGTTCTAGGACCCTAATGGCCCTATCAATGTCACACGCCATCAAGTGGATCTTGCTACTTGAATGGGCGGTTAGGGGGGAACATCTATTCTTTCTCTTTGATGGGGGGTGCATAGATTTCACCTTCTTCTAATGCTCCCAAAGACAAGGCTATTACTGCATGTGGGGTAAGTGGGACGTCTTGCAAAGCGGAGGCCTTGGTTAATCCATTTTGGATGTTCCCTACAAACGGGGTGGTTTGGGAGACAAAAGGGGGGAAATAGGACATGGTGAGGGAGACAGAAGATGGTGGAGGGATCTATGAAGGAGATAGTGTTTTGGAAGAACATCATGGCTTTCTTGGGTTGAGAGGCCCACAGCACCTTGGAGAGGATGGTAGAGAAGGTGGATGTAGGGATGTCCTTGTTGTTGTCAATGCAGATGTTATGTTGGAGAAGATTGAGCTAGAGGCTTTGGTGTTACATTGGAGAGGGATCTATGAAGGAGATAGTGTTTTGGAAGAACATCATGGCTTTCTTGGGTTGAGAGGCCCACGGCACCTTGGAGAGGATGGTAGAGAAGGTGGATGTAGGGATGTCCTTGTTGTTGTCAATGCAGATGTTATGTTAGAGAAGATTGAGCTAGAGGCTTTGGTGTTACATTGGAGAGGGATGGCGAGGTTCGCAAGGTTTGTGGCTACTGCATCATGAAGATGTCAACCATTTTCTCGGCATCGGGTTCAACTTACTCCCGCTGACCCGGCTTTCATATCTAAGATTTACTACTCCAGTTGGGCAATGGTTCTATCTTTTGCATCTATGGCTCTTCTAAATTACTTTTTGTGCTTATTATAGAAAGTTTGTTGTTGACTTTATCCACTAGCTTTTGCATGTTGTATGCCATTATTTTAACCCTTGGCAATGCTTGCTTGTGTGAGATCCTCTTGATTCTGTGCCCTTGTTGCTCTAGCTCCCTCCACCTCCATGTGAATGACATCTAGCTCTCACTCTAGGAAGTGGATCCTAGAGTTTGCCTTGAGAGCCTGCACTTGCCAGCTGGTTATTCAGTGTAGTTGCCACGTTTCGTTGAGTCCCGAGCTAGGAATAGTTAGCTTGTGCCCCATGAGAAGTGCTTGTTGGGCTATTTATAGACCACGTCGACGTGTTTTTCTTTTTGTTACTTTAAGATTAGGGAGCTGATTACTTTAAGCTCGGGTTTCCTTGTAGGAAGGACCAATACTTATTCTAGCAATCATTTTCCCAAAGTCTAGTTGGTCAAGGCAAGCTTTAACAACTAACTTTCTTTAGAGAGAAGGTTACAATTTTGGATTAAAAAGAGGCACCAACATGTTCTTTAAATGGTCAGAGTTTGTCACACTTTGAGACGATAACAACTACTTTTTGATTCGTTGGTTTTAAGCTTATCCTAAGAATGAACGTCACTTGTATTTTCTCATGTGAGCATTCACACAAAAATTACATTAACATTTCTACATGTTTAAATGTGCTCATAATAAAGAATAGCACTATGCAATTGTCTGCCTTCTAGGAACTTTAAACTTGTTGGTATGAGTGGTCAATTTAGTTGACACACTCACAATTCTTTTACTCCTCTAGAACATTGTTCCCATGATGACTACCATATTGAAATGCCTAGTATCAAGACTAGACACTTCAAGAATGTTTAGTTCTATGCTCCATTATTCAATTAAGAGTGTCCATTTGGATGTGACAACGATAAAGAAATTGACCCAAGCAAGACTCCATAACTAAATGCATGGAACCTGGATGCGAGTATCTGCTCACTCGTGGATTAGCCTTTAAGACTCATATGAGGCTACCATATCTTATCAACAATAAGCTCATGCAACATAGTTGCTGGTCTATGTAATAACAGGGCTTCTAACCTAGCCTATGAGAGTTCACTATAGATTAATGAGGTCATTTTCCATACTTGACCATTCAAGGTCATATATTTAATCAACAAAGCTTAGGAAACATAGTTGGTCATTACGTAATAACAAGGCTTCTAACCTAACCTATGAGAGGTCACTATGGATTAATGAGGCTGTTTTCCATACTTGACCTCACTATAGATTAATGAGGCTATTTTCCATACTTGACCATTCAAGGTCTTTCAATATACATACTCATTATGTGAGTGTTTCTACAAGGAATATTCTTACTCTACAAACTTAATACCAACAATTTGACTGATCTTATTTGACAAAGAACAAAGAAGCATTTCATAAGATGAATTCTATGAACCTTTCCATGATAAGAAACTATATAAACTTTTCATGTGAGAACTTTGTTAAATATTGCTTATGGAAGGAATCTCAAATTCATACCATTCACATAGGGTTTCTAAACAAGATTAACCACTTTACTTGCTTATGCATCAATACTTTGTTCGCTTATACATACTATGCTTGCAAGGTCAACACTTTTTTCTCTAATGAAATATCAAAACTTCACTTTTACATATTAAAATTACTTTATTTACCAATCTTGCAAGATCAATGCTTCATTCCCTAATGCATACTAAGCTTACAAGATTAACATTTCATTCATCTAAACTAGATTAACAATTTATTTACCTCTGCAAGCTCATTTGTACAAACTAAACTTGCAAGGTCAATTCATCATTTCCCTAAAGAAAAAACAATATATCAATCACTATGATTTGCAAGATTAACACCTCATTCACAATGCTTATTTTCTTACCTTCTCCACCTAGTCTACAACTCAATGGTTAACTAAGAGAAAAATGTATCACATAACCTTCTACTTATACGAGATAAATTCCTATTTTTTCCCTCATGTAAGCATGAACAATATTAAACCTGCATTGCTTATTCTACAAGCTCAAGAATGATCCAATAAAAAAGAATGAACCACTTAACCTCCTATATGCGCAAGACCACAAGCCTTTTTCTCTTACATACGCAGAAGTATTTATAAAGCCTTTTTTACTAAACCCACAAGTTCAAGAATCACTTAATCCTCTATGCAAGGTTAAGCCCTTTTTTTCTTATGCCTAAATATTTAAAAAAATATGCTTAATCCACAAACTTAAAGCTTCACACGACCTTATGCAAAACTAAAACCTCACCTCTTATGTATGCGAACTAGTATCCCTTCTGTTCTTAACCCCATCAAGCTTTTTTAACAAGTTATGTCAATTAATTTGTCAAAAAGATTTTAACTAGTATCCCTTCTCTTCTTAACCATCAAGCTTCTTTTAACAAGATGTGTCAATTAATTGCCAAAAGCCTATATATTTCCTAAGATAGAGTAAATCCATGAATCCATTACTTTAAAAAAGATTAGAAATTCCTCAAATAAAGTATATTCAAGAATAGATGAAATCAAATTAAGAATTAGCCTTCAGCTCTATAGGTTATGGGCATTCATTCATTGAGAAATTTATGAGTAACCATAAGAAATAGATCAATGAACTACTCTACACAAGAATATTAGAACTCTTCATGATTCATCATTGGCAAGATTGAAAGATACTCACTTATGCCTTAACCTACAAACAATAGGCTATATGTATCCATTTCTCTATTTTTTAATGAGAAATATTGTTATAGCTCGCCCAAACCCCCTTCGAAACACATCTAACAAGGAGATTACCTGGTGAATGCAACTGTCGTGAGGATCTTTCCAATGGCCGAGCTTGTAACCCTTGATGTCTCCAAGCTCTACAACTCCTCGAGAAGAAATTCTACCATGCCTCCCGCCGCGAGCATTGTCACACTGTGCATCTCACTATGTGTACTCATCCCTCCTCTCACATCACTTCACCTACACACACTCACTAGCATGCATTAGAGAGAGAGATTAGGAAGAGGATTTAGCAAGAGCAAGACTCTATTGCACAATGGGAGAGTTCTTCGTATTACGAGAGATATTCACTTATATACATGGCCATAAGTGTTCACACTCACTTAACCTATGGCCAGCCAGGCACTCCAGGCTCATAAGAGGCTCTAATGCTATTACAATGACTACTCTCATAATATATCCATGAAGTACATCACTTGGGACTTCGTCCTAACATACTACCACATGCTCTTGAAGCGGGAATCACCATAAGTATTCCATTGGACCATTACGGGCGCCCATCCAAGTTGTAGGTTTAGACACCATTGCTTCATATCTTGAATGTATGACCTTTTGGTATATCTACCTTGACTCCTTGATGTAAGATAATGGCAGTAGCTCTTGTTAAACCTAGGAATAGGTTAACAAATATATATTTTTATGAGTAAACAAATGAAGCAACGAATCAACTAGATCCATGAATCTTGATTAACACTCTTATTCTATGCATGAGCAAGCTTATTTAAAGCTATTCAAAAGATTAAACACCATAACTTGACTATGAATAGTGGAGTGGCTTACCATATTAATGAGAAAGAAAAGAAGAAAATAACCATTTATGAGCAACTCTTTAGGCCAATCTTGAAATAGATACAAGAAGCACTTAATCAAATAGGTTAGAAATTATCCAGTTGAGGTTGAGGTTGGAATGGTTGCGGCATTTGAGGTTGAAGAAGGAACAGCCGTGGCAACTCCAGGGTACGGGCGTATGCTTTTGAATGGTATGACAGTGTCAATTCTAAGGTACAAGCCTACGCTTTTGAATGGTACGGGCGCATGCTTTTGAATGGTATGACAGTGTCAATTCTAAGGTACAAGCCTACGCTTTTGAATGGTACGGCCGTGGCAATGTTGAATGAGAATGGTATGACCGTGCCAAAATTTTTTTTGTGTGTGGGCACCCTGCAAACAAATTTTGTATCCTCGTGCTATGTAGCCAACACCCTGTTGTGGGTTTTATACTAGCTTTGTGCCCAATTCACCAAATGGAATAGACAGTTCCAATCAAGTGATGGTGATGTCGGTGTCTCCTTGGGGAGTTCAGAGGCTTGTAAACGAGGGAGTAGCTAAGAATGGAGAGGTTAAGGGCTGAGTAGGAAGCCTGATAATAATGGGTGTGGGAGTAGCCGAAGTTGAGGGTATATCATTGTTATGGACCGTGGGCTTTGGTTGGGGGGGCAAGCAATCGTCGTAAAGTTTTTTCTTCCCTTTCTCCAATGCAATATTAGTGGCGGAGGAGGGTTGGTAACTGCATAGTGACAAGCATAGGGATTTTGTACTTTGGTGATTTGGGGACCCAAATTTGGCAATTTCCCTTATAGTAATGTTGATCCTAAAGTAGAGGTTTTGGGATCCACCAAGAATTTGTAATGCAAGGCTTAGAGTGTGAGCAAGAATAGTTTGGCCTTGGAGAGAATTTGAGCCGGTGATGGTTATATACCGTATGGGCTTGGGGTTGTCAAATTGGTTGCCTTCGAAAGGGACAAGGAGTTTGTGTTGTCGGTATATGAGTATGGGAAGTGGATCGTTGGGGGATCCACAAAGTGGAAGTACCTCCATAATACCCTTATGCTGCGAGAATTCTTTTAGGTACCCACTATCGAGAGTGCTTGCCCTGTGTGCGGTGGTTAGAGTTGTTAGGAGGGTAGTGTTGTTAGTTTTGTTGGGGGGGGGTTCAGCCACAGTGGTGGCTTTTGAGAGTTCGGTTTGGGCTGCTACCAAGTGGGGTAGTTGAGAGGACGCGCGAAGAAGTGGTGTGTCTTGAGTGGGGAGTGGCCTCTTTTTGAGTGGTATAGATCTGTGTGGATTGGAGGGTGGAATGACGGTGGTGAGGGGAGAAGTATCATCTTAGCATGAGGGAGCAACGGGCATAGGTTCTTCATCCATCTCATTAGGACTGTAACTTGGCCTGAGGCCAATTGTAGGGTAGTTGTCCTTGTATCCTAGTCGATTGTGTCCCATCTAACCCCTTCTGAGGAGAATCTCTTCATGAATGGTTCTTAAAGGCATCACATGGAGGTTTTGAGTCCATTGTGGATGAAGCAGGACACTTTCTACTATCATGGTCAAAGGTTTTACAATATATGCAATATAGAAGAACATGTGCCTTGTATACACAATGAGGATTGGGATGGTTGTATTGATTGCATTCAACACAAGGCATTTTACTCCTCACTATTAGAGGCATTAAGGATGTCTTATTTTGAAGGTTTTCATCCTGTCTTATAGATGTCTGCTCTAATGTTTTAAGCAAGGTTGCATAAAATTCTGGGAATATCAATTTCGAGATCGATCTTTCTTTTGCCATTGCTTCACTTGGTTTAGATGAGGAACACCTTGTAGCATGATCATCTTCTAGCATGTTGTCATCTAAACGTATTACGTCTTTACAACATAGATCAAATGTTTTCGGATTGGATACAATGATCAAGTTGTGTAAGCTGTTATTCTGTAAGCCCATCATGAAACATCTCCTCAATTGAACATCGTTTAATTTTTCCCATAACTCACAACGTGAGTCCAAGAGTTTTATCCGAAGGATAAAATCTCTAATGGATTCATTTGGTTGATGCCACTCAATTGAATAGAGTTCTGTTACTTTACTCCATCGATCAGCTTGTCTGGAAAAGCCATGTATAAAGGCTGATTTCAAGGTTTTGAAGTTGGTTTTTATTCTCTGGCATTAATGTGATAAACCATTGACTAGCTTTTTCCTCTAAGCATAAGTTCAACGCATGTACCTTAGTTAGGCAATTGGGATTTCCAAAGGCTTCACATATCTGTTCAAACATTTGAATGAATTGAACAGGGTCGGTTGTTCCGTCATATTTGCCCATAATTTGAATGAATTGAACAGGGTCGGTTGTTCCGTCATATTTGCCCATAATTTGAATGAATTGAACAGGGTCGGTTGTTCCGTCATAAATGCCCATAATTTTGGAAATTTGTACGGTCGTATTTCTGTACAAATCATTGAGGTCGTATGTAAGTGCTCTTATTGGAAGAGACTCAGTGAGTCCTTGGGCCACCCCCCTTCCTAGACTAATCAGTATGCCTAAGGTGTGGGCATCCAAGCAAGGGTTGGTACTTATAGGATTTGCGAGAACGTTGGGTAAGGGACCAAAGCCCGGTGGAATCGAAGTGACAAGGGGTGTAAAAGCGGATGACACGCTTGTTATAGGCATGGCCAATGGCATTGGGAGGTGAATTTGCGGCATAGATCTCAATGGCGCGAAGATGTCAGCCCATTGGGTTCAGTCCTTGTGTAATTCCTGGCAATCCCTCTATTGTGGCCATGTCGGAGTACCTAAATGCTCCTTAATGAGCAATCACAGTTTGTTTGTTTGTTTTTTATTTTGGTTTATTTTTTAATTTTTTTTATTTTTATTTTTACTTTTTATACTTTTCCACAGCCCGTTTTACAGCCTCAAGAGGCTTGGCGTACTCTTCGTTGGATCAAACGGGTGTCCGTTTGCCCTAATTAGCTTAGGTGCTATACGCATGTGAACCTCAATATTTTTTCGGAAAAAGCATATGCTAGGAACTTCCCAGATGGAAGAGGAGGTCCTAAAACCTATTTTCCATCACTCTCAAGACGATAAATTTTTCATAGATTTTTTTTCCTATTTCGCAGCACGTTTTTTTAGGGTATTCCAAAAGGAATTTTGAAAAACTCTGTATGAGGGAGTTGTAGTATTTTTGGAGTACTACAACTTTGTTTCCTTGAGTCGTCCGTGATTTTGTCATCTAGACCCTAAAAAAGTAGCCCAAATATGGCTCGTCGTCGTTTTCGCGTTGTTTTTTTATGATTTTTCGTGGTTTTTGGTTGTTTTTTACCTCGATTTCCAGGTTGAGTTTTGAGGCTGCTGGTCGGAGGCCAAAATGGTCGATTTTGACTTCGGATGACAAGATCCAAAGTCCAAGAGCTCGATGTTAGCTTTTTGATGAGCCCTAGAGCGCCTTCATTGGATATACGATTTAGGAGATACGGGCCTCCAAACAGGGGTGTTTTCCAGAGTTTTTTTTTCCACATGACTGGTCACGCCGTGAAACGGTTTTCATGCCGGACTTCACGAAAAATTAAATTTCGTTTTTTTTGGGCCGCGTGAACTAGTGTTTCACACCATGAAACGATTTTCACGCGTGAACTCCACTTCACGTGGAAATTAAATTTCGCTTTTTTTTTGTCGTATAAACTAGTGTTTCACGCCGTGAAATGGTTCATGCATGAACCGGACTTCACGCGGAAATTATTATTATTATTATTATTTTTTGGCCACGTGAACTGGTGTTTCATGCCGTGAAATGGTCTTCATGTGTGAACCAGACTTCATGTGGAAATTAAATTTCGATTTTTTTTTTGGTCACATGAACTGGTGTTTCACGTTGTGAAACGGTTCTCCTCTATCAACTCCGAAGCAGATTGAGGTAGCGATTGCCTAATACATGCCCAATACATGGTATTGGAGCTTTTGATGGAGGGAGGTCAGTCACACAAAGATGGTTTTGGGGGGATAAAGAGTGTTGATCCAATTCTAGGATTAACAAGAGCTACCGCCATTATCTTACATAAAAGAGTCATGGTAGATACACCAAAGGGTCATACATTCAAGATATGAAGCAATAGTGTCCAAAGCTACAACTTGGACGGGCGCCCGTAATGGTGTGACGAAGTATTTATGGTGGCAATTCCCGCTTCAAGAGCATGTGGTAGCAAGTTAGGATGAAGTCCTAAGTGATGTACTTCATGGATATATTATGAGAGTAGTCATTGTAATAGCATTAGGCCTCTTATGAGCCTAAAGTGCCGACCGGCCATAGTTTAAGTGAGTGTGAACACTTATGGCCATGTATATATAGGAGTAGCAGTCTCTTTCAATGGGGGTTTCCCGAGAGAAAGCCAGGTGTCATAAGACATTAAGTTGTAATTAGCCTCTGTATCTACAAGAGCTAATTTTTGGGTGAAGCTTGTTGAGTGGTCATTCCTAACCATAACCGAGTAGGCTTCACCTCCCAATCTTCTTCTTCAAGGTCTACAACTTGGGCCATGTTGACCACAATGTTTTTCCCCCAAAGTTTGGCTTGCCTCTCTTTAGCCTCTTGTTGGGCTGCTAGTTTCATTTCTTATACCCTAGCACTTTCCTCTTCTATCAATTTTTTGGCTTCTTTTTCTGCCAATGCTAACTTCTTGTTGCATGCTTTGCGCATATAGCGAAAAGCTTTTGGGGTTTGGGTTGGTGATCAATGGATTCAATCGGCTTGGGGGTGGTCGTGTGGACCAAGAGGGAGTTATTTGTAAACTCCTTTTGCCATATTTGGTTGAAGTGTTCATGTGCTTTAATTGCCCCTACATATTTTAGTCATTGGGTGTCTGAATCGGTTGATAGGGAAAACATAGCGTTCTTGCCTAGGGAATCCATTGGGTTTACGAGTTCTATGTGAGCACATTCCTCGTGATGGTTCCACCTTATTGGCCTTTTCAAGTTTATGAGTGGCAACATCAGGCAGTGCTAAGCATGTAGAGAGTTGTAATCTCTTTCATGTCGCAAAACTGGTTCCCGTGCACCTTGAAAGTATGTGCAAGGTAGCAAGGATATGCATCCAATTCTCAGAGTCTTTTGGCTTTGGAAGAGGTGCAAATTTCTTGCTATCCTTTTCATCATCTATTGTTTTATGGCATGCTTGATGCAAGTGGATTGCAGTGGATCGGGTAGTTGTTATTGAGTCCTCTACGCAAAGGGTCGACTGCTTAGGGATATACCTTCCACCACGTGTGAAGGTTGATCTTCATTGTTTGATCTTTCCTCTGAATGTATGTGTGGTTGGTATCCCAATCATGGATCATTTTAGTTTCTCTCACATGAAGGGTCAATCCAAGGATGCAATCATATGAAACTGGCAGTCGGTCAAAGTTCATCACCACAAAGGTGTCGCAGAAGGTGGTTCGAAGGATCTTTATTTTCAATCCTTCAATAGATCAATGGGTCTAGCGGTGGCTCCATCAGCGAGTTCTACCAATAATGTCGTGTCAGTCATGGTGGGTGCCCCCTATTTTTCCCAAGATCATTTGGTAACAATGATTAATCCTACCCCCCCATCTAGGATTGCAGTGACTTGGAGGCCGTCAAAGATTATTTTGGCAATGCAGCATCGAGTTCATCACCTTAAAAATATTGTCCGAGTTTATTGACTCGAACTGTGGGGGTGCCAGTGATCTCATGGGGTTCAATGAGTTCATCTTCCTCTATCTCATTAGAGCTATGTAACTCCACGGATTCTTACATTCCTACTCCAAGGCGTCTCTCCATCCAATCTTCCATATCTTTCTATAAGCTTAGGCTACCTTGAATCAAGGTGCCAATGGGGATCTGGATCTAAGAAGAGAGGAAGGAAGAGAGACCTGCAATGTCTCTAGGAGGAGAGGCTGTTCCTTGAGGAAGGTCCCCTTGGCTTGTCCTTAAGCTCTTATTTGTATAAGGTATTCGGATGGGGACCTCTGTGTTTGTTCTTTTGAGATGGTTATTCCCCAGATTTTTGAGATATTCAGCTACCTAGTTTCCCTGGTGGGGGGTAGCTATCACAGTGGGTGCTAATGCTTGTGTTGGCCTATGGGGGGGTGACTGTTCTAGGAGCTCTATATACCCGATCCTCTTTAGTAGGTTGCATGTTGGAGACCAAGGGGCATGGCTCTAGGTAAGAAGTTGGAGGCTCATCTTCTATCTGAGCTTGGCAGTCCTTGACCAATTCTTGGGTTGCTAAGAGCCTTTCCTTTTCCTTGATGGGATTAGGGTATTTGGCTAGCTTTTTAGGGAGTTGGTTAGTGTCAATCGGTTCCCCAGCATGGGTGGCTAAAGGTAGTAGATGTTCCTCTTCTAACGAAGAGGTTAACTGTGAGATCCCACTGCCCCCTCTGCGCACCGGATCCCCAGATGGTAGCAGCGGAAGTAGCTTCCTCATGCGCAGGGCAGGGTTTTCCACTCAGGGCCTCGCCCTTGAATGTCCGGGTACGAGACTAATCTGGTGGTCATTCCAAAAACCGAAATCGGGAAAATTTCCCATGCCCGAAAAACGGGGACGAGTCCACCATTTATATTTTCTTAACGAATTTTCTAACGAGGTCAACCACTGGAATAGTAGAACCAGACAAGTACTCACCCACCCATAATTGAAAGCCTTTCTTAACTTTTGCTTTAGAATACAGATACTCACACACTCCTCTTTAAACTTTAATTTATAAAACAATCCATTAACAAACAATTACTGGGTACAGATGTCACAACTCAAAATTTCCATTCAGTCCTTGTTTCTCACAAAACAGTATCACTATGGACTCTCCATTGAGACTAGCAGGTCAACAACGAGATCTAGTTAACAGATTACAATAAGTTTCTCATCATCATACATATATATCTTCCACGACATACGTATGGGTATCCTCGGCATCGCGAGCCCGTGCATTGCATGGTCAGAACCCTCCAAGATCCTCCTTAGGTGTCCTGGCACTTCACTCAGGGACCGCTTCATCGGCCCTCATCCATCGTACCGGAAGTGTACCATTTTAACCATACCGAGGCTGGTTAAGACCTGGCTTTGCCGCGTGAGCTGTCCTTTGAACACTCCTTGCTTTGCAACCAAACTTCCCTTAGAAAAACACATATACCAAATGCTCCCTCCAGCATTCTGGCATAAGATAGTCCTTTAAGAAAATAGGGTTTCTATGCAAGTTTTCAGTTTTGATTTTCTTTTGAATATAATGAGTATATCTTAATTCCGTATCCCAAGACTTCTAGATCACAGGTCTGGATTCCCAAGCAAAATTCCTTGAATTCTGAATTCTTGATCCTCAGATCAAAATCAAAGGTCTCAACTTAGTTTCAATTTCGGTGGGTGATTTGAGTGTAGATTACTGAACTGGTCACATCGTCATTTCTTGAAACTGACGAAGGAGTTACGTCTTGGCGATAATCTGATTTAGGGTTTGAGTCTGGAAAGGTTCTCCCTGAACTATCTTTCTCGAAGGTAATATTTCAATTACTACTTTACTAAATTCAAAACTAAACATGAATTCCTATGAGGATTAAATTAGTCATTTATCTGAATTCCGACTTCGATAGTTTTTCTGAATTTTCTCATTACCATCCTAGAGAATATAAAATGATATAATTTTCCTTCACTGAGTATTTACTTATTCATTTTTCCAATATTCATGGGATTTAAACATAGGATTAAAGTGAACTCTTATTTTGATAAAAAAATTCTTTTATGCATCATTTTATGCATAAAAATCAATATTGGTGAAAGCAACACTTTTGTAATAAAAAATTTTATTTTATGCATCATTTTATGCATAAAAATCAATAATGATGAAAGTAACACTTTTATAATAAAAATATATTCTTTTATGCATCATTTTATGCATAAAAATCAATATTGATGAAAGCTACACTTTTGTAATAAAAAAATTCTTTTATGCATCATTTTATGTAATAAGATCAATATGATGAAAGTAACACTTTTATAATAAAAATATATTCTTTTATGCATCATTTTATGGATAAAAATCAATAATGATGAAAGTAACACTTTTATAATTAAAAAAATTATTCTTTTATGCATCTATTTATGTATAAAATCCATTTTGATGAAAATAACACTTTTATAAATAAAAAAATATTCTTTTATGCATCTATTTATGCATAAAATCCATTTTGATGAAAATAACACTTTAATAATTAAAAAAATATTCTTTTATGCATCTATTTATGCATAAAATCCATTTTGATAAAAATAACACTTTTATAAATAAAAAATATTCTTTTATGCATCTATTTATGCATAAAATTTATTTTGATAAAAATAACACTTTTATAAATAAAAAATATTCTTTTATGCATCTATTTATGCATAAAATCCATTTTGATGAAAATAATACTTTATAATAAAAAAAATTATTTTATGCATCTATTTATGCATAAAATCCATTTTGATGAAATTAACACTTTTGTAATTAAAAAAAATCAATATGTATCTTTCTATACATAGAATTTAATTCTATTGAAAATCATTCTTTTATAATAAAAACAAATAATCAATATGCATCTTTCTATGCATAGAATTTAATTCTATTAAAAATCACTCTTTTTCTGAAAGAGAATTGGCACACCCCAAGGTGAAACACTGGGTCTTACAAACCCTTGTTCCAACAGTTGTCTAAGCTGTTCCTTGAGTTTGATGGCTTCAGGAACTGGCATTTTGTACGTGCGCAAGGCTACTGGCTGAGCTCTGGGGGTCAATTCTATGACATGATCTACTTCCCGAATTGGGGGCATCTCTGTTAATTTTGCTAGGAATAAATCATCATATTCACTTAACCTTCAGGTTCTTTAGCTTTTAACTTTGAGTCTACCGGATTCATTTTGACAAGATAAATGCACTGCTTCTTTCTAAGTCCTTTTAGTAACTTAGAAGCTTTTACTAACTGCAGACTAGGGGATCCTGAAATTCTGGTTCCTTGAACTTTGTTTTCGTGAAGGTCACGGAAGGAGATGGTTCCATTATGACAGTGAATGTCAGCTTGATTTTTGTGGAGCCAATCCATTCCAAGGATCCCGTCAAAAACTCTCAATGGTATAACTCTAAACTGACAGTCAGTTAAATTCCCATCTATATTGAACTGAATACGATCTGTCTCAAGGTGAGTGAAAAGAATCTTCCCACTTGCCAATTCAACTTGCATAGGTTTCCCTGATTTTTGATCTAAGACTAACTTACGCAAGTATCCAGGGAAATAAAAGAATGAGTACTGCCTGAATCAATCAAAAGCTTAAAAGGCTTACCCTGATACCCAGCTGGAGTATGAATGATGGAGAATTGACGGTTTGGCCCTTGGTTTTCAATTGCAGCATAAATCTGTCCTCTTTCCTCTTCCACTACTTCTGCAATTGTAACTGCTTTGGCTCTGCAGGGCCTGAGGCTGAACTCTTTCTCTTTGGTTGCCCCAGTTCTGGGAAGGAGTTCTGAGGCTACTCTGACAGAGGCAGACGGGCTGAGCTGGAGTTCTCTTGGGATTGCTCTGATTTGGGTGAGATGGACCCTGATTTGGCTGATAGGAAGGGGTTGGTCTTTGCACTCTTGGTCCTTGACTTCCCTGTCTCCTTGACATGGTAGGAGTCGGGCAGTCTTTCAGCTAGTGACCAAAACCCTGGCATCCAAAACACCAGTTCTCACTTCTGAGCTCATCCCTCTAAATCCTTGAAATAGGTGGGGCTCTTGAGAAAGTGTTCTCGGGGAAGGGTCTTCCTTCACTTCTGAATCTTTCCGCATCCTGATTCTGAATTGGGCCTTGTTGCCTCTTTGGGGGAGGAAAGTTTTAAGTACTTCCTGGGGTTTGGAATCTTTTAAAGCTAGAGGGTGTAGGCTTTGGCGGGACCTTAATAATAAAGGCTTTGGCAAAGTCCTTTGCCATTCTTACTGCTTCGGCCATTGAGACAGGTTTGGCATTCTTTACTAAGGTGTCCAATGGCTCGTTCATTCCTCGAATGAACCTAGCTGCTCTTCATCCAACTGAGGGGAATATTTGAGAAGAAGGGCAAAAGCTTGATGGTACTCTTCAATTGTCTGGCTATCCTGCTTTAATTCCAAGAATTCATTCATTTTAGTTTCAAGGAAGCCCGGAGGACAAAATCTCTTTCTGAGGTAAGCTTTAAGATCGGAGGTCTGGGTATTCCAGTCGAGACAGTTAGTCTTGCACTGATTCCTCCAAGCGACCCTGGCCGTTTCCACACAATCTTTAACGTGGCGAGAGCCATCTTGCTTCTCTCATTGTAGCCAGTTACATCTTGCTTTTCTCATTGTAGCCAGCTACATCAAAGTATTCCTCCATTGCTTCAATCCAATTTTCCACTACTTCACCTAAATGTTCCCCTTCACCCTTGAAGGGGAACAGTTGGGATCTGTGCAGGGCTTTTCGAACATCCGGATCTAACTCTTCGTCATTGGTTAGAGGATCCGATTGCCTTGCACAGGCCGCGTGCCTCATGATTCTGACAAAACGAGATTTTTGTCAACTTAACTTTGATAACAAATTTATGATTATTTAATTTTTACGAATTATTCTTTAAACAGATAATTATTTCATCATACTTCATGAAACAGGATTAACCACATTCACAATCATGAAAACAATTTGGAATTTTTTTACAAAATATCATTTATCAAAAGTTTTCGATATATACATAGAGCATCACGGCATAAGATGGGAATCTCTTCAACCTACGCAGGCTCTCCACCATTTCATCTAGGGAAGCACTTATTTTACAATAGAAGCGAAACTACGAAGGAGACATACCATGGTACACACGATTCATTACAGAAAGAGGTGTTGTAATTCTATCTCTAGGGATAAAGCGGCTAAGAAGCCTAAAAACTCGGCATGAAGTTCTAAAGTTCCTAGATGAATGATTAAAGAGTTGCACATGCTGAACAAGCCCTAGACTTATCACAATCATGGCTAAGGAAATATTCTGCCTAAGCCTCTGATGCTGACTGGTATTGACATTAATACATCGTCCTCCACAGAACCACATATACCGATGTCGCTCAAGAGGATCAGGAAATTAAAGACTCTCAAAATGACGAGCGAGTCTCACTCTGCTTACTCGGGTCGTAGAGCAGAGTTGATGAGGTGCTCGAATGTAAAGGCTATCATATCCTGACTCTGGGAGAGTTCAGGAATGCCAGAAAGATTTGGGGTATCCATCTATAAATACCAATTCAATTTATGAGTTTTCAATTTTTGAAGTTCCTTCAACATAATATTAACAAGCAAAAACATTATTTTTCCAGATTTACTTTAAAATTTTTAAGCAATTTATGCTGCTGTTACGTAAATTTACAACAGTGCTTTGATACCAACTGTGAGATCCCACTGCCCCCTCTACGCACTATATGGGAGGGTGAACTATTTGGATCCAGAGGCTCGTAGGTGGGACCTTTAGCAACTTTCCTCTCATCCCCTTCTTTGAAAATTTATGTCAGGGTTAGCTGACAGCGATGAGGTGGGAGTACTGGGGGGTGGTAAGGGCATTTTTGGTACCCTAAGGATTCCTCTTTGGGCCACTTCTTGGCCTAGTTGAGGGGTACACTGTGAAGTGTAGGTGTTGGCAAGGCCAGTGGTTGCCTTGGGTTTGCAAAAAGGGATTGAGCAGCCCTTAGTAGTTTGTGATTTCATGATTGCCCCATCTTTGGCAGTATGTGTAATAGAGGGTGGGATGGGGTCGCAGATGTAGACACTCCATGCTAGTATGGTTAGCTCGATAAATCGGGCACCACACTAGCTCTCTCTTGGGGTAGAGAGATAGGGTTGACCAACCCGATCCTGGCCTTGCCTGGTTCTCCAATGTTGGTTCATTTATTGCATTAATGTAGTGGCCAACTACTCGACCAGTTGTCCAAAGGTTCACTCCTTACTTTTGCCTTCAGCAGGTGTGGTGCTGGTGGTCTTAAATGAGGCTTCTGATGTACCCTCGTGGAGTTCTCGGGAATGCGCTCCTTTGATGTTGTCTTGGAAGTCCATAGCATTCCTATAGCATTGCTCGAAGGATGTATGGGCCAAGGCATACAAAGAATTATGTAGGGGTACGTCATAAGGCCTTCCAAAAATCTCCCAATTAGCCTTTCATCAGAGAACTTGTCTTTGGAACTACAACGGGAGTGGAGATATCTGACCCTGTTGGTCTTGGATGGTTTCACCATCCTTTTGTTTAACATTGTGTAACTGCTCAATAGGACTCCATCTGGTTCCTTGACAAGAATATCCAACCTTGAAGGCCTCTATCAAGGCTTCGAAGGTGGCCTTATCTTCTGTTTTCAAAGATTTAAACCATTGGCCAGCTTTGCCATCTAGGGTGAGGCCAAAGGCACTCACCTTAACTTAGTCATCCACATGGCCGAAGGCTTCATACACCTAAGCAAAAAAAATTCCTCCCAGGCTGGAAAGCGCCACCAGCTCCTTTGGAGGTTTGGAGAAGAAAAACTCACAATATAATCTCACAAGTATTGTCTAAAGCTAGATGATGAGTATGATGGATCTTGAACATTATAGAAACTTGAGAACACCATTTCTAGGGTTTTTTGAACACATGGGAAGAGGGAGAAAATTAGAGAATCCATGCTTCAAAAATAGGACAAAATGGTGCTGTATGTGTTGGTAGGAATATCCCCGAGTACCAAAGCCCCAAGGTGTGATGAACCCTATCCATGTAAAGCTTGAAGAAAAGTGGAAGAGAAGGTAAAAATGTAATTATCAAAAAATTAACACTAATCACTCCCACTTAGTTTAAATTTGGTCCACAACCTCAAAAGATTTGGTCCAGTACTTAGATTTGGTACAACAACCATAGTCTCTCCAAAAATTTGGTAAAAATCAATGGAACCATGGATCAAAACACAAGAGCTCTGATACCAATTGAAATGGAACCATGGATCAAAACACAAGAGCTCTGATACCAATTGAAATGGAGTGACCATAAGCTGAGATTAGGGATAAATCATTATGTGGATTAACATGCAATTAGCAAGAAATTATATACAATGCCTAAGTGATTTAGCCTGATTTAGCCTTTCACCAAAGGATGGAAATGGCCTTCCATAAGCCAATGTATGGCAGCTCTAGGCTCCAATGTACATTCCAAGAGTCATATGATCAAAAGTATCAAAAGGTACAAATGAAGATCCATGAGCCCCTTTTCTAGTTGAGCCCATGCCCATGCCTAACTAAAGTTCCTACTTTATTACACTAGCATTGACATCAAACATGGGTATTTTGTTGAGGGAGGGTGTTGAAATAACACACCAAAATATCATGCATCTGACATTGGGGATATGGGCATTTGGTTATAAGGTCTTAGGCCAATTGTATACCATATAATATGGTCCATTTAGCTTCACAAATATACAAGAAGAAAGGTGCCTAACTAAAGTTCCTACTTTATTACACTAGCATTGACATCAAACATGGGTATTTTGTTGAGGGAGGGTGTTGAAATAACACACCAAAATATCATGCATCTGACATTGGGGATATGGGCATTTGGTTATAAGGTCTTAGGCCAATTGTATACCATATAATATGGTCCATTTAGCTTCACAAATATACAAGAAGAAAGGTGCCTATTACAAGTGGAGGAGGATCTTGGTTGCCCTCAAAACTAGGCAAATGGGTGCTCACTTTAGGTGCTCAAATCTTAGAGATGGTTGAGAGATTATGGCTTAATATCATTGCTAATCACTTGTCCTCATGCCAATATAAGAGACTACTGTCTAATGGAAAAAAACTCTTATTCTCTCTCACACATTATCATTATGGTATCATTAGTCTTAATATCATGTGATTAGTTTTAACCTCTTTTGCTTAGTCTTAATGGTACATTCACCATGATTCTAATCATCACTTGGAAGCCACCATGAAATCCAACATGGATTACATCACAAACTGCTTGGATGCTTGGGCATGAGCTTTATTTATGGCTTCCTTGTCAGTCAGCTAATTAATAGAAGAATGCTAAGCTAATGAGCTTACCCATTAATGCGATTGGCTATTGATGACAATATATATAGTTTACATCCAAGTACTATAGCCATGTAACTTATGAAATTCTCTTTAGTGTGACCTAGAGGTATGAGTGAAGCATGGTTGGTAGGGGTTAATCTCAACCAATTTTTGTTTTCTCTCTTCTTCTTTTTCACAGTGTATTCAAGTGATTTGCAGGTCTATGTAATGAGCTGGAAGGGTTTCATCTACTGGCATGAAATACTAGACGAGTTCTTGATGACATGAATCTCTTTGAGATATTCAAGCCAAAAAAATGTAATCATCTTAAGGCACAAATATGCTAGAATGGTCCACTAAGGTAAAAGAAGATATAAACAATATATGTAAAGCAGCATTCTTAATCCTTCTTTCAAGTGTGAAAAAACAATATATATGTAAAGCGACATTCTTAATCCTTCTTTTAAGTGTGAAAAAACAAATTGGTATTTCACGGTGTGAATATCTTAAGATATTCATGTAAAAAGAATCCTCTTGTTTTGATCATTTGCATGCATGTTAGTAGCTCATATCACCTAGATGATGTTTGACGAGAAGTTAATATAACATACAAACTTTAAGATTTTTATGGCATGAAAAACTAAGGTGTTATTCATGTGTGACTATTTGGAAAAATTTACGTCAAGAAAAGTTTGTTATTTAGTGATTTTGGCCAAATATAGACATTTCTCATACCTTGTGGAAGTCACCTTAGTTGATAGAATTGAAGCACTTTTTGGGGTGTGAAAAAGTTTTCGGTCACCTTAGTTGATAGAATTGAAGCACTTTTTGGGGTGTGAAAACCTAAGATACTCATAGCCATGAATATCTATGATTTTTCACGTTGAAAAAAAAATAATTTCATGTTTTTTATTTGAGGTACTTAATGATTATAAAGATCTTTATATGATTTACACTACTTTATTTGATTTTTTGAGGTACTCAATGATTATAAAGATCTTTATATCATTTACACTACTTTTGAATTGAAAGGAAGGGAGAAAGAGGGAGACTCATTAACGTGGAGTCTCGAGACACGTAGACCTTGTTTACATAGATGTCTATGACATGGGAGAAGGTCTCCATTAAAGCTTGCTAATCAAGGTAATATTTATATTGATCAAAAGGGATTAAGAGTTGTAAAGGGTATGCAAGCTATCCCATAAGTGACTTATATAGTTACTTACTCCTAGGACTATTCACACATGGGATACCCATAAACCCAAGTTGTATGCCCCAAATTATGTACCTAGCCCTCATCTCACATATACAAGTGCAATACATCCAAGCACATAATTTCCTACATTACAAACCATCCCCTCCTACAATGATTCTGTCCTTGAAATTGAAGGGTGGTCATGCACACATCATATATAAGAGGCTATGTACAAAAGCCAAAAATAGCATCCACATCTTGATCTTGATAGTCTTGAATATTGTATCTTGAATCTCATCAACCTCATATTGTATCTTGAATCTCATCAACCTCATATGCATCTTGACTTTCATTACTACCAAGATCTTCATGGCTTCCCTCTTCATTTGAAATAGTCCTCTTCATATGCCTCGCTATCAATGTCGCTCTCCTCAACAAGAGAACCATGCTTGCTCATGCCCAAATCTAACCACAAATGCATTTATAGCCTCCATTGTTTACAAAGAGACCTCCTTGTTGCAAACCACATCATGCAATGAAGGGATCATAACCTAGCTGAGATATGGGAATGGATCTAAGCCATATCCATGAGAAGATATGTGTTAACCCACACATGAAAGGTCATAGGCTAGCTCCCATGAAAGCCCTAGGGTGGAAGTACCATGTAGTGCGAGAAGACAAGATGTCTATCATATCAAATGATCAAGAAAATATCAAAAAAGGGTACAATAGTCCTAGGGTTGGTGCCTTTTATAGTCCCAAGGCCCACATGCCCTAACACCACGTGTAAATGCCTAGGCCCATTCCCCATGTGCTTAGGCCCATCCCCTTGTGCATGTGCATCCTAAAATCCCTTTGCTACTACAAGCAATCCTCTCCTACAATGATTTTGTCCTCAAAATCAAAGGGTGGTCGTGCACAAATGACATACATAAAAGGCTTTATATAAAAGCCAAAAATCACATCCAAAAACTGAATGTCAATGTCATTAGGGCATATGACTCCTAAGGAAATACATAGAAGTAGGCCTCCCAATTGCGAAGCCATTTCTTAAGTTGTACACAAGTGACTCTTAAATGAAAATAAATCTTGGAAGAATGGTTCACCATGCTTGAACCATAGATTTTCTACTTGAGTAGACACTATGTCCTCAATTAATTTATCCCTCTTCATAGGCTTTGGCAACTTGGAGCATACAACTTCATACATCTTATCATATCTTCCTACTTAAGTAGACACCATGTACTCAATGAAGTCATACCTCTTCATAGACTTTGGAAATTTGGAGCGCACAACTTTTTTATACATCTTATCGTATCTTCTTATTTCATTGTCCTTTTGGTATTTATTATTACAGTCTCTTGCCTTTGCACCAAAATACCATGTTGTCCAGATTGTTTTATCTCCAAAAAGTCCCGTATAATGACAAATTGAGAATACTCAACTAGAGTGTTTTGATTCTTGATAAAAGAACTGTTGCCTTTTTCTTTCATTGCATCAAAAACATTTCTTGCATTACATCAAAACCATCATCGTCCTTGTAAGATTCCTCCCTCCAACTTTTGAGGTGTGTAGGTATAAGAACCTCCCCTTGTGATCTTATAATTATTTCCCTCATCAAAGAAATATCTTGTTTTACCCTGTTTTGGCCTAGAGAGAGAAAATGTCTAGAGGGAGGTAATTCAAAATTGAGATATTTTTGGATATAAAGATCCTCCTAGTGTCTAAAATGGTTTCCCCTCAAATAGAAATTCAAAAACAACTTTCCAATGTGCAATTGGAATTAATTGAAAATAGGTAAAAAGGACCTTAGCCTAAGGGTCTAGATTTTTAGGAATTTTTGGATTATGGTCCAATTAAGGTTTCTATGGACCAATAAGATTAATCCAAATGTAGGGAGGAGATAAATTGAAGAATAAAAGAAAAACCCCCAAAAATGAGCAAATGCTCACATAAGATGAAGAGTTGACTGAGTACAAGGTTTATTAGTTAAAAATTAAGAGATATTTAGAGGAAAGGATGCATTTTTGACACCTCAGTGTGGGGATATCCCCTCATGAAAGAGGCACCTATTTCACATGTGTGGAGGAGTTTTAAACTCAAAAGTAATGAGATATTTTCATCTCTCTCCTCTCCTGTTTCAACTAGATCCAAAAAGTAAGCTAAACTGACCTAAAAATGGTCAAAATTTGACCAAACTGATCTGAAAAATTCTAGAATCAGTTTGCTTGGTTAGAGGCTCACTTTTTTCTATAAATAGAAGTCTCCCCCTTTGTAAAAGCTTAATGGTGTTTATGCACTGTTACTCTGCTCTCTTGTCCTGAGCCATTTACATTGAATTTTTTAATAATTCAATTATTTTTGGCCTAATTCTCTCCAAAGTGAATTGGTGGCCACTCTTGCTTCAAACAAGAGTAGAACCCTCAATCCCTCAAGCCAAAGGAGAGCTTACAAGCTCTATGTAAGTTAATTTTCTTACTTGTTTAATTTTAAATCTATGGTTTTCTTGCTTTT
The DNA here is from genome assembly GCF_041138505.1 of Cibotium barometz. NCBI lineage: Eukaryota > Viridiplantae > Streptophyta > Polypodiopsida > Cyatheales > Cibotiaceae > Cibotium > Cibotium barometz. Next base: position 43,617,441 of record NC_141090.1, read on the forward strand.
TATGTTTTGCAATAAATTGAATTAAATTCAAATGCTATGCCTTGATGAAAAGGGCACCCCCTTCTCTTCTTTACATTCTAGCCTTTCTTACTCCTAGAAATATTAACTAAAGGATTGATTAAACTCTTCTTATTGTTTACTCTCTTGAATTTAGGAAATTGTGTAGATTAGAGTTCTATGAATCTAATTTGGGTTAATTTAAGTCAATTAAAGAATGATAAAAATGAGAAATGGTCAGCCATACAAAGGAGGTTATGGCAAAATTTTCCAAAATTTTTTGGAAAATAAAGTTTATTTTTATGTGATTCCAAAAGAGTAGTTCCCACCATTTTTGCATCTAAAAGAAATATTATGATTACTCCATGTACATATTCACCTATGAATATGCATGGATATCGTTGATATTAATTATTATAATTGATTTTTATGCATAAAAAGATGCGTAAATGAAATTTTTTATTTCAAAAGTTTTATTCTCATTAAAAGTGATTTTTATGCAAAGAAAGATGCATAAAGGAATTATTTTTATTTCAAAAGTGTTATTCTCATTAAAATTTATTTTTATGCATAGAAAGATGCATAAAAGAATTATTTTTATTTCAAAAGTGTTATTCTCATTAAAATAGATTTTTATGCATAGAAAGATGCATAAAGGAATTATTTTTATTTCAAAAGTGTTATTCTCATTTAAACTGATTTTTTTGCATAGAAAGATGCAGAAAGGAATTATTTTTATTTCAAAAGTGTTATTCTCATTTTTAAAAAAAATAATGCATAGAAAGATGCATAAAGGAATTATTTTTATTTCAAAAGTGTTATTCTCATTTTAAAAAAAATTATGCATAGAAAGATGCATAAAGGAATTATTTTTATTTCAAAAGTGTTATTCTCATTAAAATTGATTTTTTTGCAAAGAAAGATGCATAAAGGAATTATTTTTATTTCAAAAGTGTTATTCTCAATTAAAATTGATTTTCATGCATAGAAAGATGCATAAAGGAATTATTTTTATTTCAAAAGTATCATTCTCATTAAAATTGATTTTTATGCATAGAAAGATGCATAAAGGAATTATTTTTATTTCAAAAGTGTTATTCTCAATTAAAATTGATTTTCATGCATAGAAAGATGCATAAAGGAATTATTTTTATTTCAAAAGTGTCATTCTCATTAAAATTGATTTTTATGCATAGAAAGATGCATAAAGGAATTATTTTTATTTCAAAAGTGTCATTCTCATTAAAATTGATTTTTATGCATAGAAAGATGCATAAAGGAATTATTTTAATTTCAAAAGTGTTATTCTCATTAAAATTGATTTTTATGCATAGAAAGATGTATAAAGGAATTAGTTTTATTTCAAAAGTGTTATTCCCATTAAAATTGATTTTTATGCATAAATAGATGCATATGAAAATTAGAATTCTCTTAAATTCTATGTTTAAATTCTATGAATAGATGTGATGAGATGTGATGTGAATCAGATAGATGTGAATAAATGGATGGATGTGATGTGAATTCTATGAATAGATATGTGAATCAGATAGATGTGAATAAATGGATGGATGTGATGTGAATAGACGTGATGAGATGTGAGGTGAATAGATGTGATGTGAATCAGATAGATGTGAATAGATGGATGGCTGGATGTGATGTGAATAGAGGTGATGAGATGTGAGGTGAATAGATGTGATGTGAATCAGCAGATGAATGTGAATGAATGAATGGATGGATGGATGTGAGGTGAATAGAGGTGATGAGATGTGAGGTGAATAGAGGTGATGAGATGTGAGGTGAATCAGATAGATGTGAATGAATGGATAAGATGTGATGTCATGTGAATCAGGATGTAAATGAATGATATGGGATGTGAGTGGATGTATGTGAAAGAATGGATGTGAATGTGTAGGTGAAGAATGAATGTGAATGTGTATGTGAAGAATGGATGTGAATGAGTATGTGAAAGAATGGATGTGGATGTATGTGAAAGAATGGCTATAGATATGTATGTGAAAGAATGTGATGTGATGTGACATGAATATATGTGGATGTGAAGTGATAGATATGAATGTATGGATAGATGTGAGAAGTCGTACATGTGAATGATTGGATGGATGTGGATGAATGAGATGAGATGTGTATGAATGAGATATGATGTGGATAGAGGTGATGTGATATAATGTAGATAGAATGTATGTGATGGGATGGTTATGAGAATAAATGTGGTGGATATGAACGAATGAATTTGATGGATATGAACGAATGAATGTGATGGATATGAATGAATGTGATGTGATGTAAAGGGAGATAGATGTGATGTGTGATGTGAACGAATATGATGTGTCGAGATGTGGATATGGGTAGATGCGAGTGGATGAGATCTGATGCGGATAAATGAGAAAAGATGTGATGAGATGGAAAATGATGTGATGAGAATGGGAATACATATGAAATAAATGAGAATTGATGTGGAATAATATGGAAAGACGAGAGTTCGTTATAGAAACTGTATTTATGACATGTTTTTAAATGACTATTTTATGTCAAGAATACTGGGGAAGCATTTTGATCGTCTTGTGAATGAGGTCGTGGTGGAGACCTAATCTGATAAACTTGCAATAGCTGACGGAGAGTCAATGGAGGACGTCTCGCATAGCAAGGTCGGCTGAGGTCTTGACCAGCCTTGGTTCGATTTAAATGGTGAGCTTCTGGTATGGTGGATGAGGGACCAAGGAAGCGGCCTATGAGTGAAGCGCTAGGTGACCTACGAAGGATCCTAGAGGATGCTCACCATTTGGTGCTCGGTCTCTGGGTCGCCGAAGATACCCACATGTGCATCGGGGAAGATATTGGAACAAGGAGTAAGAGTTATTTTTTGAATTCGGGCATGGATCTGGTTGATTAACCTTGCTGGTCCTCAATGGATGAGTCCATGGCTCTTTTATATGGACCTGTTGGTTGATCTTGCTGATCTTCAACGGAGATTCCATTTTGATTTTTATAAGTGAAAATATTGTCGGTTACTTATGAGCTAGGAACTATCGAAAAGGCCCTTGAGTGGACAGGTGGTGAGTGTTCTGGTTACCAATGATGCCATAAGTACACCGATGAAGAAAAAATAGGAAATTAGGATTCAACCGGATATTTTGGAGGATTATGATCAGTGACACTATGGTTTCATTAAATGATTGTTTTAAAGAGAAGTGATTCTGTGAAAAAGGTAATTTCATATTGGGTGTGTAAGTGGTGTGACTAGTTTTAAGTTTGCATGAATATCCAGCTAGGGGGCCTGGGAACTCTTTTCCGTGGTACCCAGGACAAAACCTAACCAAATTCTTAAATGGATCCCATCACTACAGTGGGCGGTTAGCTAACCCACGAGACTGGATGGGGCTAGGTTGGATTGATGGGTCCCTAAAATGAGACTCAATTCTGTTATAGTATGTTAGATAAAGTCAATCCCGGATAAAAATTGTTCTATGGAAAAGAATCAACGACTGTGCCTCTCAATGAGGAAAAAAGCGTTGGTCTTTATGATCCAAGTGCAATCTTTTCCTTCATCTGACTATGGGACTATGATCCAAGTGTAATCTTTTCCTTCATCTGTGACTATGGGACTTATGGGCTCGGTCAGATCAGTTCAGTTATTTAAGGCTTTTGACTACGTTAAAGTAAAATTATCCTGGTGGAATCGCCTGTGCTTTCCGAGTGAGGGAAGTTTTTCTGGGTTCGGTTTTGGAAGAACCGAGGGATTAGTATCTTGTGTGGATATCCGTGGGTGAGGCCCCAAGTGAGGGACCCTGCCCTGCGCAAGAAGTGCTACTTCCGCTGCTAGCACCCCTGAATTTGTTGCGCAATGGGGATAGGGATCTTTCAGCTGGTATCAGAGCAAATTGGCTAATATGGATCAACCGAGAAGCCAGAAATGTCAAAAATTTATGAAGTAGCAGTAAAAGGTTATAATTGTGTGATGAAATTCATACAAATTGACTGAAATTCATAAATTAGAAATTTGGTCTTCAGATGGAAGTATCGCAATTCCATGGAATCCCTAACTTGCTTGAGGTCTAGACATGATGGTATTTACCTTATAATTCCAAGGACCATGAGGCTACCCATATAAACCGAGGGTATAACTGCAGCTCTTTACTGGCAGTATATACGAGTAAATCTAAGACTTGAAATTATAAGCAAAAATGCTATCCAGATGATGAATTCAAATGTGGTTGATATGATTTTAAAACCTCTGATTAAGAACTGATGAGTTGATTTGGATTCTGATTGAAAAATGATGATTCCTGAGTTTTGGTTGAAAAGCGATAAGCTGAGCAAAACCACAATGAGGATGAATGGGACGAGTCCCTGTGATGATGTTCGTAATAACTGGAATGACGATAATGACTTCAGTAAATCACTATGAGATTAGTGGATTATGCTGATAGATTGCTACTATTAACACTTGACCTAGTGGATCAAGTTAAGGGATGTCAAATTAAAAATTTGTATAATTGAAAATTCCCATGGAGGAGTGTTTAGATAGAAATTTCGGTCTAATGGACCATTATTGTGTTAAAGATATGAATGATATGATGATCTGAAAGAATTGTTATCTGCTGATAAGTTCTATATATGGGATCTTTTTTCCAAGATTCTATTGGGTTCACCAGACTATAAGGAACCCCAGAATCAGTTGGATCTTAAGGAAAAGAGTTGTCCTCTAATTTGCAAGATGAGGACATCTCGCATTTTTTAAGTGGGGTAGGATGTAAGATTCCTCCCTCCAACTTTTGAGGTGCGCAGGTATAAGAACCTCCCCTTCTGATCTTATAATTATTTCCCTCTCTACAATAAAAGAAAGATCTTGTTTTACCCTGTTTTGGCTTGGAGAGAGAAAATGTCTAGAGGGAGGTAATTCAAAATTAAGATATTTTTGGATATAAAAATCCTCCTAGTGTCTAAAATGGTTTCCCTTGAAGCAAAAATTCAAAAAGAACTTTCCAATGTGCAATTGGAATTAACTAGAAATAGCTAAAAAGGACCTTAGCCTAAGGGTGCAGATTTCCAAAAAAAATTAGATTATGGTCTAATTAAGGTTCCTATGGACCAATAAGATTAATCTAAATGTAGGGAGGAGATAAATTGAAGAATAAAAGAAAAACCCCCCAAAAATGAGTAAATGCTCACGTAAGATAAAGAGTTGACTGAGTACAAGGCTTATTAGTTAAAAATTAGGAGATATTTAGAGGAAATGATGCATTTTTGACACCTCAGTGTGGGGATCTCTCATCATGAAGGAGGCACCTATTTCACATGTGTGGAGGAGTTTTAAACTCAAAAGTAATGAGATATTTTCATCTCTCCCCTCTCCTGTTTTAACTAGATCCAAAAAGTAAGCTAAACTGACCTAAAAATGGTCAAAATTTGACCAAATTGATCTCAAAAATTCTAGAATCAGTTTGCTTGGTTAGAGGCTCACTTTTTTCTATAAATAGAAGCCTCCCCCTTTGTAAAAGCTTAATGGTGTTTATGCACTGTTACTTTGCTGCTGTCCTCAGCCATTTACATTGAATTTTTTAATAATTCAATTGTTTATGGCCTAATCCTCTCCAAAGTGAATTGGTGGCCACTCTTGCTTCAAACAAGAGTAGAACCCTCAATCCCTCAAGCCAAAGGAGAGCTTACAAGCTCTACGTAAGTTAATTTTCTTACTTGTTTAATTTTAAATCTATGGTTTTCTTGATTTTTATGTTCTACAGTAAATTGAATTAAATTCAAATGCTATGCCTTGATGAAAAGGCCACCCCCTTCTCTTCTTTACATTATAGCCTTTCTTAATCCTATAAAGATTAACTAAAGGATTAATTAAACTCTTCTTATTGTTTACTCTCTTGAATTTAGAAAATTGTGTAAATTAGAGTTCTATGAATCTAATTTGGGTTAATTTAAGTCAATTAAAGAATGATAAAAATGAGAAATGGTCAGCCATACAAAGGAGGTTATGGTAAAATTTTCCAGAATTTTATGGAAAAGAAAGTTTATTTTTATGTTATTTCAAAAGAGTAAGTCCTACCATTTTTGCATCTAAAAGAAATATTCTGATTACTCCATGTACATATTCACCTATGAATATGCATGGATATCACTGATATTAATTATTATAATTGATGTTTATGCATAGAAAGATGCATAAAGGAATTATTTTTATTTCAAAAGTGTTATTCTCATTAAAATTGATTTTTATGCAAAGAAAGATGCATAAAGAAATTATTTTTATTTTAAAAGTGTTATTCTCATTAAAATTTATTTTTATGCATAGAAAGATAAATAAAGGAATTATTTTTTTTTCAAAAGTGTTATTCTCATTAAAATAGATTTTTATACATAGAAATATGCATAAAGGAATTATTCTTATTTCAAAAGTGTTATTCTTATTAAAATAGATTTTTATACATAGAAAGATGCATAAAGGAATTATTTTTATTTCAAAAGTGTTATTTTCATTTAAATTGATTTCTATGCATAGAGAGATGCATAAAGGAATTATTTTTTATTTCAAGTGTTATTCTCATTTTTTTTAAAATTAATGCATAGAAAGATGCATAAAGGAATTATTTTTATTTCAAAAGTGTTATTCTCATTTTTTAAAAAGCATTATGCATAGAAAGATGCATAAAGGAATTAATTTAAATTCAAAAGTATTTTTCTCAATAAAATTGATTTTTTTGCAAAGAAAGATGCATATAGGAATTATTTTTATTTCAAAAGTGTTATTCTCATTAAAATTGATTTTTATGCATAAAGGAATTATTTTTATTTCAAAAGTGTTATTCTCATTAAAATTGATTTTTATGCATAGAAAGATGCATTAAGGAATTATTTTTATTTCAAAAGTGTTATTCTCATTAAATTTGATTTTTATGCATAGAAAGATGCATAAAGGAATTATTTTTATTTCAAAAGTGTTATTCTCATTAAAATTGATTTTTATGCATAGAAAGATGCATAAAGAAATTATTTTTATTTCAAAAGTGTTATTCTCATTAAAATTGATTTTTATGCATAGAAAGATGCAAAAAGGAATTATTTTTATTTCAAAAGTGTTATTCCCATTAAAATTGATTTTTATGCATAAATAGATGCATATCAAAATTAGAACTCTCTTAAATTTTATGTTTAAATTCTATGAATAGATGTGATGAGACGTGATTTAAATTCTATGAATAGATGTGATGAGACGTGATGTGAATCAAATAGATGTGAATGAATGGATGAATGGATGTGATGTGAATAGACGTGAGGAGATGTGAGGTGAATAGATATGATGTGACTCAGATAGATGTGAATAGATGGATGGATGGATGTGATGTAATAGAGGTGATGAGATGTGAGATAAATAGATGTGATGTGAATCAGATGGATGTGAATGAATGGATGGATGGATGTGATGTGAATAGAGGTGATGAGATGTGTGGTGAATCAGATGGATGTGAATGAATGGATGGATGGATGTGATGTGAATAGAGGTGATGAGATGTGAGGTGAATAGAGGTGATGAGATGTGAGGTGAATCAGATAGATGTGAATGAATGGATGAGATGTGATGTCATGTAAATCAGGAAGTAAATGAATGATATGGGATGTGAGTGGATGTATGTGAAAGAATGGATGTGAATGTGTAGGTGAAGAATGGATATGAATATGTATGTGAAGAATGGATGTGAATGAGTATGTGAAAGAATGGATGTGGATGTATGTGAAAGAATGGATATAGATGTGTATGTGAAAGAATGTGATGTGATGTGACATGAATATATGTGGATGTGAAGTGATAGATATGAATGTATGGATAGATGTGAGAAGTCGTACATGTGAACGATTGGATGGATGTGGATGAATGAGATGAGATGTGTATGAATGAGATATGATGTGGATAGAGGTGATGTGATATAATGTAGATAGAATGTATGTGATGGGATGGTTATGAGAATAAATGTGGTGGATATGAACGAATGAATGTGATGGATATGAACGAATGAATGTGATGGATATGAATGAATGTGATGTGATGTAAAGGGAGATAGATGTGATGTGTGATGTGAACGAATATGATGTGTCGAGATGTGGATATGGGTAGATGCGAGTGGATGAGATCTGATGTGGATAAATGAGAAAAGATGTGATGAGATGAGAAATGTGATGTGACATGAATATATGTGGATGTGAAGTGATAGATATGAATGGATGGATAGATGTGAGAAGTCATACATGTGAACGATTGGATGGATGTGAATGAATGAGATGAGATGTGTATGAATGAGATATGATGTGGATAGAAGTGATGTGATATAATGTGGATAGAATGTATGTGATGGGATGGTTATGAGAATGTATGTGGTGGATATGAACAAATGAATGTGATGGATATGACTGAATGTGATGGATATGACTGAATGTGATGTGATGTAAATGGAGATACTAGATGTGATGTGTGATGTGAACAAATAGGATGTGATGAGATGTGGATATGGGTAGATCCGAGTGGATGAGATCTGATGCGGATAAATGAGAAAAGATGAGATCTGATGCGGATAAATGAGAAAAGATGTGATGAGATGGAAAATGATGTGATGAGAATGGGAATACATATGAAATAAATGAGAATTAATGTGGAATAATATGGAAAGACGAGAGTTTGTTATGGAAATTGTATTTATGACATGTTTTTTAATGACTTTTTATGTCAAGAATGCTGGGGAAGCATTTTGATAGTCTTGTGAATGAGGTCGTGGAACCTAATCTGATAAAGTTGCAACAGCTGACGGAGAGTCAATGGAGGACGTCTCACATAGCAAGGTCGGCCGAGGTCTTGACGAGCCTCAGTTAAATTTAAATGGTGAGCTTCCGGTATGGTGGATGAGGTACCAAGGAAGTGGCCTATGATTGAAGCGCTAGGTGACCTACGAAGGATCCTAGAGGATGCTCACCATATGGTGCTCGGGCTCTGGGTCATCGAAGATACCCACACGTGCATCGGGGAAGATATTGGAACAAGGAGTAAGAGTTGTTTTCTGAATTCGGGCATGGATCTGGTTGATTAACCTTGCTGGTCCTCAACGAATGAGTCCATGGCTCTTTTATGTGGATCTGTTGGTTGATCTTGTTGATCTTCAACGGAGATTCCATTTTGATTTTTATAAGTGAAAATATTATCGGTTACTATGACCTAGGAATTATCAAAGAAAAGGTCCTTGAGTGGACAAGTGGTGGGTGTTCTGGGTACCAATGATGCCATAGGTACACCGATGAAGAAAAAATTAGAAGTTAGGATTCAATCGGATATTTTGGAGGATTATGATCAGTGACACTATGGTTTCATTAAGTGATTGTTTTAAAGATAGGGATTCTGTGAAAAAGGCAATTTCATATTGGGTGTGTAAGTGGTGTGACTAGTTTTTAAGTTTGCATGAATATCCGGCTAGGGGGCCTGGGAACACTTTTCCCACGTACCCAGGACAAAACCTAACCAAATTCTTAAATGGATGCCATCACTACAGTGGTTGGACGGTTGGCTAACCCACGAGACTGGATGGGGTTAGGTTGGATTGATGGGTCCCTAGAATGAGACTCAATTATGTTATGGTACGTTAGATGAAGTAAATCCCAGATAAAAATTGTTCTATGGAAAAGAATCAACGACTGTGCCTCTCAATGAGGAAAAAATCATTGGTCTCTATGATCCAGGTGCAATCTTTTCCTTCATCTGACTATGGGACTTACGGGTTTGGTCAGATCAGTTCAGTTAGTTAAGACTTTTGACTACGTTAGAGTAAAATTATCCTGGTGGAATCGCCTGTGCTTTCCGAGCGAGGGAAGTTTTTCCGGGTTCAGTTTTGGAAGAACCGAGGGATTAGTCTCTTGTCCGGGTATCCGTGGGGTGGGCGAGCCCCCAAGTGAGGGACCCTGCCTTGCGCAAGAAGTGCTACTTCCGCTGTTAGCACCCCTGAATTCGTTGCATGATGGGGACAGGGATCTTTCAGCTGGTATCAAAGCAAATTGGCTAATGTGAATCAACCGAGAAGCTAGAAATGTCAAAAATTTATGAAGTAGCAGTAAAAGGTTGTAATTGTGTGATGAAATTCATACAAATTGATTGAAATTCATAAATTAGTAATTGGGTCTCCAGATGGAAGTACCACAATTGCATGGAATCCCTAACTTGCTTGAGGCCTAGACATGATGGTATTTACCTTATAATTCCAAGGACCGTGAGACTACCCGTATATACCGAGGGTATAACTACAGCTCTTTACTGGCAGTATATAATATGAGTAAATCTAAGACTTGAAATTATAAGCAAAAATGCTATCCACATGATGAATTCGAATGTGGTTGATATGATTTTAAAAACTTTGGTTAAGAACTGATGAGTTGATTTGGATTCTGATTGAAAAATGATGATTCTTGAGTTTTGGTTGAAAAGCGATAAGCTGAGCAAAACCACAATGAGGATGAATGGGACGAGTCCCTGTGATGATGTTCGTAATAACTAGAATGACGATAATGACTTCAATAAATCAATATGAGATTAGTGGATTGTGCTGACAGATTGCTACTGTTAACACTTGACCTAGTGGATCAAGTTAAGGGATGTCAAATTAAAAATCTGTATAATTGAAAATTCCCATGGAGGACTGTTCAGATAGAAATTTTGGTCTAATGGACCATTATTGTGTTAAAGATATAAATGATATGATGATCTAAAAGAATTGTTATCTGATGTGATGAGTTCTATATAAGGGATCTTTTTCCCAGGATTCTGTTGGGTTCACCAGACTATAAGGAACCCCAGAATCAGTTGGATCTTAAGGGAAAGAGTTGTCCTCTAATTTGCAAGATGAGGACATCTCGCGTTTTTAAAGTGGGGTAGGATGTAAGATTCCTCCCTCCAACTTTTGAGGTGCGCAGGTATAAGAACCTCCCCTTCTCATCTTATAATTATTCCCCTCTCTGCAATAAAAGAAAGATCTTGTTTTACCCTGTTTTGGCCTGGAGAGAGAAAATGTCTAGAAGGAGATAATTCAAAATTAAGATATTTTTGGATATAAAAATTCTCCTAGTGTCTAAAATGGTTTCCCTTGAAGCAGAAATGCAAAAAGAACTTTCCAATGTGCAATTGGAATTAACTGGAAATAGGTAAAAAGGACCTTAGCCTAAGGGTCCAGATTTTTAGAAATTTTTGGATTATGGTCCAATTAAGGTTCCTATGGACCAATAAGATTAATCCAATTGTAGGGAGGAGATAAATTGAAAAATAAAAGAAAAACCCTCAAAAATGAGTAAATGCTCAGATAAGATGAAGAGTTGACTGAGTACAAGGTTTATTAATTAAAAATTAGGAGATATTTAGAGGAAATGATGCATTTTTGACACCTCAGTGTGGGGATCTCCCCTCATAAAGGAGGCACCTATTTCACATGTGTGGAGGAGTTTTAAACTCAAAAGTAATGAGATATTTTCATCTCTCCCCTCAGTCCCTCAAGCCAAAGGAGAGCTTACAAGCTCTACGTAAGTTAATTTTCTTACTTGTTTAATTTGAAATCTATGGTTTTCTTGATTTTTATGTTTTGCAGTAAATTGAATTAAATTCAAATGCTATGCCTTGATGAAAAGGCCACCCCCTTCTCTTCTTTACATTCTAGCCTTTCTTAATCCTAGAAAGATTAACTAAAGGATTGATTAAAATTTTCTTATTGTTTACTCTCTTGAATTTAGAAAATTGTGTAGATAAGAGTTCTATGAATCTAATTTGGGTTAATTTAAGTCAATCAAAGAATGATAAAAATGAGAAATGGTCAGCCATACAAAGGAGGTTATGGTAAAATTTTCTAAAATTTTATGGAAAAGAAAGTTTGTTTTTATGTTATTCCAAAAGAGTAGTTCCCACCATTTTTGCATCTAAAAGAAATATTTTGATTACTCCATGTACCTCTTCACCTATGCATATGCATGGATATCATTGATATTAATTATTATAATTGATTTTTATGCATAGAAAGATGCATAAAGGAATTATGTTTATTTCAAAATTGTTATTCTCATTAAAATTACTTTTTATGCAAAGAAAGATGCATAAAGGAATTATTTTTATTTAAAAAGTGTTATTCTCGTTAAAATTTAATTTTTATAAATAGAAAGATGCATAAAGGAATTATTTTTATTTCAAAAGTGTTATTCTCATTAAAATTGATTTTTAATGCAAAGAAAGATGCATAAAGGAATTATTTTTATTTCAAAAGTGTTATTCTCATTTAAATTGTTTTTTATGCATAAAAAGATGCATAAAGATTTTTTTTTCAAAAGTGTTATTCTCATTAAAATTGATTTTTATTTATAGAAAGACGCATAAAGGAATTATTTTTTTCCAAAAGTGTTATTCTCATTAAAATTGATTTTTATGCATAGAAAGATGCATAAAGGATTTTTTTTTCAAAAGTGTTATTCTCATTAAAATTGATTTTTATGCAAAGAAAGATGCATAAAGGAATTATTTTTATTTCAAAAGTGTTATTCTCATTAAAATTGATTTTTATGCATAGAAAAATGAATAAAGGAATTATTTCTATTTCAAAAGTGTTATTCTTCTTATTATAATTGATTTTTATGCAAAGAAAGATGCATAGAGGAATTATTTTGATTTCAAAAGTGTTATTCTCATTAAAATTGATTTTTATGCATAGGAAGATGCATGAAGGAATTATTTTTATTTCAAAAGTGTTATTCTCATTAAAATTGATTTTTATGCATAGAAAGATGCATAAAGGAATTATTTTTATTTCAAAAGTGTTATTCTCATTAAAATTATTTTTTATGCGTCGAAAGATTCATAAAGGAAATATTTTTATTTCAAAAGTGTTATTCTCATTTAAATTTATTTTTATGCATAGAAAGATGCATAAAGGAATTATTTTTATTTCAAAAGTGTTATTCTCATTAAAATTGATTTTTATGCATAGAAAGATGCAAAAAGGAATTATTTTTATTTCAAAAGTGTTATTCCCATTAAAATTGATTTTTATGCATAAATAGATGCTTAGAATTCTCTTAAATTCTATGTTTAAATTTTATGAATAGATCTGATGAGATGTGATGTGAATCAGGTAGATGTGAATGAATGGATGGATGGATGTGATGTGAATAGAGGTGATGAGATGTGAGGTGAATATGTGAATAGAGGTGATGAGATGTGAGGTGAATAGATGTGATGTGAATCAGATAGATGTGATGTGATGAGATGTGATGTGAATCAGATAGATGTGATGTGATGGATGGATGGATGTGATGTGAATAGAGGTGATGAGATATGAGGTGAATAGATGTGACGAGATGTGATGTGAATCAGATAGATGTGAATGAATGGATGAATGGATGTGATGTGAATAGAGGTGATGAGATGTGAGGTGAACAGAGGTGACGACATGTGAGGTGAATAGAGGTGATGAGATGTGAGGTGAATCAGATTGATGTGAATGAATGGATGAGATGTCATGTCATGTGAATCAGGATGTAAATGAATGATATGGGATGTGAGTGGATGTATGTGAAAGAATGGATGTGAATGTGTATGTGAAGAATGGATGTGAATGTGTATGTGAAAAATGGATGTGAATGAGTATGTGAAAGAATGGATGTGGATGTATGTGAAAGAATGGATATAGATGTGTATGTGAAAGAATGTGATGTGATGTGACATGAATATATGTGGATGTGAAGTGATAGATATGAATGTATGGATAGATGTGAGAAGTTGTACATGTGAACGATTGGATGGATGTGGATGAATGAGATGAGATGTGTATGAATGAGATATGATGTGGATAGAAGTGATGTGATATAATGTGGATAGAATGTATGTGATGGGATGGTTATGAGAATGTATGTGGTGGATATGAACGAATGAATGTGATGGATATGAATGAATGTGATGTGATGTAAATGGAGATAGATGTGATGTGTGATGTGAACGAATATGATGTGATGAGATGTGGATATGGGTAGATGCGAGTGGATGAGATCTGATGCGGATAAATGAGAAAAGATGTGATGAGATGGAAAATGATGTGATGAGAATGGAAATACATATGAAATGAATGAGGATTTATGTGGAACAATATGGAAAGACGAGAGTTCGTTATAGAAACTATATTTATGACATGTTTTTAAATGACTGTTTTATGTCAAGAATGTTGGGGAAGCATTTGGACCATCTTGTGAATGAGGTCGTGGAGACCTAATCTCATAAAGTTACAACAGCTGACGGAGAGTCAATGGAGGACGTCTTGCGTAGCAAGGGAGGTCTTGACCAGCCTCGGTTTGATTTAAATGGTGAGCTTCCGGTACGGTTGATGAGGGACCAAGGAAGCGACCTATGAGTGAAGCGCTAGGTGACCTGCGAAGGATCCTAGAGGGTGCTGACCATACGGTGGTCGGCGGGCTCTGGGTCGCTGAAGATATCCACACGTGCATCGGGGAAGATACTGGAACAAGGAGTAAGAGTTGTTTTCTGAATTCGGGCATGGATCTGGTTGATTGATTGCTGGTTCTCAACGAATGAGTCCATGGCTCTTTTATTTAGATTAGTTGGTTGATCTTACTGATCTTCAACGGAGATTCCATTTTGATTTTTATAAGTGAAAATATTGCCCGTTACTCTATGAGCTAGGAATTATCGAAAAGGCCCTCGAGTGGATGGAAAAGAATCAACGGCTGTGTCTCCTCTCAATGAGGAAAAAAGCTTACCCGGGACAAAACACTAACCCAATTCTTAAATGGATCCCATCACTATAGTGGTTGGGGTGGTTGGCTAACCCACGGGACTCTAGATGGGGTTAGGGTGGTTGGCTAACCCACGGGACTCTAGATGGGGTTAGGGTGGATTGATGGGTCCCTAAAATGAGACTCAATTCTGTTATGGTAGGATAGATGAAGTAACTCCCCGATAAAAATTGTTCTATGGAAAAGAATCAATGGTTGTGCCTCTCAATGAGAAAAAAAGCTTTGGTCTCTATGATCCAAGTGCAATTTTTTCCTTGATCTGACTATGGGACTTACGTGGTTGGTCAGATTAGTTCAGTTGGTTAAGGCTTTTGACTACGCTAGAGTAAAATTATCCTGGTGTGCAATCGCCCGTGCTTTCCGAGCAAGGGAAGATTTTTCGGGTTTGATTTTGGAAGAACCAAGGGATTAGTCTCTTGTCCGGATATCCGTGGGTGAGGCCCCGAGTGAGGGACCCTGTCCCACGCAAGAAGTGCAACTTCCGCTGCTAGCACCCCTGAATTCATTGTGCGGTGAGGAGACAGGGATCTTTTAGCTGGTATTAGAGCAAATTGGCTAATGTGGATTCATACAAATTGATATTCAGATTGAAATTCATAAATTAGTAATTGGGTCTTCAAATGGAAGTACCACAATTGCATGGAATCCTTGACATGCTTGAGGCCTAGACATGATGGTATTTACCTTATAATTCCAAGGATCGTGACTACCTGTATATACCGAGGATATAACTGCAGCTCTTTACTGGCAAAATATACGAGTAAATCTAAGACTTGAAATTATGAGCAAAAATGCTATCCAGATGATGAATGTGAATGTGGTTGATATGATTTTAAAAACTCTGGTTGAGAACTGATGAGTTGATTTGGATTTTGATTGAAAAATGATGATTCCTGAGTTTTGGTTGAAAAGCGATAAGCTGAGCAAAACCACAATGAGGATGAATGGGACGAGTCCCTGTGTGATGATGTTCGTAACTGGAATGAGGATAATGACTTCAGCAAATCACTATGAGATTAATGGATTGTGCTGACAGATTACTACTGTTAACACTTGACCCAGTGGATCAAGTTAAGGGATGTAAAATTAAAAATTTGTATAATTGAAAATTCCCATGGAGGACTGTTCAAATGGAAATTTCGGTCTAATGGACCATTATTGTGTTAAAGATATGAATGATATGATCTGAAAGAATTGTTATCTGATGATGAGTTCTATATAAGGGATCTTTTTTCTAGGATTTTGTTGGGTTCACCGGACTATAAGGAACCCCAGAATTAGTTGGATCTTGAGGGAAAGAGTTGTCCTCTAATTTGCGAGATGAGGACATCTCGCATTTTTTAAGTGGGGTAGGATGTAAGATTCCTCCCTCCAACTTTTGAGATGTGCAAGTATAAGAACCTCCCCTTCTGCTCTTATAATTATTCCCCTGTCTAAACTAAAAGAAAGATCTTGTTTTGGCCTGGAGAGAGAAAATGTCTAGAGGGAGGTAATTTAAAATTGAGATATGTTTTTATATAAAAATCCTCCTAGTGTCTAAAATGGTTTCCCTTGAAACAAAAATTCAAAAAGAACTTTCCAATATGCAATTAGAATTAATTGAGAATAGGTAAAAAGGACCTTAACCTAAGGGTCCAGATTTTCAGAAATTTTTGGATTATGATCCAATTAAGGTTCCTATGGACCAATAAGATTAATCCAAATGTAGGGAGGAGATAAATTAAAGAATAAAAGAAAACCCCCCAAAAATGAGTAAATGCTCACATAAGATGAAGAGTTGACCGAGTACAAGGTTTATTAGTTAATAATTAAGAGATATTTATAGGAAATGATGCATTTTTGACACCTCAGTGTGGGGATCTCCCCTCATGAAGAAGGCACCTATTTCACATGTGTGGAGGAGTTTTAAACTAAAAAATAATGAGATATTTTCATCTCTCTCTCCTGTTTTAACTAGATCCAAAAAGGAAGCTAAATTGACTAAAAAATTGTCAAAATTGACCAAACTGATCTGGAAAATTCAAGAATCAGTTTGCTTGGTTAGAGGCTCACTTTTTCCTATAAATAGAAGCCTCCCCCTTTGTAAAAGCTTAATGGTGTTTATGCACTATTACTCTGCTCTCCTGTCCTGAGCCATTTACATTGAATTTTTTAATAATTCAATTATTTTTGGCCTTATCCTATCCAAAGTGAATTGGTAGCCACTCTTGCTTCAAACAAGAGTAGAACCCTCAATCCCTCAAGCCAAAGGAGAGCTTACAAGCTCTACGTAAGTTAATTTTCTTACTTGTTTAATTTGAAATCGATGATTTTCTTGATTTTTATATTTTGCAGTAAATTGAATTAAATTCAAATGCTATGCCTTGATCAAAAGGCCACCCCCTTCTCTTCTTTACATTCCAGCCCTTCTTAATCCTAGAAAGATTAACTAAAGGAATAATTAAACTCTTCTTATTGTTTACTCTCTTGAATTTAGAAAATTGTGTAGATTAGAGTTCTATGAATCTAATTTGGGTTAATTTAAGTCAATTAAAGAATGATAAAAATGAGAAATGGTCAGCCATACAAAGGAGGTTATGGTAAAATTTTCTAAAATTTTATAGAAAAGAAATTTTATTTTTATGTTATTCCAAAAGAGTAATTCCCACCATTTTTGCATCTAAAAGAAATATTTTGATTACTCCATGTACATATTCACCTATGAATATGCATGGATATCACTAATATCAATTATTAAAATTGACTTTTATACATAGAAAGATGCATAAAGGAATTATTTTTATTTCAAAAGTATCATTCTCATTAAAATTAAATTTTATGCATATATAGATGCATAAAGGAATTATTTTTATTTCAAAAGTGTTATTCTCATTAAAATTGATTTTATGCATAGAAAGATGCATAAAGGAATCATTTTTATTTCAAAAGTGTCATTCTCATTTGAATTCATTTCTTTGCATAGAAAGATGCATAAAGGAAATTTTTTTATTTCAAAAGTGTTATTCTCATTAAAATTAATTTTTATGCATAGAAAGATGCATAAAGGAATTATTTCTATTTGTGTTATTCTCATTAAAATTGATTTTTATGCATAAGAAGATGCATAAAGGAATTATTTTTATTTCAAAAGTGTTATTCTTATTTAAATTGATTTTTATGCATAGAAAGATGCATAAAGGAATTATTTTTATTTCAAAAGTGTTATTCTCATTTAAATTGATTTTTATGCAAAGAAAGATGCATAAAGGAGTTATTTTTATTTTATTCTCATTAAAATTTCAAAAGTGTGAAAGAATGGATGTGGATGTATGTGAAAGAATGAATATAGATGTGTATGTGAAAGAATGTGATGTGATGTAAAGAGATGTGATGTGACATGAATATATGTGGATGTGATGTGATGTGACATGAATATATGTGGATGTGAAGTGATAGATATGAATGTATCGATAGATGTGAGAAGTCGTACATGTGAACGATTGGATGGATGCGGATGAATGAGATGAGATGTGTATGAATGAGATATGATGTGGATCAGGGATTTCATTAACGTCTTCACAATTTCGTGATCACGTTAACAAAACCTATTGTTAACATATTAAAACTTGTGATCACATTGTATATTCACATGACCTGAGCAATGACCTGCCAGAACCCACTAGTCCCATAACACCTCCGAGCTTTTGCTTTTCCCGGCGGACCCGCCGGGATAACAGCTTATCCCAGCGGGCCCGTCGGGAAAAGCAAAGAACACCGGTGGGGTTCTATTCTGTTTATAAACACTGCCCGACACCCACCGTGGAACTTTTGGGGAGATAGTTCTTGTTTTGGGAGCGTGATATCTCTCCTCAAAGTACTTGTAGAGCTCTCGAGTTGCTAGAAGTGTCCACTTGGGAAGAACGTCCTTATCTTAGGGGCTGTCGTCTTTCCTTGTAGGCACTCTTAAGGCTATTGAGCCACTCGTCCTTAGTTCTTTGAATTGGGGATAGGGTGTGGTTCATAGCTAATACTTGCGGAGATTTAGGGACAAATTTGGAGTCATTCAGCTTTGCATTTGAGCTACATAGGTAATCTACCTCATTCTGCTTTATGAATGGTTGGATGGAGCCAAGAGTCCTGCTTAGGGGCTTGTATTGGTTCTTGATACTTGATATAGTTTAGAGTAGACAAGGGTCTATTGTCCTATACTAGAGTATTGGGCAAGCATAGATCTTTGATTTTCTTTGTGAATGTTAGAGAAGGTCTATTGTCCTATACTAGAGTATTGGGCAAGCATAGATCTTTGATTGTGTAAAGTATCCTTAATTGGGTACAAAAGGCATCCTTCATTGGGGGTGCAATGTGCATGATAGTTTCGAAGTAGTTTTGTAGTAAGACCTTGCAAGATAGTTTCGCAGTAGTTTTGTGTTATGTGATGATCTTTTGTATTTGTCAAGATAGTTTCGAAGTACTTTGTCTGCTAATGTATGTTTTGTAATACATGAGTGACTTTGTTGTTTTTTCATTTGTGTATTCATTGTTATATGCTTAGTTGAATAGGTTATTTGTTGAGATGGAGGACAATGTTGGATCCAGTGATACCTCCAATAGAGTCCAAATTTCAAATAGCAGGAAAAAAAAGGCACCTGGGATAGAGTGGCAATATGCAATTAACGTTGGTGATCGCTTCATAGATTGGGAGTGTAAGCTATGCCATGCAGTAAAATCAGGTGGGGCACCTCGACTAAGAGAACACTTTTTAGGCAGACCGAAGAAAAAGTCATGTACCCACCCCTCTGCACCTGTACTGGCGAATAAGAGAAGAAATTCAAAAGAAAGATTCAAGAAAACATGACACTCCTACCGTTAATGTATCAAGGCAGCAAGAACACTGTTGTTCTAATCATCAAACTCCCGCTACATCGCCTGCTTGTACCCCGAACGGCAATGTGCAACCAGAAAGTAATCTACCCAGTGCATCTTCCTGCAAGCGAAACTTTGACATAGGAAATATACCCATGCGTCAAACTTCATTGCAAGAAAGCCTACGTCAAGGTCGACTCGATGATGCACAACTCGCCCTTGCTGAAGTGATTTACTTTTCTGGGAGTCCTATGATGATGGTGGACAGTGAGCATTGGAAGAGAGCATGGAAGAAAATTGGTGAGTTTGGACCAGGGTTTTCACCGCCTACGTACCATGCTATGCGAAATGATCTATTAGAGAAATGTTATGCGCAAGTAAAAGAACATGTACAAAGAATAATTCTTTGCATTATAGAGCTTTCTGGATGTAGTATAGTAAGTGATGGTGGATGGTCTAATGTACAAAGAAAACCATTAATTAATATAATGGTTATTTCACCTAGAGGTGAGACTTTCATCCGTGTCGTGGATTCAGCTGGTTCAATCAAAACTAGGGCTTACATTGCTCAAGTCATTGGCTCTATGATAGAGGAAGTGGGTGCCAAAAATGTAGTCCAAGTCGTCATGGACAATGCAAAGAATTGCAAAAATGCATCCAAAATCCTACAGCGACAATATCCACATGTTTTTCCGGTAGGCTGTAATACTCATAGTCTAAATCTTGTATTAAAAGATTGGTATAAAAGTGATGATACCAAATGGTTTGCCTCAATCGTCGACACTGCTCGCCTGCTTGTGAGATTCATGCTCAAGAGACAGAGAGTGTTAGATATTTTTCGACCTCGCATGTCAGTTATGTAGCGGAGACTAGGTTTTGCACTCACTTTTACACTTTTGAGTCTCTTCTTAGAAATAAAGATGCAGTTAGATATTTTTCGACCTCGCATGTCAGTTATGTTAGATATTTTTTGACCTCGCATGTCAGTTATGTTAAAGCTTCCAGCGGAGACTAGGTTTTGCACTCACTTTTACACTTTTGAGTCTCTTCTTAGAAATAAAGATGCAGTTTGCGAAACATTTACATGCATGGCATTTCATGACTGGGAGAGCACTCAACTTGAAAAAGTGAAAGAGAAAATCAAAGTCTTGAAGGCAGCGCTTACGAGAAGAAGTTGGTGGAACAGTGTGATGGATGCATACCATGTAATGATGCCTGTTATGTTGGAAAAGCATGGATGCAATGGTGGACTGTCCAGCGGAGTTTGGAGTGTCCTGAGAAATTAGAGCATTCAGTGGTGGAAAAGCAATGGCGTGTACCATTCTCTAGTAGACAAAGAAAAGTCCTATTGAAGTACTTTCATGCTAGATGGATTGGAGCGCATTCACCACTACACAGTGCTGCTTACATGTTAGATCCTGAATATTGGAATATGGATTTGATGTCCAACGTTGAGGTGGTGCAAGATTTTTATAAAGTGGTAAACACTTTCTATAATAATGTTGATGATCGTGTAAAGTGCATAATGGAGATGACCTCATTTCGATTGAAAGAGGGTTTATTTTCCAACTCCCTTGTTCAACAAATGGCTAAAGAGCAACCTGCATGGAAGTGGTGGATGATGAATGGTGGTGAGCATTATGCTTTATTGCGCAACCTTGCGACGAAGGCTCTAAGTCAGTGCTCTTCAAACTCAGGCTCAGAAAGAAACTGGAGCATGTACAAATATATTCACAGTACTATTCGCAATCTTCTTGCAGATCGAGCAGATAAACTTGTTTACATGTATTGCAATGAAAAGATCTTGCGAGACATTGAAAGCGAAGAGTATGAAGAAGATATGCCCAGATGGATGTACAATTGTGATGATGTAGTAGACGAGAACTTTGATGTTGGACGCACGTTGTGCACCACCCTTGAGATAGAAGACAATTTAGACATTGACTTAGATGAGCTTAATTTAGCAGACGAGAGAGTAAACGGTGAAAGAATTTTGGAGCAAGATACTGACATAGAGGAAGAAGTCATTTCATTAATTTCATAAAAAGTACTTGTACAAATGATCGTATTTGGAGAAATTATCAATACAAAAGTAGGATTTATGTCTTTCTTAGCTTTCATCTTGAAATAAATTGCGAATTGCACTAGGAGTTGCATCTAAAGGTCCTGGTGGTTTATATTCGCTAGCCATGCCGAACACTGTATAAATACCTTGATTTATTGGGACACTGCACAATGCACATGTGGAAGTATTTTGCATTTGCCTCACTAAACATATTAAGTGGTAGTAGTGTCCACAGGGTAGTATATACTGGCCGCTCCACCCATCGAATACTTTGTAACATACAGGACATTGGGGGGTGGAGGATAGCCTCAGCAGAAACTCCCACAAGATCAGGATGTATCAAAAAATGAGAGATGTGGTTTCCTTGGCGCACAGGAGCAATACGTGATGCTCTGTACATCTTGGCTGATCTTTGTGAGCTGCTCTTGAATCCCTCTATTGGCCGGGGGAGGAGTTGACGCTTGAGATAATCGCTCAGCTTCTTTCTCCTTCTCTGCTAGCTGTGCCCCTAAGCTTTCTTTGACCTTGTTTAACTCCAATCCAGCGCCCTCCACCATGAGAGCAAGTTCCTCCCTTGTGAATGTCACTGTCTCTTCACGTATGTCGTGGGTGGGTGTTGACAGTGGCCTCTGGAGGCGAAGTCCACTGGAGTTTCTAGGATAAATTGTGCATATAGCATCTTAGCAAAATAGAGTGGAGCGTCGGCGTTATGGAGAGGACGACCGTACACCTCCAAGAAAATGCGCTCGGCATTAGTTTTGATATCATTGTGAGTGCAACGTGAAATCTTCCATCTTCCCTTCTTAATCTCGCCATCTGGACATGGCCATATTTCCTTTATCATCTCTGTGGTTACGCGTTTGTTTATGTCTTTCCATTGGGCATAAGTAGGATTTGTCCATTTCGACAACCTGCATGCTGTTCTTGTAGCTTCGCGGGCTGTCAGGCCATGTGCAAGGGCCTTCATTCGCTCATATGCCTTCTTGGCTAACTCTTGATGCTCGTTTGCTTGCGCCTCTGCCATATCTGCATGAACGTAAATGACTAGGATTTTAATGAACTGTAAAGATCAACGTAAGATAAATTGACCATTACCCTCAAAAACTTTTAGTTTAACACCACGAGAGGAGATATGTATTGCAAAGACTCAATGAGAAATATCCACTTGACTCCAAAAATACTTCAAACAATGCGTGCACATCAAATTTTGAAGAGAAAACATAAACTTAAACACCACAAGAGGAGAGAGATATTGCAAAGACTCAATGAGATAATATTTCAAACAATGGACACATCAAATTTTGAAGAGAGAAACAAAGTGCCATTCCTGAAACTTAATCTCCTGATACTGTATCATTACAAAATTGGGGTGAATGACACCGATAGCTCTACAAGAGGACGTTGTGCCCTCGTTGGGTCAGTATTTAGTGATCTAAAAAATTCCACTACTTGCAAAATTGATTTTCGCTCATCGCGATTAGGCAGGCACATCCAATTTTTGACTCTATAAATAATAGTATCCATGGTAACTTTGTCATAGGAACTATTGTCCATCCACAACTCTTGTGCTTTCTGTCAAAAGTCATATAAAGGTTGTAATAAATATCCTAAGGCAAAAACATCAGATGCGGGAGTGTATGCATCTGCCAAAAACGGATCATAAAGCTCCGAGGCTATCCACGGCTGTTTATTTCGCTCTCTGTCTGCGTAGGAGACCGCCTGTGCCACCTTCTCAGGGTTCTTGTCTGCTTCAAATACAAAATTGAGAGACACCCGTTTTTTGGGCGCTCTCAGCAGTAACCCCCAATCGATAATACCTACGCGTGGCTTCAACTCTTTTGTAAAATCCAACACTACATTGAATGGATGTAGGTCGGTATGTACAATTCCTGCCGCCAGATGTGCTGCCGCTAGGCCTTCCACCAGGGCATGCATAATATGTGGCATGGTTATTACTATTTGTTTTATTTTAGAAAGTTCTAGATGACTTAAAGGAATATTATCGGGCGGGGGTTGTCTCCATCCTCGATCCAAACGAAAAATTGCTCTGGTGAACTCACTGAATCTGAAGGGGACCTTTAGAAGAGTATCACCAAGCGAGCCGTCATTATAGTATGGGAAAATAGTGATCCAAGGAGATTCTTTTGTGAAGGCAATACACCTGACAATTGATGGGTGTAGAACCTGCATGCCCTGCTCTGCCTGGAAGCTCTCGAACTTGGCGCTGCCTTCTCCTTTGTAGTGCTTTTCGCAAAAAGTAATGTGCTCTGGCAAAAATGATATACCTTTAACTGTATACTCTTTTACTGTGCCAAAAACACCAGAGCCTATTGTTCGCCCTTCGAACAGAGCCTCGTGCGGGATACCAATGAGGTGTGTGCACATAGAATTGTAGATGGTACGATTAATGACACCTGTCCCACTCGCATCTGCCTGGCTGGACGTTGCAGCAACGTCCTGGGCAATGCGCACTCTTTTGGGGAGTGACTCTGCATCCAGCGCCTTTATGCGCTTGCTCTTGGCTCTTTGCTCGCTCCATACAACGTCCCATAACTGTAGACGTTGCGTATTAGCTTCAGGCAGGGCAGCATCTCTAAGATCATTGCATGCTACACGCATGCTCCCCAAAATGGTTCATGTTATATGTTGATGGTTGAAATCTGCTATCTTCTGTCTATCAAGCAACTCAGCGTTGTCTCCGCTTCGAAGCCGACGCTGTGCATTTTTCCATATCTGGTCTATTAGATCTCGCATGAGTATCTCAGACTCATTGATCTTTTTGACGACGTCATCAGCACATTGTGACACTGTGATGACTGCTTCAATGCAAATTGCTCGTAGAACGATTTTACGCTCTTCAGGGGAAAGCATGTTGGTCGTCTTCGTAAATCTAGCAAATATCACTAAACACAAAAAAACAGAATATTAAACATTACTGAAATCAACATCAAGCAAACGTGAGAGAACAGCAACAAGTGTATCATTACTTATCAATGTTCAAACAAAAACGGAATATCAAATAATTTTACTGAAATCAACATCATCCAATACATCATCAAACGTGAGAGAACAGCAAAACAAGTGTATCATTACTTATCAATGATCAAACAAAAATGGAATATCAAACAATATTACTGAACTCAACATCATGCAATACATTATCGAACGTGAGACAACTGCAACAAGTGCATTATTACTTATCAAGTGTATACATGTTGCACTCCTCATCTACACACCTATCGTGACAGAGAGAGAAAGAGAGAGTTGTGAAGGGTATTATGAGAGAGAGAGAGAGAGAGAGAGAGGGGGGGAGGAAGAGAGAGAGGTGTGACAGATAGAGAGAGAGGAAACATTAGATGACATTTTTAATAGTTTTGTGAGTTCCTAAAGAGAGGAAAATAATGTTTTGTATTCCTAAAGCACTCCTCATCTACACACCTATCGTGATAGAGAGAGAGTTGTGAAGTGTATCATGAGAGAGAGAGAGAGAGTTGTGAAGTGTATCATGAGAGAGAGAGAGAGAGAGAGAGAATTGTGAAGTGTATCATGAGAGAGAGAGAGAGAGAGGAGAGGAAGAGAGAGAGTTGTGACAGATAGAGAGAAGAAACATTAGATGATATTTTCAATATTTTTGTGAGTTCCTAAAGAGGAAAATAATGTACTGTTTTAATTTTTAAGTAAATAGAGAGAGAAAAAAGAAATTATTAGGAATTATGTATATTTTAAGAGAAAAAAAAAAAGAAATCCTTATCTACACATCTATTGTGTTGTGAAGTGTATCATGAGAGAGAGAGAGAGAGAGAGAAAGAGTTGTGAAGTGTATCATGAGAGAGAGATAGGGGGCAGGAAGAGAGAGAGAGATATTCATTTTTTTGAGTTACGAATCACGATATTATAAAATAAAATGTTTTGATGTAAACTTTGATCCATGAAATACTCATGCCGCGTTAGCAACCAAGTATCGCATGGATCAAACACAATAAAAACAATACAAGTCAAATCAAACAAATTTATGACATTTTTTCGACCGTATTAACGATCATATGCCCTAATATGCAAGCAAATTTACGACATTTTTTTGACCGCGTTAACGATCAAATGCCGCAATATGCAAAAAAACAATATATGCACTAGCGGACAACACCACCTTGCCGCGTTAATGACAAAATGCCACCCGATTCTATGGGAATACAAATAGGATACAAACATACACTGGCCGCGTTACCGACCATATGCCCGCATTTGACAAAGGGAAGGGAAGGGAAGGTGACATCGCCATAACGATACTATGCTTGTCGCGTTACCAACTAGTACCGCTACGGCGTGCCATACTTACCATAGGACACAGACTAGCCGCGTTACCGACTAAGTGTCCCAGGGTAAGCACCATTCCGAAGAATGGCCTTACACACACTCGTGTGGCGGACCACCCACATCTTGCCGCGCATTGCGACAATGGGCGGTTGCCCACACGAACACACACCCACACACACACATCCCTCGTGTGGCGGACCACCCACATCCTGTCGCGCATTGCGACAATGGGCGGCTGCCCGCACGAACACACACCCACATACACACACACACACACAAACACAAGTTTCATTACATGTGTATACTGTCAGTAATGAACTCCCAAAGGGCCCCCCGGGCCCATATATATAGAAAATTGTACCCCGCCAGGCTGGATGACGACCCCGCCGGGACCCGCCGGGGTTTCCTTTTTCCCGACGGGACCGCCGGGTATTGCAAAACCCCGGCGGGATTTTAACCGGTTATCAGGGAGCTTCCCACTGGCTTTTTTGGGAACATGTTAACATGTTAATAACATGTTAACACATGTTATTAACAAAAAAAAATTTGTGATCACGTGAATATAAAATCATTGATGTGGATAGAAGTGATGTGATATAATGTGGATAGAATGTATGTGATGGGATGGTTATGAGAATGTATGTGGTGGATATGAACAAATGAATGTATGTGGTGGATATGAACAAATGGTTATGAGAATGTATGTGGTGGATATGAACAAATGAATGTGATGGATATGAATGAATGAATGTGATGGATATGAATGAATATGATGTGATGTAAATGGAGATAGATGTGATGTGTGATGTGAACGAATATGATGTGATGAGATGTGGATATGGGTAGATGCGAGTGGATGAGATCTAATGTGGATAAATGAGAAAGGATGCGATGAGATCTAATGCGGATAAATGAGAAAAGATGCGATGAGATGGAAAATGATGTGATGAGAGAATGGGAATACATATGAAATAAATAGATGTGATGTGTGATGTGAACGAATATGATGTGATGAGATGTGGATATGGGTAGATGCGAGTGGATGAGATCTAATGCGGATGAATGAGAAAAGATGCGATGAGATGAAAAATGATGTGATGAGAATGGGAATACATATGAAATAAATGAGAATTTATGTGGAACAATATGGAAAGACGAGAGTTCGTTATAGAAACTGTATTTATGACATGTTTTTAAATGACTGTTTTATGTCAAAAATGCTGGGGAAGCATTTTGTCCGTCTTGTGAATGAGGTCGTGGTGGAGACCTAATCTGATAAAGTTGCAACAAATGACGGCAGAGAGTCAATGGGGAGGACGTCTCGCGTAGCAAGGTCGTGGCTGAGGTCTTGACCAGCCTCGGTTCGATTTAAATGGTGAGCTTCCGGTACGTTGGATGAGGGACCAAGGAAGCGGCCTATGAGAGTGAAGCGCTAGGTGACCTGTGAAGGATCTTAGAGGGTGCTGACCATACGGTGCTTGGGCTCTGGGGTCGCGGAAGATACCCACACGTGCATCGGGGAAGATATTGGAACAAGGAGTAAGAGTTGTTTTCTGAATTCGGGCATGGATCTGGTTGATTGACCTTGCTGGTCCTCAACGAATGAGTCCATGGCTCTTTTATTTAGATCTGTTGGTTGATCTTGCTGATCTTCAACGGAGATTCCATTTTGATTTTTATAAGTGAAAATATTTCCCGTTACTATGAGCTAGGAATTATCGAAAAGTGGATAGGTGGTGAGCATTCTGGTTACCAATGATGCCATAGGTGCACCAATGAAGGAAAAATTAGAAATTAGGATTCAACTGAATATTTTGGAGGATTATGATCAGTGACACTATGGTTTCATTAAATGATTGTTTTAAAGACAGCCGATTCTATGAAAAAGGCAATTTCATATTGGGTGTGTAAGTGGTGTGACTAGTTTTAAGTTTGCATGAATATCCGGCTAGGGGGCCTGGGAACTCTTTTCCCTGGTACTACCCGAGACAAAACACTAACCAAATTCTTAAATGGATCCCATCACTACAGTGGTTGGGTGGTTGGCTAACCCACAGGACTGGATTAGGCTGGATTATTAGGTCCCTAAAATGAGACTCAATTCTGTTATGGTACGTAGATGAAGTAAATCCCGGAGTAAAATTGTTCTATGGAAAAGAATCAACGGCTGTGCCTCTCAGAGAGGAAAAAAGCGTTGGTCTCTATGATCCAAGTGCAATCTTTTCCTTGATCTGACTATGGGACTTACGGGTTCGGTCAGATCAGTTCAATTAGTTAAGGCTTCTCTGCAAACTCTCGTGGGTTGTATTGAGCATCATCACCTTGTTCACCAAGGCTGAACTTGGAATCATTGAACCTTGTTAAAAGCTCTCAGCTCTCAGTACAGTAGGTGCCGCCACCATGAAAGGGAGAAGTGAAGAGACGTTTATGAGAGAGCAAGAAGAAAGGATATTAACTTTTCCTCTTTTAACCCTTTTTCACCCTCACAATTAGAAATGCTATCAAAATGATGTCGATCATCATGTGAATCCTCACACATATGCACAGAGTTTCACACATGAGGGCATGTTACATATTTGTGTGGTCCTCCAAAGCAAAGACACGATGAATAGGATCACCATAAGTAGCGTCATCACTGAATACTAACAAAGTATCTACACATGAAAGATAAATGGTATCCTCCATAAAATCACTATCCCCATAATTTTCAAGATCACTAAGGTCATCCTCTCATAGGTAGAGTCTATCTCCATCAACACTGGATCTAAGAAAATGTTGAAATCAAATATAAAACTCTCTAGATCCATATGCACAATCCTACATCTCCTACGAGGTCTAACCTGAGAAAAATCATCACTACTCTCATGCACTATCCCTAACTGCTCAAACACAAGAATTCCTAGAAATCATCACTACTCTAATGCACTATTCCTGCACACAATGCCAACTTTGAGATGTGTTTCTTTGGTGTCCATGATTGTCTATATGACCCTAGTTTCTCTAGAGCCGGGACATTCATCTTCGGGTGCATCATAGGCCACTTGGGATGTATGCTAGTTGATTACATGGGATACCATTCTGATGCACTTGTGACATCTCTTGGTCTTGATCTACATGGACCATTCGACATTCTAGTTAGGAGTTTTGCTTCTATTTGGTAGATACCCTGGATGTGAGTTCCATGTTTTAGTCACGAGAGTTATCAAAAGGATGTACTTGGATCAACTCTAAGGCAATGAGATTATCTTGGTTTGTGCTAAATCATCATCATTAGTTTAGCCTAATCTTATCTTGCTTATTATCTTAATTACGATTCATAATCATGATTATCATAGTTTTTTATCCTCCATGAGCTTAACCATGATTGATTTCTTAACAAAATTGACAAGGGAGCCCCATGCGCCCAAGTAAGCACAAAGACATAGAGATTAAAAAGGTGCCTTCTTTAAAAAAAAGACAAAGACATAGATATTAAAAAGGGGGAATATAGAGTGACTATGTAGAGTGGCTCCAATGAAAACTCTAATGGCGGATATAAAAAACTATAAAAAACTTCATTGGTATCCTCTTAGGATGAATAAGGAGGATATGGTCTTACTAATCCTATAAAATAACCCATTCTTACATAAATAGTGGGAGAAGCAATCCATTTTGAAGACTCAAAACCAAGAGTATATCCATTACTATGCATATCTAAGAGTTTCTCCATGAACATGGGTAGGATCACTCTAATGGATTTTGATATTCTAATGGAGTTTGACTTTAAAGTCATAAAAATGGCAGGTCACTATGTAAGGGGGCTCTCAAACATGTATATGTGGGCCACTTGTTGTACAAACATAACAAGAGAACAATCAGTTGGGAATTGAACCACATGCTACTCCATTACTTTGACATTTTCCTACTTCTTGAATGGGAGAAGAAAAGACCCAAAATGGCCTACCCCAAGATGCTCCAATCAATAGGGATTAAGTCAAGCTTATTATGCATCCCCTTTTG
This sequence comes from Cibotium barometz, assembly GCF_041138505.1. NCBI lineage: Eukaryota > Viridiplantae > Streptophyta > Polypodiopsida > Cyatheales > Cibotiaceae > Cibotium > Cibotium barometz. The sequence continues at coordinate 43,647,493 of NC_141090.1, forward strand.
ATAGCACGGTAGTTGAACAAATATCTTATGCCCGTTTAAGCTCTAATGGGATCCCCTTCCTTGCATTGGTATCAAATCTTTATCCTTTGATCCATTTCTTACTCAAATCATTTCAAAACAAATTTTAAGCAATTATCGTTTTCTCAAAAAATTTCTTGAACTTTTTTTTTGTAAATCATAGCACTTGTACTGTCAAAACTTTACTTGCATTATTTGTTTGCAGGTTCGGGAACCCTGTGGTGTATGGTGCACACTGGCTCACTTCAGTGGACTAGGTTCAATTCCCAGTAAAGCCATACTTGCAAACACAGTGTTAGCGAACTAACTATTTGAAATTCTGTACTTGGAATTATTAAGCTTACACACTTTTGCATCAATTATTCATCAACATGCTCTCCGCATAATAACACTAATACCTAGATTTGTAATAAAATAGCATGCTATACATTTCTTGATGAAAATGTACTTAAAATGTTGTAATCCAAAATGTGTGCAAACAGTGTTTTCTTAACACTTTTCTTGTTGTCCTAACTTGCAATACATCAAGATCACACTAATATGTGTAGATTTGTACTACTCCAATAGATTTGTAATCTTTGTCCATTTCTTTGCAAGAAAGTGACAATGTTAGAAAGATTTGATCAAGAATCATTTAATGTTGCTGTTTTGCATCAAAATTTGATTTCAACACAATAAACTTTGCATAATTTATAAACTTCTCTATTTTGCATTGTAGATCTAGAACAAAATAGTACTCTGCACTATAATCTTCAATCATGCACTAATCTTTAACTCTACACTTGAATCTGCACAGGACTGTATTTTGTGCGCTGCTTGAAACTGCACCACGATAATAGGATTCTGCACATCCATCTTGTTCTTGCTATAATCCTTAATAAAGAACTCAAAGATTTGGCAATCAAGGGCTTTAATCTTGAAGAAATAAGGACTCTAAGGATTAATCTTTGAAAAAGTATACTCCCTAAGCAAGATAATGGGAGAGAACATTCAAAATTGGTTGCTGAATTTCTTATAAATCTTAATATTAAAAATAAAAAAAATTACGAAATCAAGATCAAGAAGATTAAGAACTTCAAGAAATCAAGTAGTAAAATGGATTAGGATTCTAAAAATAGTAATTAATAAAAATTTAAAAATAATTAACACAAATTTCATTGCTAATCTCAAATCAAGAAATTAGCAAATCTGAAAACTATGTAAAAATCAATCCAAAAATGATTAATACTAATCATGATCAAGACAATGAATTTCAATAATTATATCAATGATATCCATGCATATTCATAGATGAATATGTACATGGAGTAAATAAAAATATTTCTTTTAAGATGCACAAACGGTGGGAATTACTCTTTTAGAATAACATAAAGATAAACTTTATTTTCCACAAAATTTAAGAAAATTTTGCCATAACCTCCTTTGTATGGCTGATCATTTCTCAATTTTTACATTCTAATAGCAATTTAAAATTAATCCCAATTTGAAGTAAAGTACTCTAATCTATTCAATTCTCACTTTCTTAAAGAGTAAACAATAAGAAAAGTTTAAATCAATTTATTTGTTACTCATTTTAGGATAAAGAAAGGCTGAATTCTTAAGGAAGAGGAGGGGGTAGCCTTTTCATCAAGGCATATCATCAAGATTCACTAAAAAAGCAAAGAAATCAGAAAACCATAGATTAGAAATTAAAAAAGTAAAGTTTTTAGCTTACATGGAGTTTTGTGAGCTTTCCTTTGGCTTGAGGGATTGAGGGTTCTACTCTTGTTTGGATCAAGAGTGGCCACCAATTCTTTTGGAGAGGATTTAGTCAAAAACAATTGAACTATCAAGTGAATTCAATGTATTTGACTCTGGGGAGGGGTAGAGTAACAGTGCATAAACACTATTAAGCTTTTACAAAGGGGGAGGCTTCTATTTATAGGAAAAAGTGAGCCTCAAACCAAGCAAACTGATTCTAGAATTTTCCAGATCAGTTTGGTCAATTTTTGACCATTTTTGGGTCAGTTCAGCTTACTTTTTTGAGCTAGACTTGAAATAGGAGAGAGGAGAGATGAAATATCTCATTTTATTGATTTAAAATGGAAAGCAATGATGAGAAAAAAGACACCTACTTCATGAGGGGACATCCCCACTCTGAGGTGTCAAAATTTCATTTTTTTAATATTTCCTTTGGTCCTTAGTCCACTCTTCATCTTATGTGAGTATTTACTCATTTTTGGGGGGTTTTTCTTTATTTATTCAATTTATCTCCTCTCCCTACATTTGGATTAATCTTATTGGCCCCTCATAACCTTAATCCAAAATTTTTAAAAAATCTGGACCCTTAGGCTAAGGTCTTTTGAGCAGATTATAATTTATTTCTAATGCACCTTAGGAAATTCTTTTTAAACTTCTATTTCGGAAAAATTTATTTTAATAAGAAATGATATTTTTCCATCCAAAGATATCTAAAAATTGAGTTATCTCTCTCTAGAATATTTTCTCTCTCTAGACCAAAACAGGTAGAAACAAGATCTTTTATTATTCTGAAAAGGGGATTAATTACAAGGGACGATACTGGACATCTTGAGGAGCTGGGGAGGAGGAATCTTACATTCTCTCCCACTTGAAAAATGTGAGAGGGTCCTCATCTCACAAACTGGGGGATAATCCCGCATCAGTTCGGCTTCTTTCCCAGGTGGCGTCTTCAAAAGGATAGAACTTCCATTTGACTAATAATTCTCTTAGAATTTTGTTCCTGAGGACCTTCTCTCAAACATCAAGGATTTCTTCATGTTGGAGTTCCATCAGCCCTTGGGTTGAAGAAGTTAAGAGTTCATCATTAAGCACATGATTCGGGCTCGGTACATACTTTTTAAGTAGGCTAACATGAAATACATTATGTACTTTTTAAGTAGGCTAACATGAAATACATTATGTACTTTGAGATGAGGAGGCAAAAGAAGTTCATAGGCTAAGTCACCTACTTTCTTTGTAATCAGATATGGCCCACAGTAATAGGCTAAGTCACCTACTTTCTTTGTAATCAGATATGGCCCATAGTATCTGGGGGATAACTTCTTGTACTTCCCAAGAGATAGAGAACTTCTTTTGGGGAGTACTCGAATGAAGACCATATCTGCTTCTTTGAATTTTCTGTTTGACCTCTTCTTATCTGCATACTGCTTCTATCTATCCTGGGTAGCTTTTATATCCTTGCGGATTAATTGCATCTGCTGTTCCATGTCGTCAAGCATCTGTCTGGACATCTCGACCCTAATCAATGCGTCGGACCAAGTTAATGGTGTTAGGCAGTCTTGTCTATATAGAGCTTTGAAAGGGCTCATCCCCGATGCTTCTGTGATAAGAGGCATTATAGGCGAACTCGACTAGGTGCAGATAGCTTAGCCACTTCTTGGGTTCCCTGCCACCACAGCATGACCGAAGTATATCTTCGATTACTTGGTTCACCCTTTCTGTTTGACCATCGGTCTCGGGGTGGTAAGCTGTGTGCTGAGATCCAAGAAAGTTCCTACTACTTCGAAAAATGCAGTCTAGAATTTTGACGTGAACTTGGGATCTTGATCACTTACTATTCTCCTGGGTAGGCCATGCAATCTGAAGATTTCCTTAAGGAACATTCTGGCCACATCCACTACAGTCTAGGTTTCTTTTACTATTGGAATCAGATGGGCGACTTTGGTTAGTCTACCAACTACCACGAAGATGGAGTTGTAACCTGATTGCATTGAAGGTAGTCCAGTAATAAAATCCATACTGATACATTCCCACTTCATCTGGGGGATGTCTAATGGATGTAACTTTCCAAGCATTTTTACTCTCTTTGCTTTGACTTTCTGACAAATCAGGCATTGACGTACATGATTAAGTACATCCTTTTTTAGTCCATGCCAAAAGAAGCTTTTCTTTACAAACATGTAGATCTTGATGAAAGATGTCCTGCAATGAGGCTGTCATAGGCTTCATTCTGAATTTGACCTTTAGTTCCCTCATCATTGGGAATGCATAGCCTACTATTATAATACATAATTCCATCATTCAAGCTATACCCTTGAACTCGGTTCAACTCCTGAGGAGTTTTTCTTTCCTGCATAAGCAGGGTAGCAATAGGGCCACCAAAGAATCTATCCTGCATGATCTTCTCTCTTGCTTCATTAATCAATGGATTTGACACCACTCTGATTGCAAGTAAGGAGGCTTCTGTACTAAGGGCATCTGCTACCACATTTTCTTTTCCTGGGCGGTACTTGATTTCAAAATCAAATTCCTGCACAGGGTCTGCATCCACCTTCTTTGGCGAATGTTGAGATCCTTTTGAGAGTGAAGATCAACTTTAAGCTCTGATGATCTGTCATCAAAGTGAATCTTTAACCCAGTAGGTAATGTCTCCACAACTTCAAGGCATATACTACTGAAAGTAGCTTAGGTCGTGGGGAGAGCATAATTTCTCTCATGCGTTCTGAGTTTTCGGGATTCATAGGCCACTGCATGACCTTCCTGCATGAGTGCACCTCCCAGGGCAAAACCACTGGCTTCTGTTACTACCTCAAAGGGTAGAGAGAAATCTGGCAATTTCAAAACGGGATTGGTTACCAAGGCGGTCTTTAGCTTATCTCACAAGCGCTCCGACACCTGGCAAACCATTAGAACGGGATATTCTTCTTGAGAAGATTAGTCAGGGGGGAAGCTATGAGAGCATACTTAGGTATAAAAATTCTATACCAACCAGTTAATCCCAAGAATCCTCTGACTTCTTTCACTGTCTTTGGTTCAAGCCAACCTATGACTGCTTGGACTTTTGCGAAATCTGGAGCGAAATCTGGAGAAATTTCGTCTTTGGATACCAGAAAGCCCAAGCATTCAACATGGTCGACAGAGAAAGTGCATTTGCTCTTTTTTGCAAAGAGTTGGTGCTTCCTTAGAATCTCAAGAACTTTTCAGACGTGAGCTTCATGGTCGGCTGCATTCTTTGAGTAAATCAGAATATCATCAAAGAAAACAAGAACAAAATCATCCAAGTATTCTCTGAGAATGTCCTGCATTAGGCGATTGAATGTAGTTGGGACATTTGTCAATCCAAACGACATGACTATAAATTCATAGTGCCCATATCGAGTATTGATGGCTGTCTTCGGCATAAATCTAACCTCTTTCCTCTTCCACTACTTCTGCTATTGTAACTGCTCTAGCTGCTGCAGATTGGAGTGGAACTCTTTCTCTTTGGTTACCCCAATTCTGGGAGGGAGTTTTGAGATTACTCTGAATAGAGGCAGATGGCTGAGCGCATTTGTCAATCCAAATGACATGACTATAAATTCATAGTGTCCATATCGAGTATTGATGGGGCTGTCTTCGGCATAAATCTAACCTCTTTCCAAATGACATGACTGTAAATTCATAGTGCCCATATCGAGTATTGATGGGGCTGTCTTCGGCATAAATCTAACCTCTTTCCTCTTCCACTACTTCTGCTATTGTAACTACTCTGGCTGCTGTAGATTGGGGTGGAACTCTTTCTCTTTGGTACCCGAGTTCTGGGAGGGAGTTCTGAGATTACTCTAAATGGAGACAGATGGTTGAGATTACTCTGAATAGAGGCAGATGGCTGAGCTGGATTCCTCCTGGGATTGCCCTGATTTTAACAAGACCGACCCTGATTTTGTCTGATAGGAAGGGGCTGGTCTCTGCATTCTAGGTCCTTGACTTCCCTGTCCCCTCTTGACATGGCAGGAGTCGGGCAGTCTTTAAGCTGGTGACCAAAACCCTGACATCCAAAACATCTGTTCTCACTTCTAAGCTCATCCCTCTGAGTTCTTGAAAAAGGCGGGGCAAAGGCGGGGCTCCTGAGAAAGTGTTCTAAATGAGGGAAGGGTCTTCCTTCACTTCTGAATCTCCCAGCATCTTGATTCTGATTTGGGCCTTGCTGCCTCTTTGGGGATGGAAAGTTTGAAGTACTTCCCGTGGTTTGGAACCTTTTAAAGTTTGAGGGTGCAGGCTTTGGCGGGACCTTGACAACAAATGCCTTGGCAAAGTCCTTTGCCATTCTGACAGCTTTCGCCCCATTGAGACTGGTTTGGCATTTTTCACTAAAGTGTCCAATGGCTCATTCATTCCTCGACTGAATCTGGCCATCAGCTGCTCTTCATCCAAAAGTGGAGAATATTTGAGGAGGAAATTGCCTGATGGTATTCTTCAATTGTCCGGCTATCCTGCTTCAATTCCAAGAACTCATTCATTTTGGTTTCCAGGAAGCCCGAGGGACAGAACATTTTCCTGAGGTATGCTTTAAGATCTGACTAGGTCTGGGTATTTCGGTCGAGATGGTTTGTCTCGCTAAAAAACTAGATTAAAAATAATCAAAAAATGATTATCACTAATCATGATCAAAAAAATACATTCTAAAAATTAGATTAAGAAAAGTCTTTAAAAAATTAATCATTTATAACTCCCTAAACAAATGTCTAAGCCAAGAGCTCTGATACTAATTGGAATGGAGTGATCATAAAGCTGAGATAAGGAACAATCACCATGGATTAATACAAGATTAAGGGATAATCTCATACAATAGCCATGATGCCTAAGTGAGTTAACCTCCCACCAAGAGGATGGAAATAGCCTTCCACAAGACAAGGTATAAAGGCCATGAGGCTCTTAAGAGTTAAGATGACCAATATCAAAAGATGTCAAAAAGATACAATAATAGTCCATGAGTTCCCTTTTATACTTGAGCCCACGACCAAGGTCCTAGACCTAATCTAAAGTTGTTGCTTCATTACACTAATGAAATCTCTATCCGACTCCTCTTCTTCTCTATTAGCTTTGTGTAGCTATGAAGCTACACTCCATAAGACTCCTTCATACATAAATTGCTTCAAGAACAATCTCCCAGGAGTGGTCAAGTTCAAGCATTCCTCGACATTAAGAGCTCTTACTGATCCCCGACCTTACCGTCTAATGTTAGACTAAAGACATTGGTCTTGGAAACCTTATTTTGTTCTCCTAATGTCTCACACACTTGATCAAATACCTCCAAATGTCTCCTAGGATCAGCATCTCCAAGAAATTAATGAGTTAGCTTCGCTATCTGGGTAGCCTTTCCATAGCTATGTCGACCACCATCTCTCACAACAACAGGCACTATGCTCTGTACTATCACTCTTCCCAAGGCCTGTGCAAAAGCAGTTGGGTTTGTGGGTAGAGCTGATGCTGACATAACATGAGCAATGATAGAAGCAGGTGGAGTGTAACATGTGGCACTACATGAGAATGCATTGGTCTAAGTCCTGGTGGGGATGGATGTGCTACATATAAGGTATGTGTCCTACTAGCGCCCCAATAGGTTCTCTCGTCATGTGGGCATTAAGTGTAGTCAGTCCTACAAGAGTTGGTAGCACACTCACTCTATAGAAGGGATGTTTCACCCCTCTAGGAATGACAATACTAGATATGCTAGGCACAAGGGGGTCCGTGTGAAGTGGTTGTGGCTACCGTGGGTAACCGTGAACATGTGTCTCAAAGGTAATAATGTGTCAGTCACATAGGTGCCATAGTTAGTGTGGTGTGGTGCTTACCACTGGGATGAGGCAGTGTACTAGCTGTGTCTTAGGTGGGGACAACTCTAGGATCTAAGAAGGTGAAGCTCATGCTGGTATGCTCTTAAGTCCTTGCATGGCCTTGTGGGTTAGAAGTCCATGGTATAACTGGGTGATACCACAAAAGTAGGATCTGTTGGGCTCACATGAGGTGTTACCATTTCGCTCATAGGTCTTTTGATCCTTTCAAGTTCAATGATCCTATGTGTGCAATCACAGATGCCCTGCAATCGTTCCTCCTTTGTTGTGGTCCTAGAAATTGATTGGACAATCCCTTTCCAACTAACACTATAAGCCTGGCTTGTACCGAAATCCATAAGAGTCTCTATTGATGTGTCATATTACCAATCATCTATGTGAGAAGACATTGATCCAAGATTTGCAAGCCTAGCTCTTTCCTCGAGGTAGACGCAATGTTATTAGCAATAGGAGTTGTATGGACATGGATATCAACATGAATTCTCCTTGCTTGTAACGATGATACTACCCCAGGTGTCTCTCTAGATTCTACCTCAACTCCTTCGGCATGTGATTGGTATGTAGTAAGATTTGGTTCAAAGGTAGCAGTTGAGGCCAAACCTCTGAGGTAGCTAATTACATGGTCAAAAAAGGTTGGTAGGTGGCCTAAGTGGTGAGGCCTGGTTAGGGTTCTCACTCCTTGGGACTAGGGATCCTTCCATCTGACTCGAAGTCAGATGAAGTATCACTAGCCCCTATTGTAGGGCCTTGTACAATGCTAAATTGGGTTCCGACTGAAGGTCCTAAGCCTAGTGTAGGCTAATACACACTTAGCTCTATAGACACACTATCATCTAAATAGGCCTCTAATACACGTCCATATTATAAGTGCATGTGACTTAAGGCTAGTCAAGGGTGAAGGAATAGAATGGCCAATTTTTTAAAATATATATTTTATATTTTTTGGTGTTAGAGAAAATTATCCAAAGTGGGTTTCAGACAGTTCTAAACACTTTGGGAAGGGTAATGCCGAACGATAGTCAAACACCAAGCTTACGACTTGTGTAATGTTGGTAATGTACATTTAGACTAAGAAATTAGCCTGGACAAACTTATTGGGCACCCCTCAGACAGTATTTGGGTGGACGAGCGTTGTATAAATGAGGCTTTTATATAAGACATTTTGACTAATGAGAAAAGGCATAATCCCATTCTCACAATTCAGTTTGAGTCTTCTTGCTCTTATGGTTAAAGTAGCTTGTATGCTATCTCTTCTTCTTTGTTGCATGCATGCTTAGGGATTGTGTGGGTGAGTGATGGTGTTGATGTATGTTTTCTTCTCCCTCTCTCCTTCTCTTGTCTACTCTCATGCTCTCCACTCACCCTAGCGCATCCAAATAGAGGTTGAACTTTCCATAGCTCTCTCTCGTCTCTCTCTTTGCTCCCCACCCATTTGTAAAGCTCCTTCGTGGTGACAACGAACGAGGCAAGGTTGAGAACCCTAGCTCTCCATGAGAGAGAGTTACTCTACCAAGAGTGACTTGAGGTGCAAACTAGTAAGACCCTTGCATTCTCCTCTCCTTATCTCTATCTTGCAAGGCTCAAGTGCTCTCAATTGGTGACAAACCCCTTCCCAAGAAACTACAAGAATACCCTAACTTGAGAGAGAAGGTCTCAAGGCTAAGCGAAGCACAAGAAGCACTCCAATGGATCCAACTAGAGATAGAGGGACCACGGGAACAATCATGTTATGTCCACACAAGATTCCCACACTGAGTCCTTTAGAGCCAAACTTAGAAGTATCCCATGAAGATAGTGTCTCGAGCCAAAAATGAGAAAAGGATTGACTATGGAAAGACCACTCAGGACAACAAAGAGAAATTCAAGAAGTGCTAGAAGAGCTTAGAGAGAGCTCAGGAAGAAATCCGCAAACAACCCGAAGATGTGGAAAATTTGAGAGCATTACATGACCACATACTAAGGGAACGAGTGATTCACGAGAGGCAACTTGCACTCGGGCAATCAGTGCTAGGAGAAAACACGGAAGGAAATATGGCTGAATGGATGTGGGTGTCACGAGACAATCGAAAAGAAACTCATTGTGAACCATGCATTCATACATTGGCTCAGATGGTGAGTCGGTGACCATAGCCAATGTGTCTTTGATAAGGCCACAGCTTAAACGGGAGCCTTGAGAGCAATCCTCTCTACCCCTGTCACTATCACGATGGCTAAGTACTTAACAAGGAAACCAGAAGCCTAGAATGAATTTCATCAATGGATGAAAAACCAACCCAAACCATATTGTAATATATATAAATTAGAGAGATCTTGCAGCAATTAAGAGCAATTTCAAATTTAATGGCTCATTGGAGAGCAATGCAACTTTATGAATGTATAAACCAGAGAGATTTTGTAACAATTAAGAGAAATAGGAAGAATCAACGAGAGAGAGAGAGAGAGAGAGAGAGAGAGAGAGCTTAAACATTCAAAGTCCATTAAAACATAGAGAAGCTGACATGTATACAAAGTGAGTGGATAAGTTAAGAGATTCCTCGCACATGTTCGTAGACTAATAGTCCACTTTTACTGAAGTGTTTCCTACCTTGCCTTATTCTTTCTCAACTAATATATAAAGTATTAGCCTAGGCACTTGGAAACATACCCATGTGCTATCCCAACTAATGTCTAAAGTGTTAGCCAAGGCTACCCTTGTACCATCCCAACTAATATCTGAAGTGTTAGCCCTACTATAGGGCTTTTATGTAGTGACAATTTTTTTCATGCAAATATGAAGATTTTGGATTGACTTATTCTTGTGGCTTTGGATTGATTTCTCAACAAATGACATTGTAAGCCTAACTTAAGCATTGGGGCTGATGTGTTTAATAATTTGATCCCTGGTTGGTTGGCAGGAGTCTAATCACAAAGAGTCAAAAGTTTCGCATTGTGGCCTTCCCCCTTTTTTGTAGAGTGCTATTATGATTACCTTCATTCAAAAGGACTTTTAATGGATGTTTGTAATGTTTGGGCAGTGTGGCATTTACCAATTAACCCTGCATCATGTTCACTAGGAAGCCACCTCTTTTTTAGATGAAACACGGCTCAACTCTTCACAAGATTCCAAAACTCACGGCTACTGCTTAGTAACATTATCTTTGTTCTTGTGATCATACCCTTGCTATGATGGATAAGCTGTCAAACACATTGCAATCACAATACGTCTCTCCTCTTTTAGCAAATATTTAAGCTCCAAATTCCTTTTGCCTTTAAGCCCTGTTTGGGACATTGCTATTTCTCCTTCTCTCTGTCTCTCTATCTTTCTCTTTGTGAATTGACTTTGTGATGTGGAAAGATAGGTGGTGCTGCGTAACCTTGCTCCCCCCTGGTAAGAAACCAGCAGTTGCTTCTCTCTTTAACCTATGGCCCAACTTATGCTCTATTTGTGTGATTGTATCGACCAATTTTGTGGGTCCATTTGTCTTGCCCATCCCTACTTCTCACACAAGGTATACGGTAGTTATTGCAACAGATGCCAAGTGTTCATTTCTCCAATTCATGAGACTTGAATTTTAATATGCATTCAGACACCACGCTAAGATCGCTGAATTAGTTGTATTTTATTTCATAGGCCGCTTTCGCCCTTAACCTACAATGAGAGATTTGGAGGTTGAGTACAGATAAGGATGGCATGCAATTGTGTAGTGGGACAAGGAATGTATGTGATGGGAGTGTGCACTATTCTAACTTGTAGTGAAAGATAACTAGTTACATTGTATAACCAAACTTTAATGTTGATAGAACCTGCTTGATTCTAGATTTAAATCAAGATAATGGAAGTGTTAAGCAATGTAATTAGTCTAGTCTAGCCTCTTTAAAACCAAGACTATTGATTGAGTGTACTGTAAATGTGAAAATTTTCTCTAACAGCAACATCCTGCAAAATAACCTTTGTACCTTCCAAGGGTACATCTGCCTTAACCCTCTTGGCTCATATTCAACCTTTCCTTGGCAGAGCAATACACAGAATGGTTTCAAGGGCTACCTGAAGGCTGCAACTTGATTTGGGTGCCTAAATGCTAAAATCCCCCATTTCCCTCGTTTCCTGTTATACATTTCAGACCCGTTATTTTTCTGGCGTGGCTGACCTGTTGATACACTAAAGTTCGCCATAAGCTTCCCTTCTTCAGAGCAGCTCTCAAATTTATGTTTCTCTAGCATATACAATGGGACTGCTGATACACTAAAGTTCGCCATAAGCTTCCCTTCTTCAGAGCAGCTCTCAAATTTATGTTTCTCTAGCATATACAATGGGACTGCTTCCAGAGCCACCAGTGCATTGTACTTGAAGGCCATATGTAGCTTGTGGTTGATTGGGATTTGTTTCAAAAGTTCTGCTTATTGGAGGCTCAATCAACTTCAGTGCATCTTGCTCTTGAGAGGAAGTGGAGACCTTCAAAGTTTCACTTAACCTCTGTTGTTCTTCAACTATCTTCTGCAAATACTTGGCCTGAGCTTCAATCCGCAGCTGTAACTGCCGCTGTACCTGGACATGAAATACCACAAACCTTAACATCTACTGTTGGCAATTCAGAAATCCTAAACACCAACACATAGAAACTCTCTTTGAAAGTCAAAAGAATACCTCAAGCTGCTCATGTAATCGCTTTTGCACTTCCATCTGCATGCGCAAAGCTTCCGAGATTTCTAAGCCACTGCCCAACAACAACCTTTAATAAATACTAAGGTGACAAAAACAGAAACACAAGAAACAAAGGCAATGTGCCCCATATCTGAAGTACATCACAAACAAAAAAGGCAAAGTATAGACAGCTCACGATGCAGAGTCCAAATTGGATAGGATGTCCTCAGTAGCCACCTTATCAGACTTACCACCTGTGCCAAAAGGTGCATAACAGATCAAACACTGAAACCTTAGATTTCATTACTCTGTTGACTCAAAAGTTCTGATCGAGCAAGAAACTGAAAAGACATGACAATGTTATGTCCCTTCTACAATTAGAACTACGAAACTATGATTAGCTGGGCATACCATCTCCCCCAGAATCTGGGACAACCTTGGCAAGCCTATACTTCTGCAACAGCATGCGAAATTGACATTATAAGTGCATACTACAGCAGTGAGAGAAAATGAGCTTGCAAAAAAATAGCACACAATTAACTTGCACTTGCAACAATAGAAAAAGCATTTGGTCGCAAGGTGCATCCAAAGGCAATACCTGCAGGTGACTCTTGACATGATATATATTAAGGCCTTGTACACGCATAGCTCTTAGAACGCATTTCGGAGTAGCTCCTGCTGCATAAAATATATCCCTTAGCTAAAAGATATCCTGATTGTTACCATCCAATTCAGCATGAATGGTCCAATAACACAGGAAATAAAAACCTTAACTTTCTTTGCTCCCACAAGAAACAAGCAGGCCAGGCAGCACATCTGCCCTCCCTAGTCACAATACTTGACCTCTTACAAAAGAACGTAGTGCCAAATGATCCCCATAGCACAGAATGAGAGGAAGACGTTTTTATCCCAGATACTCATAGGAGTCTATCCGTACATAATAGGTATGGATCCCTAAATAACATTTGTACATCTGGCCCTCCAAATCTGCCAAGCTATCAAGCCCCCCAATTATCTCCCAAGTTGAGTCTACTGCTGCATGATGTTCTCTGAAGGAAGAAGAGAGTCATGTATGGACAATTCCACAAGCAGCATAAAGGGAAAAGTCTATCATAAAGCCCTGATAAAGTACCTAGATTCTGCATTCTAAATTAATAACAACTGCTCCCCAGGTAGTGTAGTACAGTACTTGTTCTTATATAAGACATTATATAAGCAATCCTGTGTCGTACTCACTTAGTCTCTATGCATACCCAAACACAATCTAGAATGATACTGAGTGCATTCATCTCCAAGAATCACGGAAATTGGTTGAGAAGCAGTCCACCATGGGCTATCAGCAAAAGCATGGCGTAAGTTAAAGTAACCTCAACGCCCTCTTAAAAAGTTGCAATAGTGACATAGACAAGAAACCTTGCAACAAAAAAGAACTCCACAAACTATCTTGTAGCAAAACCAAAATCTGAAATTTCCTTCCTTCTACCTTTTAGCCCACTTGTAGAGGGTCGTTATGGTAGAGCTTGTTGCACTTTAAGACTGGATGCCCTATTGGGATTCAGCTCTTGGATGAGAGTTGGATTGATAGTAAGCAATTGGATCTTTGTAGCAGGGTCTACAAGAGGAGTCTTACACTCGCCTAGGTAAGAGGGAGTAGACTTGAGTAGATGCTATGGATGGATGTCCGGATCCAAGGATTCGCTTACATGGGCTTGTCTCCTTATGCATTCACAAGGACATGAATTGAATAGGAGGGAAGTATGTTACGTCTTGACTGGCCTAGGGTTAGGTTAACCTGGGACTAGAGACGTGTGCTAACCCATGATTAGGGTTAGGGTTAAAATAGCTGGCTAATAATGGCTAAAAGCTTATAAATAAAGCTGGAAAGCTAATACATAAAGCAAGGGCAAATAATAGCTAGGTTATTGCTATATAAGTGAACTTGGGGGCACTTTAAGTTATTGAGGTATCCATGCAGTAGATAGGAGGGCTACCAAGGGCATGCAAGACCTCATGGCCATGGAGCTACAAGGTGGGTGGTTTGGCCTAGTCGTACGTTGGGGCCATCGGTACCAAGCAAGCTCACAGGCAAGCAAACCTCAAGCTCAAAGGTGAGTTCGGAGGACTCTACGCTCGGGTGGTGAGTCACTAGCCACAATCTATTGCGGTCATGTGATCCATATAATGTCGGGTCTATGAAACCTTATTAGGGTTTCAGTTCTAGGTCACATGATCCTTGGGCATGGTTTGTGGAGATCTTACAGCTAAGTGCTCCGTATAATGTCGGGCCTATGAAACCTCATTAGGGTTTCAGTTCTAGGTCACATGATCCTTGGGCATGGTCTGTGGAGATCTTACAGCTAAAGTGCACCCGTCCTGCCTGTGTAATCTTTCGACCGTATACTGGGCAAAGTAAGTAACACAAAGAGAAGTCTCCGTATACTGGGCAAAGTAAGCAACACAAAGAGAAGTCTTAGCTGAGATTTCAGCCCGTGCGTTTGCCCATAAAAAGCAAACCTCACCTCAACCTTTTTTTTAGCCCCACGATTCTCCCACAAAAAACTGGTCATGCCTGTGTTTAACTCAAAAACACGTATAGCTTTTCTTTTCTTTTTTAAGCTTTTTGCCGAAAGTAGATTATGGATGCTTTTCTGCATCGATTAGTCATCTACATGTGCTTTTTTCCTGCTGTGCACAGCCCTCAGCCTCTGTTGCCTGCATCTCAGCCCTCAGCCCTGGCTTCCGTACAGTATGCTGTACTTCCATAGGCGAATAGCGTTGCTGTTCTCTACTGCGATGACTGCATGAATGCTTAGCGGGTATGTATGTGGCCTTCGCTTGGAAGAGAAGTAGCAAAGCTTACAATTAAACCTTGGTACCCTAGTCAACTACAACCATAGCCAGCAAAAAGATGCGCTCTCCTACATATGGTCGCATAGTCACCTCATGCATGCCTCTCTCCCTCAACTATGCACACCCACATAAGCCTGACCACTTGGGCTGCCTGCACACAAATACATGCAGCTAAACCTCATGGATGCACACATAACCCTCTCACATGTGCGCTTCCCTCTGTCGACCATACATACAGGACCAAACTATGAAACCTCATGGATGCACACATAACCCTCTCACATGTGCACTTCCCTCTGTCAACCCTCTGTCAACCATACATACAGGACCACACTATGCAACATGCATGACACAAAATTCAGAAAAAATAGCATGCCTTTCATTGAGATCAAAACACAAACATGGTGTGGAGAGAAATACATGAGATTCAACTTACGCACAAGACTTGAAAAAAAAAAAAACACACAAACCTAGGATTGCCCTGATACCAACTATAAGATACCTCCAAGATCTCCCTACACACAAACAACAAGATTAGTACCATAAAGAAGGGGTGCAGGCTATCTCACCTCTCAACCGTAGTGTGAGACTGCAAACAACCCCCGAGCCAAGGGCTAAGGCTCACTCCCATTGCCAAGTCTATGGCGGGAGTCTCTAGTCTAGGCTCACACCCACTGTCAATAACCAACTAGCCATAAATAGCCATAAATAATCCACCTTAGCCACCCATATCAGCCTGCTTTCCCATGGCTCCCCTGACCTTGTCGGATTAGGCCACTAATCCCAATGATTAGCGTTAGGTACATAACACAGCTCCTTAGACCTGGACTTGAGGCCTTGAGACTATTCCGTGCTTACATCCAACAGGCGTGTACTCGTGGTATGGGACACCAGACACTTTGCACGTGGAGCCAAGTCTTGGATGCTACTTACTCCCTGTGCTCGGGGGTGAGCCTAAACGGCTCTATGGTTGGGCGGTGAGCTAGATCAGATCAATAGCCAAGCTAATTTCGAAGTTCGATGGAATGGGGACCCCTATAGCCATTTGACTCCTTTTAAGAAAGTCTATACAACAGAAAAGGTGCCCAATCCTAGAACAAAGACACATGCTTTTGGATTAACCTTGGAAAGTGCACAACACTTTGCCCTGGTTTCAAATGCTAGAAGATTCACAAAGAGAAACCGTGGAAGACTTGGAGCTAGCATTTACAATGGGGTTCTCCAAGATAGGTCTCAAGCATACCTCTATAACACAATTATATCAATTCAAGTAGCTTGAACACAAAACTGTGAGAGACTTCATCAATCATCTCAAGAACTTGAACACCAAATATATTCCGATATCGACGGCACTAAGGATAGAACGAGATCAAGAAGGACAACTGCTCGCTGAAGCTCCCGCCCCTCCCTGCTCGCGCTACCTGCACACCTGCGCCCCCCCCCGCCTTCCTGCCTGCTCGCCCCCTCGCGCCCCCCTCATTCCTCGCGCCCCCCCCCCCCCCCCGCCTGCCCTCGCTACTGCGCCCCCCTCCCTCGCTGTTCTGCCCGCTGCCTTCGCGCCCCCCCTTCTTTTCGCGCCCACCTCCCCTCTGCAGCGCCCCGACCCCCCCCCTCCGCCAGCTCTTTCTCCCCCCCACCCCTCTTGCGCGCCGCTCCCCCCCCCCCCCCCCCCGCCCCCCCCAAGGGCTACTCCGCAGAGCTTCGCCCCCCCTCCCTTTTCTTGCTGATTTCCGCCCCCAAGGGGGTTTTTTTTCCTTTTTCTCCAGCCTTCGTCTTCCGCCTCTCTATGTGCAGCTCGGTTCTTGCAGGATCTCCGCTTTCGCCTCGCCTTCGCCATAGCTTCAGACTCTGATGGAGGCTCCTCCCGCCCCGCCTCAGAGGGACTCCCCCGCAGCCCCCTCGCCCGCCCCTGAGGACACCCCCATCAGGCTTTCTCTTTCGCCAGAAGAGGAAGCGAACCTCACCGCAGAGGTGGAACGCCTCCAGGCTCATTCCACCATCTGCCGTATAGTCGGCACTCGCCCCAACAGAGGGGAGATCCGGGATCTTCTCCAGGCCCGCCTTCTTGCAGATGTGGGCAAGATCCTGGACGTACAGCTACTGGGCCGTGGACATTACCAGATCGAGTTCGACACCGCCCAGAGCATGGCCAAGGTCCTAGCCATGAGTCCCCTTGACATCAGGGGTGCTCGGGCTTTCTTCAGACCTTGGCAGCATGGCTTTGACCCAGCAGCGGCTGAGCAGGGAGAGCGCCTTTTCCATGTTACAGTTTGCTTCCCTGGACTCCGCCGGGAGTATCTTCCGCTCCTCTCTAGGCTAGGAGCATTGGTGGGCTCGGTACTAGAGACTGGCCCCACAGCAGCTTCAGCGGTGGCCAGAGCAGCTGGGCTACCTTCGGTCAGAGTTTTGGTGTCTGACATCTCCTCCCTTCCTAAGGTCATTCAGCTACCTAGGATAGGGGGGGGATGGATTGATCAAAGAGTGGAGTTCTCGGGGCTCCCGAACCAGTACTTCATTTGCAGGCAGGTCGGTCATCTGGCCAAGGCCTGCCCTCGCAGGAGACCCCGACCCTCACCACAGCAGCAGGCCCCCGATGGCCCGCCCTCAGATGCGGCTCGGCAGGCAGCCTCCGGGACACCTGCTCAGGCCACAGAGACCTCGGAGTGGCAGCCTGGACAGGGGCACCGTCGAGGGAGACAACCACAGCAGCACGCCCAGAGACCGCTGCAGCAGCAGCCACAGTCTTAGCATCACTGGGTTCCCGTGAGGAACAGCTTTGCTCCCCTCCAGGAGGAGACCCCTGCGACGACTGAGGATCAGGAGATGCCAGAACCCCCTCCTTCACCCCCCCCACCCCCATCCCCCCCACCGCCTCGCTTCCACCTTCGCCTCCTCCCGTCCCCGTTCCGGTTTCGGCAGCGGCTCCCTTCCCCCCCCCCCCCCCCCCCCCTCGCCCCCCCCCTCCTCCCCTCACCTCCCCGGGAGGCCCTGGCAGTCCCCTGGCGTTCACCTGCAGTCCGGAGGGCGCTGAGCACCGACCTCGCTCGAGCACCACAGAGGAGACTTACCATGCCGATTCGGGCTTCACGGATATCATCTATCCGCAGTAGGCCTCGGCATTAGACAGCGCTCGGAGGCTTTTGATTACGCCTTCACACGGCTTTTTGGAGCAGAGGGCCTCCATGAGCCAGCACCCATCCGAGTTCATGTAGTGATACCTCCGGCCCGCGGGGAGCCCGCGGGGAGGAGGCACTTGATTCAGCGGTGGCCTTCTCGTTCCCTCTATGTGGCCCATGCGACCGGGAGTGGACTCTAGAGCTCGCTCTTAGCACTTTGAAGACTCAGGCAGTTGAGTTTTCTCATCATGTGAGCGATCTGGAGGTGACAGATGTGATAGGCCGACTATGGGAGTTGGCTCATTTTTTCTTGGATCCCGGGAGTGTGGATGCCTTAGGGATTCGTCATTTGGTCGTTCCCATAGTGGCAGACTTAGCACGAGACCCTGGATATGTATGTATACACGAGGTTGCTCTGTCAAAGCGGGAGGCAATCGCCATGGGCCACAGCCACTGGCGCCTGATCCGTGATTCTTGCAGTACACCGGGTGGGCAGATTCGCAGCCGCTCGGATGGGGACTACTCTCCATCCAAGCCGCTTGCGAAGGCCCGCCGTACGGCTGAGACAACATCCACCTCAGCAAGTCATCCATGAGGATCATCTCATGGAATGTACAGGGCCTTGGCGGAGCACATTTTATACGCTATCGTGGTTGCTTGAGGCAGGAGCTTCACAGATGCCTGGTTGGTGGCAGCATTGATATTTTGATAATGCAGGAGCACCACTTGGGTGAGAGCAGGATCCGGAGATATGGTTCGGTGATGCCTAGTAGATGGGACACCTTTTGGTCTGCAGGGTTTGGTCCTTTGGGTGGACAGGGAGGAGTATGCATGGTCATAGATGTATGGCGGCAGGCCATTGTGGATCGAGGGATCATTGTGCCTGGTAGAGCACAGTATGTCATTCTGAGGATGCATGATGAGCTATTGGGCGTGCTCAACGTCTATGCGCCCAACCATGCTAGTGCCAGAGCAGAGTTCTGGACCCAGGTTACGGATGCATTGCCAGAGGCCGCACATTGGTGTGTCGGGGGAGACTTCAACATGCTTGAGGGCCCGGCCGATAGGGTGGGAGGCAGTCATGTTACAGTGCACGGCACGGAGCTTGCAGCTTGGGACCGGTTTTGCATGTCACTGAGGATCACTGATGCATGGCAGCATGGGGCCTTCTCCCGCTCTCAGGACAGTCTTAGTTTCTCTCGGTCGGATCGCCGGCAGGGAGGGACTAATCTATCACGGATTGATCGCTTTTATGTGGGCGACTGGTTAGGGGAGCGAGGGGGCTCCGTCGGCATTCTCGCTGGCACCTCATTTTCAGATCATGCGCCAGTTATCTTGACACTGGAGGAGAGGACACGAGAGCCCAGCTTGCAGTTGAGGATCCCAGAGAGGGTACTTACAGATCCCAGTCTCGCTGAGGACATTGAGAGGATCTGGCATGATAGTCAGTGCTCTGACCAGGATGCAGCAGGCCAGTGTGCCCGGGGACTCATCGAGCTTAGCTCTTTTTTGCACGCTACAGCTTTGACACGGCGGGGAGAGATTCGCGAGCGGGAGCATCGGCTGAGACGCAGCCTTGCTTCGCTTCAGCGCCTTCAGGAGCAGCAGCCTGCATGTGAGTGGGTGGCGTCCCAGCTGAGCCAGGCACACCAGGAGGTTAGAGAGGCAGAGGAGCAGAGACATGAGTTTTACTATCGTCGTCAGGCCTCTCAGTGGACGCAGCTTGGTGATAGAGTGACTGGGGAGTTTTTTGAGATCACTGGACCCCGCCATGCTCGAGCAGGAGTCCTTCAGCTTGGTAGGCCGGATGGATCGGTAGCTACTGAGCCCGGGGAGATCAGAGCCATTGCCACTGCATTCTATAGAGACCTGCTTTCAGCGGAGCCAGCCACCGAGGATCGGGATGCTTGCAGACAGACTGTGTGGGCCCATGTGCAGAGGAGGGTCACAGACCGTATGCGTACAGTTCTTGGTGCGCCTCTTTCAGAGATTGAGCTTGCCGAGGCCTTGAGGGTCCTGCCGCGACATAGTTGCCCAGGGGAGGACGGATTGACGCCGGCCTTTTTTATGCGCTATTGGGACCTTTTGGGGCCAGGCCTCCGCAGGGGCTTTCAGTATGTTTTGGACACTGGGGTGGTGCCACAGAGCTTTTCAGAGGGCTTGATCTTTCTTATCCCCAAGGGGGAGGGAGTATCAGATGATTTTCGGCATTGGAGACCTATTATGATCCTCAATACTGTCTACAAGGTCTTAGCAAAGACCTTGAGTTTGAGGATCCAGCCCTTCTTGGGGGAGTTGATTCATGCTACCCAGACAGGATTCGTCAAGGAGCGCAGTATCCTTGACAACATCTTTACTTTCTGGGAGGCGACGGCCCGAGCTAGATTTCTTGGTGAGGACTTGGTCGTGATGCTTCTCGATTTTGAGAAGGCATACGATAGAGTTGATTGGGGTTTCTTAGAGGGCACTATGCTTCGCCTGGGCTTTGAGCCAGGCTGGATTAGAGGGGTGGCGGCTCTGTATTCCACAGCTCGTAGCTAGGTGTTGATTGCAGGAGGACGGGGGCCGAGTTTTGAGCTGACCAGATCAGTCCATCAGGGGTGTCCCCTCGCCCCTTTTCTTTTTCTCTTCTTTGCGGAGGCTATGAGCACTCGGTGTTACGCTTACCCGGACTGGGAGGCAAATTTGTCACAAAATCCATAGATATATCTTGGAAAGGTCCCTCAGGAATGGGCAATGGTTGAAGCAACCCTGCTTTCTTCCCATGAGACCCTTTCACTTTCTAACAAATCTCACAATGTTGCACGTGAGTGAACACATCTCGCCTCATTCTTGGCCAATAAAATTGTAGTTCTAACTTCTCTGTGTCGAGTTCATGCCCCTGTGACCACCAGTGATGGCATCATGGGTGTCATGGAGAATAGCTACCCTGAACGACTTCATAATCAAAAGGCAATCTTTGTAGAAAAGCAAACCATCCCGTATCAAAAAGTAGCATGGTCCTGTGGTGTCCAATGTATGTTCCCAATGTGTACTGAATTCCTCAGAATCCACGTATGTGTGTTGCATATCTTCTAGTCCCGTACCATCAAGGTCTAGTCTAGTGGTCTGAATCATAGTCACTGTTCCCTTCCTGCTCAAAGCATTGCCCACTGGATTGGCCTTTCCTGGAAGGTACTCGATCATGCCACCAAATTGCTAAAAATTTTGGCTCCAGCGGTGGTGACGATCACTCCACTGTGCACTTGGCATTGTCTAATTCCAACGCAATGCCTAATGGTCAGTGCGAACCTCAAAGTCTCGCCCATAAAGGAAATGGTTTCAGGGCCTGAATCACTGTGAAGAGTTCCCGATCATAGACCGAGTAATTCTTTTATGCCGGTAGCAGCTTATGAGACATGTAAGGTACTGGATGGCTATTCTGCTGTAAAACAACTCCAATCGCAATGTTACTCACATCGGTGATTACTTGGAATGGCTCATCTCAGGAGGCCAACGCTAGATAAGGTGCCTCTGACAAGACCATCTTGACGTTCTTGAATGCCTCCAAAGCTCGTGGAGTCATTCCGTTCTGCAATCTTCTAGTCTTGACACCCTTAAGCAAATATGTACGGTCTGCTGAGAGGTCAGAGAATCTATCGATGTTGGTGGAATATGTTTGGCATATGCCCATAAATGACCGGATATCATAAGCTGTCTGCGATATCTCCCAATTGACTATCTCGACCACTTTAGCCGGGTCGAGTCGGATGCCCTCAACATTGATTATGTATCCAAGGTAGTGAACCTGGAACAAATAAAACTCCAACTTTTTCTCGTTGACATAGAGTTCATTGCTTTCCAACAACTTCAAAACCTTCTCCATATCAATGTCATGCTACTCTACAGTAGCTGGAAATACAAGTATGTCGTTTAAAAATATGAACACATACCTGCCAATCAAGTCTCGGAATATCCGCATCATCATGCGGTTGAATGTGGCTGCAGCGTTCGTGTCAAGCCAAAAGGTATGACCACAAATGCATAGTGGGCCCATTCCGAAGGGAAGGCTGTCTTGGGAGTCTTAATCACTAGCTTAGCACCTTGAGCTTCAAACTTGATGCTCGTCATCATGCCTGTGCGAAAACCCTCGACCTTCTTGTCTACCAAAGTTAGTAGGAACCGAGCTCGCCGAGCGGCTTGTTTCGTGACCACATCATCCGTGCTACCACTGTCAAACAAGACAACGACGCTTTGGCCACCTACATAGCCGAATGTCTTGAGCAGTTCATTGCGCTCATACTCCTAGTCTTAGGCGCCCTTTTTCTTATCTTCAAGCTCTTGGCTAACGATTGTACCAACCGAAGAACCGGGGTCCAAAGAACTACGGACAACCACTGGGGTCTGTGGGGGAGTGGGGTTCACAACGGAAGCCGTGGAGGCTGGGGCGGTAGTCTGCGGAGTGGTAGTCTTCTTTGGACAATGCTTAGAAGTGTGTCCTTTTATATGACAAAAGAAACATCTACCCTCCTTGTACTCAGCTATCTCTTCTAGACTCCATTTACCACCGATCTTGCCTGCCTGAGCTTTCTGGTCTGGAGTAAGCTTGGGCGCATTAGTCGAGTTCTTGGGTCAGCATTTCCTGCATCGCAAGAAATCCCTCGATACATCAAGCTCAATGTCCTTAAGACCGACATCAACAAGTGCCCTGAGTTGATACCCATACATAAGCATGCACGGACTATAACCAGTAGCCGTATACTTAGAACTGTTATAGGCAAATTCCGTCATTGGAAGGTACTTTTCCCAACTCAATGGTTTTCTAGAGATATACGCACGAAGCATATCCTCTAAAATCTGATTCACACGTTCTGTTTACCCATCAGACTACGGGTGATCAGAAAAACTCATACTCTCTGTGCGACATGAAGACATCGATAGCAATATGGGGAAGGTTCCCATTGGGCAACGGTTCGGCCTCACCCTGCTCAAGCAGGCTTTGACTATAAAGACTTGGTGTGAAGCCTTGAGGACAATGTCCCTCAAGATGGGGGCTAGGGTGAGCTAAAGAGGGGGCAGCGTAAGCAAATGTGTATAAGCCCAGTAAAGCATGACCGAGGCAAGGCTAGGGCCACCTTCGACTGGTTAGTCTAACGGACCGTGAACGGATTCGCCTTTGGCCTCTAGGCACGTCGAAACCGCATGGGTTCACCGGGGTAGAGCACAGTCCGCCGAAATCAGCATAGGTTAGATGCCATCGATGGGACATGGTAAGCCCATATTCATCTGTGCGTCCGTAAGGGCTAGGCATGTAACGAGGTATGGGTGGAGAAAGACCCGAAAAGCAAGGGCCGAACCTGCTCGGATAAGAGTACGTGACCCGCACCTTTTGAATCGAATTGAATTGAAGGGTGGCCCACTTGGGTAAAGTGGCACAAATCGATTAAAGCAAAGAGGGAGGCATAAAAGTAGTTCCCAATTTCTTGAAAACTTTCTGTCAAAAATGAGCCGTGAACTTAGAGTCCCGATCGTTCACAATATCAGAAGGTAGACCATACAGTCTCAACAGCTGCTCGACAAATTGGTAAGCCAATTCAAACGCTTTGACTGTTGTCTTTGTGGATAAAAATCTAGCCATCTTTGTCAATCTATCCACGACTACCCAAATGGCATCGTGATCCCTGCTAGTACGTGGAAGTCCCGTAATGAAATCCATGGAAATACTTTCCCACTTTCGAGATGGAATATCCAAAGGATGCAATAACCCAGCAGATTTAAGGCGTTCAAGCTTGTTTATCTGACATTGATGACATCGGACCGCATAACTCTTAATAAAATCTTTCATTTTTGGCCAGAAAAATCCTTCTAACCAAAGCCAAGGTTCGCTGTATGCCAAGATGTCTTGCGGATGGTGCATCATGGCACTCAAAGAGGATCCCGAGTCTAATTTCCAGCACATCCGGCACGCAAACCTTATCATTTCGGAATAAGAGACCATTCTGAATAAAAAAATGATTGGCTTTTCCTTGATTCACTAGGTTTTGATCTACCTCAGAGTTAGGACCCTGATTCTACCAAATTCCAATACTTTTCAAAGAAAATATCTGTACTGCATTTTCCCCAGAGTGAATCATTCAAGTTAGCAGTAATTTCCGTGATGCTAAGTTCATTAACTTCACCAATTCGACTCAACGCATTAGCAATGCGATTCAAGCTACCTTTCCTATATTTAATCATGAAATCAAAGTCTTGCATCAACTCAACCCATCTGGTCTTTCTACCTTTCAAGTCCGGTTGATCACAAGTGTACTGCAAAGACTGGTGATCTGTCAAGACCATAAACTCAGACCCATAGAGATATCATCTCCATGCCTTTAAAGCATAAATGATCGCATACAACTCTTTCTCCTAAACTAGATACCTAGTCTGTGCATCATTGAGTTTCTTACTCTCGAAGGCCACAAGCTTCCCATCCTAGAACAAAGTTGCGCCTACCGCAAAATCACTAACATCAATCTCAACAATGTAAGGCTTGCTAGAATCTGGCAAGGCTAACACAGAAGCATCTCAAACTTTATTTTTCAAAGTACCGAAAGTTCCCTGTAGCTTCTCATTCCACTCAATCGGAGAATTAGACTTTTTATTTTTACCCTTAAAAGAAGATTGGTAAAAGACACTGTCATCTTCGAATAATTCTTGACAGATTTTCAAAGGAACACCATGAAACCTAAGAAAGATCTTAACTGCTTGACCGTACGTGGAAATGGCCATTCCAAAACCTTTTGGATTCGATCCAAATCTATACTTAAGCCATCTCAAGAGATCGTATGACCCAAGTATAACAATTCCTTCTTGAAGAAATCACACTTAGATAATTTACAATACAGTTTCTCCTTCCTGAGCTTTCCTAGAACCTCTTTAAGATGATTCTCATGCTCAACCAAAGTTTTACTCTATATCAAAATGTCATCTAAGAAAACCACCACGCATTTTCCTAACAGATCCCAAAATAAATCATTCATTATCTGTTGGAAAGTTGCTAGTGCATTAGTGAGACCAAAGGGTAACACTAAAAATTCGTAATGGCCGTAACGTGTCCTAAAAGCAGTTTTAGAAACATCTTTCTCTACAATACGGATGTAATGATAACCAGTTCGCAAATCAAGCTTTGTGAAATACTTAGCTCCTTGTAACCTATCAATAAGATCGCAATGGGTATTTGTTTTTAATTGTAACCTTGTTAAGACGTTTCTAATCAATACACATCCGCCACGTACCTTAACCTTTTTTCTTAACCAAGAGAATTGGTGCACCCTAACTCCATCATGCATAGTATGGACTAGCTACTACGACATCCCCACTAACGTCATCAATGCCCATAGTGGGTGTAAAACTTGGTATCAATATATGCTCCCACACACACACCCCACACGCGCGCACACACACACACACATAAGAGAAACTTGGTATCAATATATGCTCCCACACACACACCCCACACGCGCGCACACACGCACACACATAAGAGCATACATTCATAAAAAGGTATGTGTATTGAGTTTCTGTCAAAGCTCCGAAGATGCAGGGCAGACTCAGCCATGGAGCCTAGCACTAAGGATCATAATAGAAAGAATCATAACAAACAAAAAGAATTATTCATATGCACCACTAAAGATAGAAAGAATTAACATAGTAAAAAGGCCGTTGGTACAAAGTGGATTTATAAGTTTACGCATAAAGCTAATGGGAGCGTTGATCGCTACAAGGCAAGGCTTGTTGCAAAGAGTTATGCTCAAGATAAGGGCATAGATAATAATGAGACCTTTGCATCCACGTCTCATATAACTACGATCAGATGTATTATTGCATCCACGTCTCATATAACTACGATCAGATGTATTATTGCATTGGTAGCGCATCATGGTTGGAATGTACAACATCAGTTGGATATCAAGACTGCCTTCTTGAATGATGATTTACACGAGAAGATATATGTATCTCAACCTCGTGGTTTTGTTAAGAAAGGGTAGGAATCTAAAGTATGTCTTGGATATTTCGGAGTTAGTCTGGAGTCTAGTCAAGTGTACTTAGTGGTGTGAACATCCTCTTATTTAGGATCAATAGATAAGGCCTTGGTGCCTATAAAAGCATTGTACATAGTGGAAGTATGATCATAATTTATTCTATCATTTAAATGTGATTAAGTTACGTATGCTGAATTTTTGAAGATGAGGGAGAGAAGCAAAAGTAATTGAAAGGGATACAATATTCAGATACTTACAAGGCACTCAGTCCCTTGGCATGTTCTATGCTAAGGGAAGTGATATTAGTTGCTTTCAGTGATTCCAACAGGCTCAAGGCATTCAGCATTGGAAAAAAGCCATGCAAGATAAGTATAGGTTTGTTTTCAAGAACAATACTTGAAAACTTGTGGACCTTCCCCCTGGTAAGAATATAATTGGTACAAAGTGGGTGTACAAGGTCAACCATAAGTCTAATGGATCTATTGAGAATCAAAGCAAGACTTTTTGCAAAAGACTATTCTCAGGAGAAGGAAATAGATTATGATGAGACCTTTGCTCCTATGTCAAAGATGACTACTATCACAATAGTCACTGCATTGGCAACTCATATGAGTTGGGAGTATGCATCAATTGGACATCAAGACTACATTCTTGAGGCCCTAAAATTTACCTCTTGAAAAAAGGGTTTCTAGTACTGCTTACCCATCAAGCAAGCTTTGCATACATTTGAACTATCAAAAAGTAGTTACAATTACTCAACTCGCTTACCTTTTTGTATCTTTGAAAGAACTTGCATATTGAGATGGACATATCCCTTGTAGCATACATTGCTACTATCCAAATCGGCTTAAATTCCAACCGGTAAGAGCTTGTACAAGTTGTTTCTTCAAATGCCCTTGGCAATGACCTTGTCATATGCGTTAAGAATAACAGTTCCATTCCGGTCAAATGCCCTTGGCAATGACCTTGTCATATGCGTTAAGAATAACAGTTCCATTCCGGTCAAAGTGAACCTACAAGTCATAATTTGTGATGGCCGAGACAGAAAGAAGGTTCCTCTTCATATGTGGAAACATTTAAAAGACTCTTTACAAAAACTTCTTTACACAATGAGTGAGATAGTACCTATACCTTTGATAGGACACTTTGCATCATTTTCCACTGCCACCATGATGTCATCTTCCACAAGCCCAAGGGAAGAATACCCTTTGCAACTAATCATATGCTTAGAAACCCCACTATCGATGATCCAAGAATCATCTTGAACTCCTACATCTATTACACCTCCTCAACAATCACAAACAACTCTCTCTTTGCATAATTATTGGATTCTTCTTTGGTTTTCGAACTGCTATTTTTGTTATCTGTTTACTTTTGTATGCACTCTTTAGCTATGTATCCTTTCTTGTTACAATAAAAGCATTTAATTTTTTTCTTCTTACATGAAGAATTAGAGCCCTTACCCTTCTTCTTTGTGTTAATGGAGAAAGCTTGGTCACCACTATTGCAACTTTGCACACACATTTTCTCTTCTTGAACTAAAGAATTGAACTTCTCAAAGGTGAGAGAAGTCACTCACACCAACATTTAAGCATGTGATAAAATAATCACATTTAGATCGCGTGACGAGCAAGGATGGCACGCTCATTCCCGATTGTAGTGATCTATTCTTGGATATCTTTAATTTTGGTGAGGAACACCTCCATAGCTTTCCCTTCATTCAGCTTCTCCTTTTAAAGCTAATTCTTGAGATTTTGGATCCTTCATTGCTTTGCAGCATAGCCCATGCATGCTTCCACAACGGTGTTGACATGTTGCACAATGGTCAACACACTATCTTCTACACTCATGACCTTCATTTCCACGCTTAAACAAGGTCAATCACATGTCATGCAGGGGTTTTCCTCTACATCCACCGTCGGTGGGGGTGAACATCAACACCAATGACAATGTCACAAAGCTTATAGGAGGATGTGATGTTTCATCACGTCGGTGTCCCTCCCTCAGCCTATGCTCACGCCCCCCCCTCTTGGATGCTCACGCCACCATGGGTGCTCACGCCCCCCCCTTCATGGTGCTCACGTTGGGATTACTATCCGGAGGGAGGGGGTGCTTTGGGAGGGTGCTTGACCGCCCCGAGGAAATTGCATCTATATGGGGTACTCCTCTCACTCAAGCCACCCAAGCTCTCAAGCAACCTCAAGCGCCAAGCTCAAGCGCCTACCCTCTACTCCCTCTCATCCTCCGAGCCGCGGTCCGGGCCCTTACCCCCCCCCCCCCCCCCCCCCGAAACGGCCGTAGCTCATGCCCGTTTTCAAAACGGTGCGTCCTCTTGTAAATATTTCTCTTGGTTAATAGCAAAGACGACTCCACCGCGGGTCTTTCTCATTTCCTCTTTCTCTTGGCAAGCAAACCGTGAAGTCCCCGTTGCCATTGGCTCTACGCGAGCCGCGGGGAACGCGTTGGTCCCTTGTGCCGTTCGGCACGTCGGCACGTGAGTGAGCCCGTTTGGAGTCCCGTGGGGACCGGGCCGTCACACTTGGTATCAGAGCCGGAATCCACTCGGCCGAGCCACCGTCCCATGCCTAAACGGCGCGACGTGGTTCGTGAACAGATTCAACAAGAAGCCGGTTACGAAAGTAGCGAAGACCCGTCGTCTCAAGCAGAAGCTCGACGGATTGAAGAGGAAGAAGCCCTCTCAACTGAAATTCGTGCCGAAGTCCGGCGGTGGGTTGATCAAGCCGAACGCCAAGAGTGGCCGGGTGAACGGCCAGAACCCTCGTCGGCAAGGAATATGGCTGAAGAAGGAGATTTCCGGGGGAGCTCTGAAGTGCAGGCCCGGATGACAGAGCAAGACGAGCGACTTGGCCGTCTAGAAGACTTGTTAGAAACCTTGATGGACCGGTTGTCGTTGCGGGTTCCCGAGAGGAGGGGCCGGGATCCCCCCCCGACTCCGAGGATGAGTCCGCCCAACATGGCCGCCGCCGTCACGAAAGGCGTAGGGGACAAGATGATGATGGTTTTGGGAAGTACAAACCTCAACCGCCAGAAAAATACTCGGGACTCCGGGATTCTCTGGTTTTGCAGAAGTGGGTCCGCGAGGTAGAAGAATACTTGGAGATGAATCAAGTGGCCGAAAGGCATTGGGTCAAGATTGCGGGCCGTTTTCTCACAGGGGATGCTTTCAACTGGCTCCTCGCCGCAGAGAAACGCGTGGAGGGAGGCGGTTGGAGGTCCTGGGACGAATTCAAAAGGGACATCACAGAGTATTTTGTCCCCCGCAACGAAGTCTTCAAAATAAGAGATGAATGGAGAAACCTGGCTCAAGGCGATGGCAAGCTGTCTGAATATATAAGCAAGTATCGACAGATCATGCTGCAGATCGCTAAGATGACCTCAGTGGATCGGTTGCACGGTTTCTTGTTCGGGTTAAAAGATTGGGCAAGAAGGGAAGTCGAAAAACAGGATCCCAAAGACTATGAAGAAGCCATGGTTATGGCTGAAAGATTAGCAGATGCAGATAGCCGCCGCAGGGTCAATGCACGGGCCAATGCAACTGCAGTTAACAATGCTAATGTCCCTAGGATGCAGGCAAGGCCGGAGAATGCAACACGAGACATCGGAACTGAGTCATCTGGGACACAATCAGTGACAAATCGGGGTGGAGGTTACCCAATCCCTCGCAGAGGCGGCTATGGGAGCCAAGGGAGTAACAGCTGGAGAAGTAACACTCAATCCACCGCACAGAGTGTCAACAAAAGCAGTTATCAGAGGCCCCTTACCTGGAGGAGCTGCCGTTGGTGTAGTGGTGATCATTATGATAATGAGTGCCCAAAACGGCCAACACAATCCAGAGTGAACACGGTAGAAGCCCAGGATGATGCAGATGATGACAGTGAGCAACATGATGCGTGTTGTCACCATGGAGTGCAGATTACAGAAGTGGATGAGCCGGAGTGCTCCTACTCAGGGGATGATGCGTCGAATATGCCTCGTGTAGGGGCCGTGCAGGCAATGCCGAGATGCATGGCAGCGCAACTGCAGACAGTTCCGCACTTGTACTTCCAAGCGGAGATGAACAGAGTAAAACAAGACATTATGGTGGACACGGGCGCAACTCATAACTTCATGACTCCACAATGTGCTAAGAAGTTGGGGGTGCGGTTGACGCATACGGCCACGCCATTGGAGGTGTCGTTTGCTCAAGGCGCCGACTCCAATGTGCTCATGGTGTACTCCGTGCCGGTCCAAGCGAGCGCATGGAAGGCCAAAATGGACTTCCTTGTGGTTCCGATGGATGCCTTCGAAGCCATTGTGGGACTTGCATGGATCGATAAATATCTCCTAGCACTGTTGGGAAAAGGGGTCAATAATCTTCTCCTTGACATGCAAGGGACCGGGGTGCTGGTACCATGCGTCAGGTCCACCCCACCCCGCTCAACGAAGAGGACCCCACCAAGGACAAAGGAGATGCCGAGGCACGGCCACATGGACAAAAAGGCTCCTATCAAAACGCAGTGGCCTAGTGGCAGAAGGCCCACAAGCAATCAGGTGAACCCTGCCATCAGCGACAAAGGGAAAAGGGTAATCATAGAGAATATCAAGCCAGTCAATGCAACCCTGCAGAGACAACAGCATGCATGGCCAGAGTTGCAGGGGCTGGGGGTGCTCGGCAGTAAACCAGAAAATGCAACAAAGCAGAGTCAAGATGCCCGGAGTAAGCCGTTGTCGTGGGACGACATGACTCCTGACTGGTACTGGTACTCAGCTAAGCAAGTGGAAAGGGACATGAGGCATGGAGCCCAAGTACACTTATGCATTATGCGAGTGGACAGTGACGACGGCATAGCCAAAGTGGTGGTTGGGCAACCAGAGATTAAAGAGGTTCTTGAGCAATTTAAGGACGTCTTGCCAAACCAATTGCCACCCGGTCTGCCGCCGCAGCGGTCAGTGGACCACAAGATTGACTTACTTCCTGGACACACCCCGCCAGCACGGCCGCCGTACAGAATGGACGCCACCAAACTCAAAGAGCTCAAAAGGCAGCTAGGTGAGCTTATGCAACAAGGATTGATTAGGCCGAGCAAATCTCCATACGAGGCACCAGTCCTTTTTGTGACCAAAAAGGATGGCACAACTAGGCTTTGTACAGATTACCGGGCACTCAATAAAGTCACTATCAAGAACAAATACCCCATTCCGGTGATGGACGATTTGATGGACAGACTAGCTGGAGCTCAATACTTCACACGTATCGACCTCCGATCAGGGTACCATCAAATTCGTATCGCAGAAGGGGACGTCCAGAAGACAGCATTCAAGACAAGGTATGGTAGCTATGAATGGCTCGTGCTGCCGTTTGGGCTCACGAACGCCCCAGCCACCTTTTGTACCCTGATGAATGATGCCTTCAAGGACTTTCTTGATGACTTTTTGATCATTTACATCGACGACCTCTTGATCTACAGTAAAACCCTCACTCAGCATAAAGAACATCTCACAAAGGTGCTGCAGAGACTCAGAGAATGTAAACTGTATGCTAAACCAGAAAAATGTGAGTTTGCAGTATCAGAGGTGGAGTTTTTGGGATTTGTTGTCAGCAACAGAGGAATCACAGTGGATCCATGCAAGGTAGAAGCAGTGCTCAAGTGGCCCATACCTACCAATGTTAGGGAGGTCCGGGAGTTTGTCGGCTTCACTCAGTTCTGCCGCAAACACATCCGCGACTTCTCTAAAATTATCACCCCTCTAACAGATATCACCAAGGGCAAAAGGGTCTTCACTTGGGCAACAAGGGAAAATGATGCATTCGAAAAAATGAAAATCGCCATGTGTGGCACCCCCGTCTTGAAGCTACCGAATTCGATAAAGAATTCGAGATACACACAGATGCATCTGATGGAGCTCTCGGCGGGGTGCTCATGCAAGATGGCCATCCTGTTGCCTACGAATCCAAAAAGTTTTCTGATATTCAGCACAGGTGGCCTACACATGAGAAAGAAATGTATGCAATGGTTCATTGCTTGGAAAAATGGCGACACTGTGTACAAGATAAACACACTAATGTATTCACTGACAACATATCTCTCAAGTACTTCCAAACCCAGCCTAAAATCTCACCCAAACAAGCTAGATGGCAGGATCTCCTTGCAGAATTCGACATAGAAATAATGCACAAACCCGGCAAACAAAACGTCATGCCTGATGCATTGAGCCGGATGCCTGACACAATTGCAGTAAACGCAAACATAAATGCAGTAAGTGCAGTGGACAGTGATGTCTTAGATGAGATCAGGTCAGCAATCAAACAGGATCCAGCAGTGCAGAGAATGTTCAATGACTTACACCAAGGCAAATCAGCATTAGGGTTGTATGATTTTAGGGATGGACTCTTCTACGCCCACGGGAAAATCTGTGTCTGAAGTGCCTAACTTGAAAGCCAGATTGTTGTGGGAGGCCCATGATTGCAAACTAGCAGGCCATGGTGGCCAGAAACGGTCATTTGAAAAATTGAGTAGATTCTTCTATTGGCCTAAGATGCAAGATGATGTAATCGAATATGTAAGATCATGCCCCACCTGCCATTTGGTCAAGGCGCAACAAGTAAAACCGGCGGGCTTACTGCAAACAATGCCAATACCGTCTCGACCATGGGACGTGGTCAGCGCCAAGCCACCTCTTACTGCATATCTAACGGCCAAACTATTCTTCAAACATGTTTTCAAGTATCATGGTTTGCCGACGGCTATAGTTTCCGATCGGGATAGAAGGTTCATGAGCTCTATGTGGAGAGAACTCTTCAAGCTGCTCGACACACAGCTTCGGTTCTCATCTGCATATCACCCCCAAACAGATGGACAGACAGAACGCATCAACCAAGGGATTGAGGATTACATCCGCAGTTACGTCACAACAGATCAGAAAGATTGGGCAGAGTACTTAGAAATCCTAGAATTCCACTACAATAGCTCCATACACAACGCTACGGGCTTCTCACCTTTCGAACTCGCAACGGGTAAGGAGGTGATAACCCCCTTGGCAATCGCCACCGGAGCTATTCATGCAGAAGATCATGATGCAGAGCAGTTTCTGAGACAGTGGCAGTTACGCATGTAGATAGCCAGGCAAAATTTAGTGCACAGTAAGCAGAGGTATGCCAAATACGCAGATCGCCACAGAACTCAAGTCGAATTCCACCCGGGGGACTTGGTGTTGGTTAGCGCTCAAAACATCGCCTTGCCAAAGAACCTCACCCCGAAGTTCAATCACAGGTACTACGGCCCCTATAGGGTCCTTCAAAGTTACAACGGAGTCAACTACAAGTTAGAATTACCAGAATCCGTCAGAATTCACAATGCATTCCACATTAGCTTACTCAAGAGATTGTATGTAGATGAGAAATTTAGCCGTCACGTGCCACTGGTCGACAACAATTCTAATCCCTTTGAACCAGAGATCATTCTAAAGGCAAGGGTCCGCCACAATCAACCAAAATTCTATGTCAAGTGGAAAGGCCGACCCTTAACAGATTGTGTTTGGATACCAGAGGCAAAGTTGTTGGATGCACACAAGCACTCAGTTATGCAGTTTTACAAATTCCCAGATGCATTGCAAGATGATGCCAGCAACATGTGATGCCTTACCCGTTGAGGGTTGCCTTTTGCATTCTCTGTACATGTTGTACATATCCTTTTTTTGCATTCTCTGTACATGTTGTACATATCCTTTTTGCAGCTTGAAAGGGGCTTCCAGCTCTGTAAGGTGGGGTGTGTGTGATGTTTCATCACGTCGGTGTCCCTCCCTCAGCCTATGCTCACGCCCCCCCTCTTGGATGCTCACGCCACCATGGGTGCTCACGCCCCCCCCTTCATGGTGCTCACGTTGGGATTACTATCCGGAGGGAGGGGGTGCTTTGGGAGGGTGCTTGACCGCCCCGAGGAAATTGCATCTATATGGGGTACTCCTCTCACTCAAGCCACCCAAGCTCTCAAGCAACCTCAAGCGCCAAGCTCAAGCGCCTACCCTCTACTCCGTCTCATCCTCCGAGCCGCGGTCCGGGCCCTTACCCCCCCCCCCCCCCCCGGAAACGGCCGTAGCTCATGCCCGTTTTCAAAACGGTGCGTCCTCTTGTAAATATTTCTCTTGGTTAATAGCAAAGACGACTCCACCGCGGGTCTTTCTCATTTCCTCTTCCTCTTGGCAAGCAAACCGTGAAGTCTCCGTTGCCGCTGGCTCTACGCGAGCCGCGGGGAACGCGTTGGTCCCTTGTGCCGTTCGGCACGTCGGCACGTGAGTGAGCCCGTTTGGAGTCCCGTGGGGACCGGGCCGTCAGAGAGGACAAGATAGCCTTGAGCTTAAATTTAAATTTCCATAGAGGATAATTTGCAGAATGAGATGAATAAAATCAACTAATAGCAAAGACGGTATCTCTTTTGAAGTCAAAACACCTGTAAAGCTCTCGCCATGTGGGTGCCAAAAGAGGACCAAATGATCGATATAAGCTCTTGCCCTTTGGCAAGCCATGAATAGCTCCACCCACAACTACTTGCATTTGTGTTGTACAGATCGGCAGCAAGCTGTCTCTAAGTGGATGAATTGTCGTAAAAGTATGTCCTGTCCTTCTGGTGAGCTTCTAGGGTTGGAGCCTAGAGTCTACTCGCTTTCTTTGCTGGTCAGAAGCCAAGGGGCTACAGTAAAGATAGATGCATGAATTAGGGGGGGAACACCCCTATTTATGGGGGCTTTTCACCCCCCTCTACAGCAGCAAGTCAGCCTATCTGGGTACTCTTTTCCTTGACTTTTTCTCGAGCTATTTGCCACAAGAGTGTCTCCTGCTTGAGAATGCAGTATGCACCTAGCATAACCACAGTAAGCTCCCAAAATCTCAGTTTATCATTTCTCACCTCTATGTGCTGCTCTGCAACTTGGTCGTACTTATTTTATTCTGTAAATATACGTTTCATAGAATTGTTGACAGAAACCTCAAACGGTAGCATTTTCTAAGGAAAAAATTTTGGAAAAAGGATTTTTTATCGATGTGCAACTCTAGGAAAAGAACGCCCGGATGCAATGCAACAAGGGGCTGTTAGGGTTGTGAGCACACGCACTGTCTGGTCCGCCGAGCTGAGTGACGGCTTCAACGAAGCGATCATGGAGATCCGAGGTCCATTTCAATCGCTGCTTGGATGCAGATGCTAACCCTAACCCTAGTCCCGCTGCAGCTTCGTTCTTCGCCATAGCCGCTGCTGCAGACGAAACGGAAGAGGAAGAAAGCCGCTCCTCTGTAGCCTGGCCTTTGAGAGGCACAAGGCTTGTAGGCTTGTGGTGGAGAACTTCTTGGGTTGATACATTACACACACCCGCACAGAGAATAGTTACATGTGTAGTAGTAGCAATTGAACGAGGATTTTGGAAGAAGCAACCATAGAGAGCAAGGTAGCGGCCTTAAGGACGGACCAACTTTACTCTAATACTGCTCTTGCAAAACGACTTACTTCCGCTTTTAAATATTTATGTTGTTTTATGGAGCATATTTATCCAAACGAAGGTCAAAAGCCACCAAATACTTATGGGTTAGGAGATTATTAAGGTTTCTTTTTTGGCATAAAATCTTCTTTTCTATTTTCTCATCAAAAATAGAAAGGCGGCTCTCTCTTTCTCTCTCCTCATCCACAATATGCATGGCACAATGATCTTCCTTCTCTCATTTTATCTCTCAGACCTGCATGTTGGAGTTGTCTTTTTGTGAGGGTTTGTGGCCGTCTCGAGAGGGCAGTCAGTGGGTGATGATGTATGGAGCTTCTTGAGGACGAAGGGTTTGACGTTGTCTCTCATGCTTTGCTGGTAGAGACTGCTTCTCTTTCTCTCCAGATAGATAGAAGGCTCCCTTCTTTGAGAGGCAGAAGGCGAGCTGGTAGGACGGAGGCGACAGCAGGTAGGAGGCGAGCTGCTAGCGGCGATAGTGAAGGAGGAGGCGAGCTGTTATGCAAGCGCGGTGATAGTGAAGGAGGCGACCTTGGAGACCTTAGACCAGAAAAATTAATTAAGTGGCCACGTAAGCGGCCACTTAATTAATACAACCAAAATAATTATAATTGTTGTGAATATACGACTTACTTCCGCTTTTAAATATTTATTCTCATTAAGGAATATTGTGAATTTTGTACTTTTGCTCGCTGGAATTCTCCTGGCTTGAATGTGCTTTTTTTTGCTATGAAAACCGTCATTTAGAATATGACGAAAACCTGTTGATGTTATGAGTTGTCCTTATTTTGATCCTTTAAAAAAAGGTCTTTATTGAACACTCTTGTAATGAGCAATAGCTAACATAACAATGATCCTTTTTTTTAAAGACAGCAAGTTAAGTTATTGAATTGAATGTCATTGGGTAGGTTAGAACCCACCACCTCCCCTCCGAGAGGTAGGGGCATAAATAGCTCCATTTTTTGAAAAACCACAAGCTATGATACAAACTTGTTACAAGTTGCCTTCCACTTATTGGCATGACGAGTGCTCTACCCTTTTTTAAATTCAAACAAGCAAGTTCAATAATGCTATTGGCTATTAATGAATGATGTCATGTTTGGATGTACATGAAAATTTATTTGGATTCAAGTTTTGTACAAGACCCACACTAATTAGTAATCTGCTTGTGTGTGAGGTGGTGCACTGCCTTTCAAGGACAAACGAAATTTGAGAATGAACTCTTCCCTTCATGTTAAGGTATGCATGTTAGTTGTATTGGTTGTGTTTTGGTATTGTTGAAATTAAGTGTACCAAAAAGGAAGAACAAGGCTTCCACCTTACCCTAGTAGTTAATTTGATCCTTGAAAACAAAAAGGTGCTCCTTTTTTGTTTGCTTCCTTTGATCCTTGAAATTGGTTGCTTCCTTTTAATCCTTGAGAAACAAAGGGGTGCTCCTCTTTTGGATGTCAAAACAAGGTGTTTCAGGCTAAACCCAATTCATAGTTCTATGCTCACCACTTCTGAAATGAGGGAAATAAAATAAAAAAAGTAACAATAACATAGTGTATCCATCCTAGTCCGGCATGGACTAGCTCATGATCTTACTACTCAATGAGGCATAAGCCATAGCACCTATAGTAGTGATCCTTTAATATTTATGCACATTATCCACAATTGCATGCCTATAAAGGTATGCCATTATGTTTTTTATTACCTCATCATTCAGGCTAGCCAACACAACCTACCACTTAGTCACAACTATCTTCACATGTGTTACATCTTTTAGAAAATCTCATATGCACGAATGTCCCCCTAGTGTATCCTAACACTTCGTCACAACTATCGAAACCTGTGTTACATCTTTTAGAAAATCTCATTATGCTCCTATGTCCCCCTTGTCTATCCTTTATATTTTCTTCCACATGCTCATAAGCAATAAAATAAAACACTCTTATTAATTTGGATGTTATTGTGGTAGCTTCTCTTCTTAAGCCCTATTTTCACCTTCCCTTTGTCACCCGTATGAATACTCAAGCCTTGAAGAACCTTAAATAAAAATTCTCTAGTTGCTACAAAATAAGAGGTGCTTACATAAGTATGCATGGCCTTGCCACTCCTTGAACTTAGTGGGGGGGATTATGGGAGAGCAAGTTAATGGCTCTCAACTCTACACATGAATATCTATACTAAATCCAGTAACCCAAAACCCAAAGAAAGGAAATGTTTACTCCCACCTCTCATGTACCCTTACAAATCTATGGTGTCCTTCCATCTTATTTGCTAACCTCAATAACCATTTAAGAAAAATCAATAACTGGAAGCGTATCCATTCAATGTGCTATGTTTTTTAGAAGTCAAAGTTACTGACCATGAGTTTTTGAGTGAATATAAAATAAATCAAGACCCTTTCTAGATAGGGAAGGAAAGAATTAATGGGAAGGGTGAAGTGATAAGCATTGTGAAATGAGTCTTGGACTATGGTGGTGGATAGTTTGGCCAATGAAAAAGGGAGGTGGCTATAAGTCTTAAAAATAGTGATTCTTTCTGGAAAGAGCCATGCCAATCTATGCCCCCAACTCTAAGGGAGAGCATGAAGACCTCTTTAGATAGAATTAAAGGAATTGAACATAGAAATTGATGTGATTTGTGGGGATTTCAATATGTTCTTGAAACCGCAAGATAGGGGAGGTGGAGTGTCTTCAGCCATCACAGAAAGAGAGTGGGTACCCTAGAACAATCTCTCCTAAAGGTGAGAAAAAGAGTTAATAGCCTTGAATGATCTCTCCTAAAGGTTCAAACTAGAGTGGAGGTGGAAGGGGCAGTCATAATTGGTGGAAAGGATCTTCCCAAAGGATTTTTTAAAGGTCAGATGGAATTCATATGAATTATGAATTGAGTTTGGAATATATGGGGAGCTCTATTTGTAGCCATAATAAGTGATCATTGTCCGCTCATTCATAATATTAAGCCAAGTGGGGCAAATGCTTGCTAGAGAATTTCATTTCAAGCTTAATTCCTCCTTACTAAAGAGTGACTTTTTAAAAGAGAAGTTCAAAGTTATGTAGGTGACAACCCTAATGTCTTAAAAAAACAGCTAGTGATTCTTGTAGAGAAAAGTTGGACAAATAAGGATTTTCTATTTCAAGGGAGACAAATCGCCAAAATCAAGGTTAGATTTAAATGTTTCCTAAATTTGTCCAACTTAGCCTGATGTGAAGTGGGTTTCAAACTCAATAAAAAACATGGGAGGATCTATGAGATTTACAATCACAGTCCAATGGCATTCATGGAAATATATTTAACTTGAAAACTGTGGGTAACACTATTACAAGCGGGTGGTATGCCGACGTTTTTTTCAACAGAAATGAACATGTAAAAAATCTCCGGAGGCATCAATATGCACATCGATACATGCATCAATATAGAACCGTCAATATGCACGTAAAAATATATGCAAAAAAGCGAGTCGAAATAAACGTCGCTAACAGAGTTTAAAAAAACTTTTATTTTACGACGTTGTTTTCGACCCTCTTTTCGACACGCTTATCGACATTTATTTCGACCAATATTTTGACGTGCAAAGTGACACCTATTTCGATGGATGCAGGTTTTTTTTTTGGAATAATGGTACACCTAGGTGCAATCGTACATGCACCAGTATGCCAGTTTTAAAGAGTACTCCCCTATTCTATACTCAAAGGTCACAAAACTTGAATTTTTATTAAGAACACCATATTGGGAAATATGGGAATTTTCCACAAGTTTGGGACACGTGGTCAAAAGTTTGGATTAACCATAACTTGAACACCACTAATCCAAAATGAGCACTTTATAGCTCTTTAGATTCCATTTTTCAAGCGCTAAAACGATAGGTCATATGATAGGGTTTTGAGAAACAAACATGTTATCCATGTCCCCTTTTTTAAGTATTCAAAAATGGGAATTGGAAAATTCCCAAATTCACTAATATGGTGTTTAAGTAGAAGAAGTTATATAGCTCATGGAGCCAACAAAAATATGTTTACAAATTATGCTGATGGAGATGACATAAATGTATTTAGAGGCGTTGCTCCTGTACATAGTGCCTTGGATGCAAGGCTAAACCTAATCATCACCGCCCTCAGGGTTTGGT
Source organism: Cibotium barometz (assembly GCF_041138505.1). Taxonomy (NCBI): domain Eukaryota; kingdom Viridiplantae; phylum Streptophyta; class Polypodiopsida; order Cyatheales; family Cibotiaceae; genus Cibotium; species Cibotium barometz. Next base: position 43,687,272 of record NC_141090.1, read on the forward strand.
ATTGGTCCCTGCAAAGAGTATTCTTAACTCATAAATGACAAGTGAGGCAAACACTATTTTATGGGTGCAAAATGTAGAGGCTTACCATATTAACCACATCCGTCCAATTCACATTAACTCCCTCTTGCTCAAGATGCTCGAGGAGGGCATACGTGTGCCGTGCATTAGGGCGTACATTACTTGCTTCCAGCAAAGAGTGGTTAAGAGTGGTTAGTCATGCAACGACGAGTGTGATGCGGAGGAAAGGTACGCCCTTGTTACCATATTATAGTAGTGATGTGTGTGAACACACTTAGGACCGCCGGGGCACTTTTTCCCTCACTAGGAGGTTTTTTCCCCCGTGCATTGTATATACGCCCATTATCTTCTAGGGCTTGTCATCTTTCATTTTTGGCACTCATAATACACTACTGTGTTGTGCTCAAGCTTCCTCATCTTCTTGAAGTTGTGTGTGCATTCCTGCAACCCTAATTCCAACAATTGGTATCAGAGCAGGCTTCCTCCTCTCGGGCAGCATCACCGGCACCTGCCGCTTCATCTCCTCCGATTGCGACGAGGTTTCACGAGCGTCTGCAGGTTAGTATATGCCGTGGTTGAGCCCGTAGGGCTCGGTCGTTTCAGAATTTTGATCTAAAGTCATTTCGCCCTCCGTTTTTGCATTCCAAGTACTGCGCAGGCAAAATCGTCCTACTGTGCAGATTTTCTGTCAAGATTAAAATCTGCAGGACAGGTGCCCACTCGTCTGTTTTGGGCTGTGCTACATAGCACAGGTCGATTTTATACAGGTTTACCTCTTACAGACAGCATTTACATCTAGTAGTACAGTCATTGGCCATGGCTGACAACAATGATGTATTCCGCATGTTGGCTGCTGAGGATAAGTTGGATGGCACCAACTATCCATTGTGGGCATATATGATGCGACATGTATTGGTAGCAAAGGGGTTATGGAACATTGTGCAGGGTATTGATGCACGTCCTATTGTGGCTGGGAATGCTGCAAACACATCAGAAACAGGTACTGTAGATGATGGTGCAGGCACAAGTGCTGTAGCAGCTGTTCGAGAACCACCACTTTCAGCAGAGCAGATTCGTTGGGATGGTAGAGATGCGCAGGCTCATGCCTTGATTGCGCTGTCTGTCAAACGTACCATTATCCCACATATTCGCTCCTGCAGGACTTCTAAGGATGCTTGGGATGTACTTGCCACATTGTACCAGGCAAGAAATGAGGCTCGTGTTGCTTATCTCCGAAAACAGTTGGAGAGTGAGCATATGAACGAAGGTGATTCTATGGATAGCTTTTTGACAAAGATCAAGGATTTCAAAGAGCAGCTCATTTCTGCAGATGAAATCCTGTCAGACAGTTCACTTGTGCAGACTGTTTTGAATGGTCTACCAGATTCTTATCAGGGTTTTGCTTCCACTCTTCGCTTGATGATGAAAGGCAATCCCAATGCCTTATCATTTGAGGAGTTAGTTTCTGTTTTGCTGCAAGAAGACCAGTCAAGGCAAAACAGGAATATTATGCGTGTCGCAGATCAAGCTTTCGTTGCTAGTCAGAGAAGCGGGAAAGGTAAAGCTGGCTTTTCTTCTAGTAAGCAGAAATCTGCAAATGCTGCGCAACCAAAGAAGGAAGACAAAGATGAGAAGAAGGGTGACAAACAGAAGACATTTTGCAAGTACTGTAAGGGAAATGATCATGTCATCAAAGCGTGTCCTAAGCTGGCTGCGAAAGAGGCTAAGAAGAAAGAGGCTGGTATGGCTGTTGCAGATGCCTCTCCTTCTAACAATGAATCTGCTAATGTTGTGCTAGATACAGAATGGGCATTCAATGCGCAGTGCAGTTATGACCCATCTTTGCATGACACATGTATGTCTGCAGTAGATTCAGATGTATGGTACTTTGACAGTGGTGCCACTAAGCATATCACCTCGCAGCGCAGTTTATTCACTTTCCTTGAGTCTGCTCCCACAGGGAATACTGTCACTTGTGCCAATAACTCCTCTTATCCCGTTGAAGGAGTTGGACAGATTGTGCTGAATGTTGCAAATGGCAACACCTTTACACTTTTTGATGCATTGTATGTGCCAGGGATCAAAAAGAATCTGCTGTCAGTCTCCGCATTTGCCAAAACAGGTTTGGTTGTAAAATTTGTGGATGACAGATGTACTGTTCATGATCTCTCTTGTGGTGACATCATTGTAGCATCTGGTTCACTATGTCGAGGGCTGTATAAGCTCAATATGGATGGCAAATGTGTAGAGGATTCAGCATGTGCTATTATGGATACGCAGGCTATTTCAAATGCAAAACTGTGGCATGCACGTTTTGGTCATTTGAATTTTGCAAGTTTGCTGCGCCTGCAGAAATCTGAAATGGTGTCTTCTTTGCCTAAGCTTGAGGCACCTGTCAAGCATGTTTGTGAGGGCTGCATATTGGGTAAAATGCAGCGTGCTTCCTTTCCCAAAGATGGATCAGTGAGAGCTGAACGCAGATTGCAGCTTGTTCACAGTGATGTTTGTGGTCCCATGCAAACTCCATCATTTGGAAACTACCTTTACTTCGTGACTTTCATTGATGATTTTACCAGGCATGCATGGGTATATCCTTTGAAGGCAAAGTCCGAAGTGTTTTTGTGCTTCAAACAGTTTTTGGTTATGGCTGAAAATGTGTCAGAAAGTAAGATGGGCACCCTCCGTTCAGATCGAGGGGGGGAGTATATGTCTTCAGAATTTAATGCATTTCTGGCTGAGCGTGGGATAAAACACCAATGTACAGTGCCGTATACACCACAGCAAAATGGTGTGGCTGAGAGAAAAAACAGGTCTCTCATGGAAATGGCAAGATGTATGGTTAAGAGTCAAAGTCTACCACATGGTTTTTGGCTTGAGGCTGTCATGTGTGCCACTTATGTACTAAACAGGTGTCCCACCAAAGCATTACAGGTTGTCACTCCATATGAGGCTTGGCATAGCCGCAAGCCATCTGTTGGCCATTTACGTGTTTTTGGTTGCCTGGCATATGCATTAGTGCCTGTGCAACATCGCAGAAAATTGGATGACAAAGCTGTCAAATGTATTTTTGTTGGATATAGTGCTGAGAGCAAAGGCTATCGTTTGTATCATCCACAGACAAAGCGCATTTTGGTTAGCCGTGATGTTGTATTTGTGGAAGATGCAGTTCAGCCCTTGGTTTCATGTACTAAGGAGACAGATATCAGCTCACGTGATGTCTATGATACATTGTTGCCTCTTTTCAGTGGTGCACAGTCAAGTGCAATACCTCATGAGGCAGTTTTTCAGCCTATGCAGGTTTTAAATGATGGCACAGATCAGCCTATATCTGATGCAGATGTGCATGATGCACTTGAGGATGAGAGACAAGAGATTGAGGGCTCTAGGAATATGCCTAGATGGCTGGTGCAGACTTTGCGTGACAGCAAGTTGGATGCCCCTTTGTCTAGTCGCACTCGTTCTGGCTCTCATGGTGCCTCTTATGCGTCAGATTGTTATGCATTGGCTGTTTCTAGTATGTGCGATGAAAGTGAGCCTGTTTCATTTGATGAGGCACAAAGTTCAGAAAATTGGATGGCTGCTATGCAAGCAGAATACGATGCTATTATGAAGAATGGTACATGGTCTTTATGTGACTTGCCCCCTGGCAAGAAGGCCATTGGCACTAAGTGGGTATACAAATTGAAGCGTAAGCCTGATGGCACAGTGGATCGCCATAAGGCTAGGCTTGTTGCAAAAGGTTATGCTCAAGAGAAGGGCATTGATTTTGATGAGACTTTTGCTCCCACATGTCGTATGACCACTGTTCGTAGCATCTGTGCATTAGCAGCTCATAATGGTTGGAATGTACATCAGCTGGACATAAAGACTGCGTTCTTAAATGGAGATTTGCATGAGGAGGTGTATGTATCGCAGCCTCGTGGTTTTGTTCAAAGAGGGCAGGAAAACAAAGTGTGCAGGTTAAAAAAGGCTTTATATGGTTTAAAGCAAGCTCCACGAGCTTGGTATGAAAAAATACATGCATATTTGACTGCACATGGGTTTCAGAATAGTCCAACAGAAAGCACTTTGTATGCTAAACGTGTGGATGGTGTACATCTAATCATTGCTCTCTATGTCGATGACATGCTGCTCACAGGACCAAATGAGAGTCATATTGCTGATTTTAAGGCTGATTTAAATGCCTCTTTTGAGATGTCAGATTTGGGGCATTTGCATCATTATTTGGGGATACAATTTAAGCAGTGTGATGGAGGTATTGCTTTGTGTCAGACAAAGTATATTGAAACATTGTTGCGGAGATTTGGCCTTGAAGACTGCAAGCCTATTGCTACTCCAATGGAGACAGGTTTGAAGTTGAGTCTTCATGATGCTAAAGATCACTTTGATGTCACACTCTATCAGACAGCTGTTGGTTGCCTCATTTATGTATGCATTACGAGGCCAGACATTCAGTTTGCAGTCTCACAGGTGAGCAGATTTATGCATAGCCCAGGCATTAAGCATTGGCAGGCAGTGAAGCGTATCTTTCGCTATTTGAGTGGTACTCGGCATCTTGGGTTGTTTTATCCCAAGGGGGGATCATTGCCGCCAGATTTACATGCTTTTTCAGATTCTGACTGGGCTGGTTGTTATGACACACGCGTGTCCACGAGTGGTTTTTGCTTCATGCTTGGAAGCTCATGCATATCATGGTTGAGCAAGAAGCAGCCTACTGTGGCCACTTCTAGTTGTGAAGCTGAGTACAGGGCAGCTTTCACAGCTACGGTTGAGTGTGTGTGGCTCAGACGCCTCATGGCTGATTTGGGTGTTGGGCAGCCATCTGCCACCACCATCTTCACTGACAGTCGGAGCGCATTGGCAGTTGCGCGGAACCCAGTGTTCCATGCTCGTACAAAGCACATTGAGGTGCACTACCATTATGTCAGGGAGAGACTCTCTGCAGGAGAGATCAGTTTGGCTTATGTGCCAACACAGGATAACCTTGCAGACCTTTTCACAAAGGCTCTGCCTCGTGAGAAGTTCGAAGCTTTTCGCAAAGCTTTGGGCTTACTCCCTTTTGTGGATTCGTCCACATAGCTAGACACTTCCCTATACATGAGTGCTAGCTCTTGTTCACCGCATCACTCCAGGGGGGATTTGTTACCATATTATAGTAGTGATGTGTGTGAACACACTTAGGACCGCCGGGGCACTTTTTCCCTCACTAGGAGGTTTTTTCCCCCGTGCATTGTATATACGCCCATTATCTTCTAGGGCTTGTCATCTTTCATTTTTGGCACTCATAATACACTACTGTGTTGTGCTCAAGCTTCCTCATCTTCTTGAAGTTGTGTGTGCATTCCTGCAACCCTAATTCCAACAGCCCTCTTGCTCAAGTTGCTCGAGGAGGGCATACGTGCCGTGCATTAGGGTATACCTTTCCTCCGCATCACACTCGTTACACGACTGACCACTCTTTGTTGGAAGCATGAAGCATAAATACTTAATAAAAATGAAATGCCCATTATGCCCAAAAAAAAGAAGTGAGTGATGGTACTATTAATACTTACAAAGTACGTTTGGAAGCATCCCAACCACCGCTTCCAAGATGGGAGCTCCCTACGCTCTTCATTCACTTCGTTGTGGCCTCCTCCTTTGCTTATACTTTCAGGGATTTGCATTCACTGCAAAGGAATGGTCAGTTACTAACAGTTGGTTACCGGCAACTGTTATGGGTGCTGGTATAAGCAGTGGTAAATCAAAGGAAAAATGTCATTTATGAGCACTAGTATATGAGCCGGTATATGCGCCGTTATCTATGCTAGTAATGATTTTTCAAATTTGTCTGATAGACTTCAAGAAAAATTCACTGGTCATATTTACAAATTCAAGGTTCACTACTTATATTTATAATCAAAGTTATCAAGTCATAGATCATCATTTATTCTATCATTCTCGGCTAGATCCATGGCCCCAAAAAGGTCAATTTCAAGAAATGTTTATGTATCCTCTTCAATGTCACAAAAATAGTGTTAAACCATTTGGTCAATTGCTTGCTCTTCTGTAGGATCAACATGGTCATCTATGTGCTCCTTGTTGGATGTACTTGGCTCTTCCATATGCTCTTGAATCTGTCCCTCAGGCCGCCGCGTAGGTTCCGCAACTAATATACTTAAGGCAATCGGCTCTTGGATTTCAACATCAACTCTATTATTTGGCTCTTGAGTTTCAATAACATCAACTCCATCATTATGACTATGTTATTCTTCTTCTAGTTGCTCCCCTTCAAAAATTTGTTTGCTACAAGGAGCAACTTGGACTACAAACACCCACCTTGGATCCTTTGGATCTGCTTTAAAGATGACTTGCTCACAATGTTTTGGCAGGACAAATGTATCCCTCTGGTCAGTCCAAAACTTTGTAGAGTCAACTTGGACAAACCCACTCTTGTCTTTCCTTACAGTTGCATTTGGTCCATTTGCTATGACCTTGAACCACTTCACATCAAAAATAAACATGTGAAAGCGTCTAAAAGCAACTTTCATGACGTTTTGAATAGTTCCACAATAATGAAGCAAGTCACTTGTACTTGACTAGCTTTCTTGCATCATGAAGTTAGCTTTGACGCCGCTATCAAAAGTTGTTCTTTTACGATCTATTCGTTCCACTCGAAAATGACCACCATGTGACCAAAGTGAACCATATTTACGATACTGCAAGCACAACAAGAATCAATATGCAAGGTGATACATGATAAATAAACTCTTTTTTTTATTAATGAGATAATAATCAAGGAGAACAATTACTTACATGCCAATCACAACCTTTTGCGAGCTCCTCCTCCTCCTCCTCTATGATAGTCTCACCATTATACTTTGCTTATGTTATTGTTGCATCAAGCCATCTACTTGAAGGAAAGGAAGGTAGTTGTGCAAGCTCCGGAGGGTATGGTAGGGTTCTTGTTGTTCGACTCCTTCTAAAATTTTGTCAAGCTATGATACGTTGTGCCTTGACCTCTTGATATTTTTCAATCCATTTAACCATGGCATTTGAGTTCAAGATACAAAATTTATTGATCTTATCTCGTAAGGTATTGCCCATCACCCTCGAGCCCATTTCATTGTGGCTCTTCCCCAACTACTCTATCATCTTCAAGATGGCTCCATAGCCGAGGTATCTCTGGATCAAACACATTGAGAAATTATGTTATGTAAACAAGCAGTCTTTCAGCCATACTACCCTTTGGCCAAGCTCATTGCCGCACAAATCCCTTTAAGGTTTTCATGAATCTCTCTAGAAAAAACATCCACCGACTATGGATAGTCCCTGCAAACTGCAACCTCATCAACGACATGAACCTTATAAGAGGTGCATTTGCTCTAAGGTATCTCGCCTTATTTCCTTGCCAATGCACCAATGTACTAATCTTGTATATGGTAGCTCTTATTTCTTCTGTGAGGCATCCCTTTATTGCAATTGGAAGCACAAATTGTAAGAATTTGTGCCAATCATGTGACTTTAAGCCATTAAGCTTGTCATCTTTTGTGAATGCACCCTTTAGGCTATGCATACATCTGGTTGGGGTGCGAAACTCTGCAATGGTCCTCTTTACTTGTTTTTCCTCCAATTATATAAGACCCAGGGTGCTTTCGGTAGGACCACCTGCCCATCGGGGCATGGTTGTGGCTACAATTCTTCCATGTACGACCTGCAACCACCCGATCATCCCTTTGTCCCTTGCTTTCTTTGGCCCCACTTATGGTTTTCCAAAGCACCTCAGCTACATTCTTGAAGATGTGCATTTTGTCTAGTAGATGGTTTATTAGAAGATCGCTCCAATAAGGAAGTATGTGAAAAATGGAGAGCCTCTTCATCCCTGGGGGTGTAAAATTTCCATTATCCCTCCATGCTTTCTTCCAGTCACTTGTCTTTAAACACGGAGGTGGTGTGGCTAGATTTCCCTCTCTCAATTGTGATTCTTAGGGAGATATCGCACATGACCCTGGTACATTGTGTTTCGAAGTGATGTAGAGTAACGAGCATCCAAATGAGGTCCATGTAAGGGACATGCATTGTATCCAGATGTAGTAAAGCCTTCAAATCAACAAGAAAGGTGATTAGAGCAATCACAAATGCAAAACCTCACAAGTTTAATTAATTAAGTAACAATGCAAAGGAAATTGCAGGCTATATGTATCAAAACTTACCCGAGCATTCTCTATAGCCTGGCCAATCATCAGGGATTTCATTCACGTGATCACGTTAACCGCGAAGTGATAATAACACTAGTTAATAACACTCTCACACACTTGTTAATATCATAGATATTCACACAACCGGGAGAAACTTGCTATCCCGGTTTTCCCGGCGGGCTACTAGCTTGGCCCGGCGGGCCACTGTTTAGCCCGGCGGGTTACTTATCTAGCCCGGCGGGCCCCGGGGACTTTTTTTTTGCGCCAAAAACTTGGCTGTTTTGGAAGGACCTATATAAAGGGTTTCCCCTCACTTCCAAATGTGCTTTACCAAAGCACTTGGGTGGCTCACCTCAGGCTAAAAGACACAAGAGGTGAGTATAAATATTCTGGATTTTTGTTTGAAGCTTGTTAATAATATTTTGTATTTTATAAGATTTTGATTATAAATGGTTTATCGTATTTGTTACGTGGACTAGCAATGTCTCCTCTTGGGTGGTCTACTCGAGTGCCAATTGGTCTGGGTAGGAGCTTCCCTAGAGGAGGGTATAGGTGGTGAGATGTTCGGGACATCATCTCTATCTAGGGATGGATTGCCTCAAATGCATCTCACCAAACGTTTGGTTTCTTTAGGTCGACTAGCAATACCTCCTCTTGGGTGGTCTACTCGAGTGCCATTTGGTCTGGGTAGAAGCTTCTCTAGAGGAGGATATAGGTGGTGAGATGTTCGGGACATCATCTCTATTTAGGGATGGATTGTCTCAAATGCATCTCACCAAACGTTTGGTTTCTTTAGGTCGACTAGCAATACCTCCTCTTGGGTGGTCTACTCGAGTGCCATTTGGTCTGGGTAGGAGCTTCTCTAGAGGAGGATATAGGTGGTGAGATGTTCGGGACATCATCTCTATTTAGGGATGGATTGCCTCAAATGCATCTCACCAAACGTTCGGTTGCATTGGTAAGAAGTGGGTTTTAGACTTTATAATTGCATATTTTAGTTTTACTCAGGCTGTTTTGGATCTCAAATCTTGCATGATTGTTGTTTAGGTGTTACAATGGTTGCTTCTAATTGCGGCACATCAACCCAACGAAGCAACAGACCATTAGAAACTAGTGGAGTTTCCTTGCAACGAGATATGACAGCACAAACTTTGAATGTTGCGTCTCAAAGTGGCAAGAGGAGGAGCGGAGGAAAATCACCGGGACCTGAATGGCAATTTGCTTCCAATCTTTCTAGATTTGTCGAATGGAAGTGTAATTTTTGTGGCTTGGTAAAATCTGGGGGTGCTCCCAGAATAAGGGAGCATTTGCTTGGCACTAGCACAAAAAATCCCGGAGGTAAATGCAAGGGTGCAGGAGCTGATGATGCTGCAAAGCGCCTTAGAGCTTTGCAGCATCATCAGCTCCTGCACCCTTGCATTTACCTCCGGGAAGAAGATTGGAGAATATGGACCTGGGTTTTGTCCACCAACTTATCACCACATGCAAAATCAATTACTTGACAAGTGCTATGACAACACACGGGAAAGCGTTCAAAGACTCATAATTGACACCACAAATCAGTCTGGATGCACAATTGTCAGTGATGGTTGGTCGAATGCCCAAAGACGTCCATTGATAAATGTAATGTTGGTATGTCCTCGTGGGGAATGCTTTATCAAAGCTGTTGATAGCTCCGGGGAAATTAAATTTGGTCAATTTATCGCCGATATCATTGGTGATGCTATCGACCAAGTTGGGTCTGAAAATGTGCTTCAAGTGATTATGGATAATGCAGCTAATTGTCGAGCAGCAGGTCGTATGTTGGAATCTCGATTTTCCAATATCTATACATTTGGTTGTAACACTCATAGCCTTAACTTGGTGTTACAAGATTGGTACAAAAATGCTGATACAGAGTGGTTCAAGGAGATTATCGATAGTGCAAGTAAGATTGTCAAATTTGTGCTCAAACGGCAACGTGTTTTAGATATGTATCGTCAACGCATGGAAACTATGCTAAAGTTGCCTTGTGAAACCAGATTTTGCACTAATTTTTATATGCTTCAATCTCTCCTAAGAAATAGGAATGCAGTCATGGAAACCTTTGTGTGTGTTGGCTTCTCTGAGTGGGAGGCTGACCAGTCCGAAAAGGTTAAAGAAAAGGTGAGGTACATGCGATCTTTGATATCGGATCGTAGTTTATGGGAGGAAGCAGCAGATTGTTATCATGTTATGATGCCAGTTATGCTTGCTTTGCGCCAGTTGGATTCTAGATTGCCAAATATCGGGAAGGTTTGGATGGCGTGGTGGTCCATTCAAGAAAGCCTCGCAAACCCAGAGGAGCCCACTAAAACTGTTGTCAAGCATTGGAGTCCTCCATTCACCAGAGCAAGGAGAAATATCTTGGCCAAGTATGTAAGCGCTCGGTGGGTAGGAGCACATAGTCCATTGCATAGTGTTGCATATTGTCTTGACCCAGAATACTGGCATATGGACGTGAATGCCCTAGATGAGGAGGTAATCGATGATTTCTATGATGTTGTGGAGCGATTTTATGAAGGTCCAGATGAGCAAGCAACAGCGGTAATTGAGCTAACCAAGTATAAATTGAAAGAAGGTAGATTTGCCTTGGAGTTTGTGCAAAAGCTTGCTAAGGAACAGCCTGCTTGGAAATGGTGGATGTTGAATGGGGGAAGTGTTCCAACTTTGCGACGCTTAGCTGTGAGAGTGCTTGCGCAATGTGCTTCAAATTCTAGTTCTGAACGTAATTGGAGCAGTTACAAGTATGTGCATTCTATTAGCAGAAATCGTTTATTGAGTGATAGAGCTGAGAAGTTGGTGTATATGTATTGTAATGATAAATTGGTGAAGTCAATTGAGTCAGATGATTACAACGAAGAGATGCCTAAGTGGACATATGACATTACTCAGGATGAGTATGATGCAGAAGAGAATGGAGATGTAGAGCCTAATGTCCCACATACGAGCGATAACTTGTGCTTTATTGAAGAGATAGAAGAAAACTTGCAACCTGATTTTGGTGTTAGTAAAGCCACCCGCAGACGCTCCTCACGTTTGATGTAATCATGTTAGTTTTGACACACTCCAATGTAATCCGTCTTGCAACAACTGGATATCAAACATGTTGGTGAACATTTTAGAGAGAATGGTTTTTAGTCATGTCATGTTAAACTTAGAATACGAAATCATGTTAGTTTTGACACACTCCAATGTAATCCGTCTTGCAACAACTGGATATCAAACATGTTGGTGATCAATTTAGAGAGAATGGTTTTTAGTCATGTCATGTTAAACTTAGAATACGAAATCATGTTAGTTTTGACACACTCCAATGTAATCCGTCTTGCAACAACTGGATATCAAACATGTTGGTGATCAATTTAGAGAGTATGGTTTTTAGTCATGTCATGTTAAACTTAGAATACGAAATCATGTTAGTTTTGAGACACTCCAAAGTAATCCGTCTTGCAACAACTGGATATCAAACATGTTAGTGTCAATTTAGAGAGTATGGTTTTTAGTCATGTCATGTTAAACTTAGAATACGAAATCATGTTAGTTTTGACACACTCCAAAGTAATCTGTGTGCATGTGTTTGTGTGTGTGCGAGAGAGAGAGAGAGAGAGAGAGAGAGAGAGAGAGAGAGATAGAGAGAGAGCATTGGAAATCTTTTGAACAAAGTTGCCGAATCTTGTTAAATTCTAGGGTTGCATTTAAGAGAGAGATAAGTTTAAATGCGGCTGTAACTCGTCCATGTGTCGTGCATTGGTCAACCGATCATAGTCGGCACCCAATTTAAAACATATATACAAATTTTTGTGAAATTCTTTGCCGCACAAAGCACACATAGTACTGTTGACCATGTGTTGCAAAAGACAGGTCAAGTGGTACATGTGCCCACATGGGATAGTGTAGTGGCCAGACCATGAGTGAAAGAAACTATAACAAATAGGGCATGGTCCGCCACTTTCGTGCCCATGTAGAGGTGGTTGCTCCAAACTATTCGGGTGTTCAAATGCCGTCATATAGGAGAGTTTGCATGGCCTTGCTCCTCCATTTGCGTTATGCGTCTCTTCAAGAGCTTGTTCTCTCTTAGTATATCTCTAGCGCTTGAACTTTCAGGTGCTTGCCCGCGCTCTGGTGCTGCTTCCGTCTGTTGAGGGCCTTGGGTGCCTCTAATTTGGTTGATTTGAGTTTGAAGCTCATCAACCGTGTGATGAACTTCCATTGAGGCTCCAAGAATGGCCAGTTGCAACTCATCTCGAGGCATAGTGATTGACTCACTCCGAATGTCTTCCACATGTAGATGAGGAGGTCGAGAGCTAAAGTCTACAACTGAATTCTGCACAAATTGTGCATATAGCATTTTAGCAAACCAGAGGGGACAGTCACCGTGATGCATGGGTTGGGCCATGACATCCACAAAAATGCGCTCCGCATGCTCGATAATTAAAGGAACACTACATTGTGTTAGCTTCAAGCGCCCTTTTTTTATGGCATCATTGGAGACGTCAGGCCAGATGCTCTTGACCATCTCTTTGGACACATTCTTATTTACTTGGGCATACTGTAATCCATGGGCCGGTGCCCATTTGGAGGTGCGTCCGGCAATACGTGCCGCATCATTCACAGTGCCAGTGCCCGAGATTTGCTTTAAGCGTTCAAATGCCTTCTTTGCGGCTTCATTATTATCAGCCATCTGAGAAAAAGTATGTATACACTTTAAGTTTATAGAATCAATGTTAATTTAGGAATAGCTTTAAAGTTATTTTCAGATGTTAGGTATAAGTTTATAAAATCAATGTTTATTTACTGCAAACTTGTTATTTTCAAATACTCAGAGAGAGAGAGAGAGAGAGAGAGAGAGAGAGAGAGAGAGAGAGAGAGAGAGAGAGAGAGAGAGAGAGAGAGAGAGAGAGAGAGAGAGAGAGTTGGGATCAAAATAATATTTAACAATTGGGACCAAAATAGTGTCAGTCGATTAAAGGCAGGTCATGGAATAGATAGCCATTGAACAAAACATATCATTTACAAGAGGCTTTATAATAAGTGTGGTGTCATCTCAGATAGTGGACGTAAGCATGCAGCAGGTGACACTTCCAAATTCTTCGATTGCTCCTCAAAATCTGCCATGGTCTTCCTATCTTCCTTTGATGGCGTCATATAGGCAGCCGTCCATTCCTTAATCAAATTTGTGTGGATGGCAGTTTTACCCACCCACGGCACTTTGGTCATTTCTGCAAACTCAGCACAAAATAATGTAAACTTTTCAATCACCCAAGCCAAGCAGAAGACATCTGATGCCTTGCTCCATGGACAAGGGGACCTTACATCTGCGAGCTCAGGGGCTCTCCAGGGGCGTTGATCGTGCTCTGCTTTGTTGGAGATATTTGTGGGTTTGAACTCAATCCCATCCCTCAATGCAAGACCCCAGTCAATGATGCCTACCCGTGGCACCCCTTCTTTGGTGAAATCTATCATTATATTCCAGGGGTGGCAATCATTGTGGATGATCCCTTCAGCATGTGCAAAGGCCATGGTATTCACAAGGGCACATATAAGCTCGGGAGCATGAAAAATCAAAGACTTGTATCGCTCCATTTCATGAGGAGCCACTTGTTTTTTCTTGTATCTGTTGCCTTTGCCTGCAGCAAGCATGGAACTGAGGGTCCCCTTAGGAGGCGGAACACACTCCATTATATCTCCAAGACTTCCCCCATTAAAGAGGGGGAAGAGCAGTATCCATGGCTCCTTCCTTGTGTGCCCAATGGCGCGCACTATGCCCCTGTGGGTTAGGTCGATTGAAGCCTCCGGAGCAAAAGACTTCAATTGAGCCCTTCGGCTACCAAGGAATTGCTTTGCACAATAAGAAATGCCTTCTGGAAACCAGGAGACACCTTGAATATGGCATTTATGTACAACGCCGTACGATCCAGAGCCCATCTTCTTTTCTGTGATTATGGCCTCTGCAGGCAACCCAATTGTCATGCTGCAGTTAGTATTATGCTTTGTGCGCTGCAAGTGGGTGCCTTTAGAGACCTCACGTGCACCAGATAATAAATCTTCTTGTTCATCAGCAGGCCGGTCCAGCTCTTTGCGAGCTCTCTTGCTCAGGATAGCTTGGGTGTCTATGGCCTTTACACGCTTGGACTTCTCTTTCTCTACCTTCCATTTTGTGTGGAAGTGCTCCAGCTTGGATTCATTTGTTTCCGCTGGTCTGTCGTCACCTAGGTCAACAGCGCATCTAGGCATGTTGCCCACAATGCTAGTAACAAAATGCTTGATGGCTGCTCCATCAGCACCCACATGGATATTTTTCACTGCGCGGACAACCTCACCTAATATTTGCTCAAATCGATTCCTATCAGACACAATACCCTCGATGTGATTAGGTGACAAGCAACTAATGAGGGTAACGAGTTTGATACGAATTGATTTCTTGATTTCAGGAGTAAGTGCAAGCGTCGCCATCAATCTGCACAATATAATTGACAAATAGTTGCAACATTTATAACCACAAAAAATGCTATTTGTAAGCTAACTAAGAGATTTCTACATCCAACACACTTATGACTCATGTCATGCAAACTAAATAATCACATTCATCGTCAAAAACAAACACAAAACACAAGTTTACGACTTAACTTGACGTCAGCAGACCTAGTCAGTATACCGACCATCTGCAGATATCGCATTAAGATGAAAACTATGGCACAAGTTAAATGCTTTGACACATCGTCAGCAGACCTAGTCAGTATACCGACCATCTGCAGATGACTATCAAACCAAATAACAAAAACAAACTTCACCACATAGCTTGGTGTCAGCAGACCTAGTCAGTAAACCGACCATCTGCAGATACCGTACTAAGTAGCAAAGCATCACACATGTCAAATGCTACGAGCGCACATCAGCAGACCTAGCCAGTAAACCGGCCATCTGCAGCGGGCTCTCAAAGCATTTAACAAAAACAAAGCCGCATTGTAACTTGGTAACTGCAAACCTAGTCAGTAAACCGACCATTTGCAGATACCGTGCCACAACGAAAACTTCTACATAAGTTAAATATTAAGAGTGCACATCAGCAGACCTAGCCAATCACTCGGCCATCTGCAGCGGGCCTCTTAACATTTAACGACACATGCACATGCATCACAAACAACGTTAAACTTAAGCGTATGCAAAAAATTAAATGACACCAACACTTTCAACTTAAAAATTACCTCAAATTGATCACACTAGCACCACTGACACCAAGTACAAGGAAGATTCTGTGAACAGTGACCCCCTGGACCACCCTTTTATACTACAATATAGCCTGCCGGGCCGGAAGGCGGGCCCGGCGGGCCAATTGTGGGATACCAGGTCATCCCACCATCTAGGATTTGAGAACTGTGAATTTTGTGAACATTGAGATTTGTGAACAATAGCTGTGATCACAAGAAAAAAGGCTATGATCACGTGAATATGAAATCCCTGCCAATCATGCATAGTCCACATTAGTATATCTTGCATAGTTGTAACTCTTTGGCCATAGTGCTTGGATATATCGTGAACTTGAATGTCATCCCAAAGTGTTTGAAGCTCCTCTACTAATAGGGCCAAGTATACATCCATATTCTTTACTTTGTACTTCTCAATGATAGTAAGAGGTGTCCCTTCTTTATTGCCAACCATGGTAGAAGGTTATAATTTACAAGGCAAACGGGCCATGTGCTCCATGATGAACTTTGTAGACCAAATGGATTCATACCATCCATTGCTAGCCCTAGACGAATGTTACGATAATCTTCCTTGAAAATAGGCCACTTCTCCTCAATGTGTCTTCATGCAAGCGAATTAGCTGGGACATGCATGACATTGTCCTTGGATCTAGTAGACCGATTCCATATCATTAAACTTGCTATAGATTTGCACATGAACATATGTTTTATCCGAGGTATGATAGGGAAGTGTTTGAGAACTTTTGCAGGAACCTTCTGCCCTTGAACATCTTGCTTGTATCTGAGCGCCCCACAACTTGGACATTCCTTGAGATGTGTGTATGAGTGTCGATATAGGATACAATCATTGGAACAAGCATGGATACAATTGAAGTCCATGCCAATCGCACTTAAGAATCTTCTAACCTCCGTACGAGAGCTCGGCATCTCATTATCCTCTATTAAGATTTGGTCCTTTAATAACCTGCCAAGATGAAATAGGTATGCTTAATCAACACTGTGTACATTATACACACAAGAAAATCACATTATACTCATGTCATACATACTTGAATAGCTTTGGCATGCTTGCATCAGATCACCCAAATATTGATTGTAGATTCAACATTAGACAAGCATGTGCTTGCATCAGATCACCCAAACATTGATTGTAGATTCAACATTAGACAAGCATGTGTGTAATTTGGATATCCAAGCTCAAGGATAAAGTGGTAGATGTGCGAGGTTACACAATTCCTCTTCTTCATGTGTTGTATCTCGATGTTGTGTTGTGATATCTTTCTCCTCACGATGACTCTCTGGTCCTATTGCCAAGTGATTCTGTAAATGCGTCCAACATCTCATCCATCGTAGCCTCCTCTAACATGTCCTCTCGTTGTTGATGTTGTTGGATGGGTTCCCGAGGAGAACTGTCCTGTATATTTTGGTTTGTTCGATTTCTTGTCCTGAAAATTGTATCTGGTGGTGTTCTGTCGGGCTGGATTTCTATGTGCTCAGCATAATCATCAATATTACTAGGATCTTCGTGAGAGTGAAAACATAGATGTAGATGTTCCATTGGATATATATCATACACGTGTACATGGTTATTATAAATTCTCCATTTTCGAATGACTTGATACTTACAACGTGTGAGTGGGCACATGCATCTCTCTTCAAGATTGACAGATGCCTCAATGAATGCCATGCCAGTGTGTGGAGGCTCCATGTCTTCGTGAGTGTATTGGGGCGCCATGTTGTCATTGTTTGCCATCTCTACCACATTGGGATGTTTTTAATTTGGGCTAATGGAGGTCTCTTATATAAGGTAGACCAAATTTGTTGGTCAATGTAATGTGAAATGTCAAGCGCGGGGGCAAAAATTTAAATTCGAAGTTTGTGAAAAATTATGGGCGCCGATAATTACGCTGGTATAATCACCGAAAATTATTTTAATTGGTATCAACGTGTATATCGATGCTTATATCGATGTCTCTACCGGGACCCGTAAAAATTATAAAACTCTGTCGCGCGACCATTTTTCATGTTTCTTGAAGTATATAGTTGGATTCAAAGGTGAAGACTCCGCACCCCCTCCTTTTTTTCATGTTTCTCTCCTTGTTGCCATGCATTTACTAATTTGTGTGTGTGTGTGTGTGTGTGTGTGTTAGTTTTGTTTTGTAGATTTTTTTTCTTCTTCTCCTTCTGTTCTCCTTCTCTCACTACTCAAGGTAATGGTATCAAGAGTGCTCAAGGGCCTTTGGTTCCTTTGCTTTCCCTAGCTCTATTAATGGTCTAATTTGCTTGTGTTGTGTGTATTTGCAGGTCTTCCTATCTTTACACAATCTCTTCACTTCCAGGTAAGGACTCTAAACCCTTGCTGCTTTTGTTGTTTTTTTCTATGCTCTATAGGCTTTTTTCCTTGTATAGAGCTCATGCATAGAGCCTATGCATAACGCTTGCATAGGCTTCTTGCAAGATTATATGAAGCTTATGCATAGAGCTCGCATAGGCTTCTTGCAAGATCTATACATGGGCTTCTTGCAAGCTTGCATAAAGCTTATACACAAAGCTTGCATAGCGTTCTTGCAAGCCCTATTCATAGGCTTCTTGCAAGCTTGCATCATGTAGCTTATGCATAGAGCTTGCATAAGCTTTCAAGAAGCCTATGCATAGCCATTGTAAGAAGCCTATGAAGCTTATGCATAGAGCTTGCATAAGCTTTCAAGAAGCCTATGCATAGCCATTGTAAGAAGCCTATGAAGCTTATGCATAGAGCTTGCATAGGCTTCTTACAATGGCTATTCATAGGCTTCTTGCAAGCTTGCATGAAGCTTATGCATAAAGCTTGCATAAGCTCCATGCAAGCTTGCAAGAAGCCTATGCATATCAATTGTAAGAAGCCGATGAAGCTTATACATAGAGCTTGCATAGGATTTGCATAAGCTTCATAGGCTTCTTACAATTGCTATGCATAGGCTTCTTGCAAGCTTGTATAGGCTTCTTGCAAGCTCTATGCATAGGCTTGCAAGCTCTTGCTTAGGTTTACCTCTATGCAAGCCTTCTATGCAAGCTCTATACAAGTTTAGGTTTACCTCTATGCAAGCTTTCTATGCAAGCTTAGGTTTACCTCTATACAAGCTCTATGCATGCTTCTTGCATTAAGCTAGATGCATAGAGCTTAATGGACCGATTTGTGCTTGTTGGTTTGCTTGTGTTGTGTGTATTTGAAGGTCAAGATCTTCACACAATCTCTTCACTTCCAGGTATGGACCGTAAACCCTTGCTGCTTTTGTTGTTTTTCTCTTTTTTTTTTTACTTATATACAAAAGGTCTCGAGATGGGGAGGTGGGTAGATAAAGCATGTTATATAGGCTTTTTCCCTTGTATAGAGTTTATGCAAGAAGCTCATGCATAGAGCTTGCATAGGCTTCTTGCAAGATTTATGCATAGGCTTCTTGCAAGCTTGTATGAAGCTTATGCATAAAGCTTGCATAGGCTTCTTACAAGCTTACATAGAGCTTAATGCATGCATGCTTCTTGCATAAAGGTCTATGCATGCATTAAGCTCTTGCATCTAGCTCTATGCATGCTTCTTGCATACATGCTTAATGTAGGCTCTTGCTGCATCTAGCTCTATGCATCAGGCTCTATGCATCTAGCTATATGCAGTGTCTTGCATCTAGCTCTATGTATCTAGCTATATGCAGTGTCTTGCATCAGGCTCTTACATCTAGCTCTATGCATCAGGCTCTTACATCTAGCTCTATGTATCTAGCTCTATGTAGGCTCTTACATCTAGCTCTATGTAGGCTCTTGCATCTATCTCTATACATGCATTAAGCTTCTTGCATCTAGCTCTATGCATGCTTCTTGCATCTAGCTCTTTGCATTAAGCTATATGCATACATGCTTCATGCATGCATGCTTCTTGTATCTAGCTCTATGCATTAAGCTATATGCATACATGCTTCATGCATGCATGCTTCTTGCATCTAGCTCTATTCATAGAGCTTAATGAAGGCTTCTATGCATCTAGCTCTATGCATAGAGCTTAATGCATGCATGCTTCTTACATATATACTTAATGCATCTAGCTCTTTGCATTCTTCTTGTATACATGCTTAATGCATGTAGCTCTTTGCATGCATTAAGATTTATGCATGCTTCTTACATACATGCTTAATGCATCTAGCTCTATGCATACATTAAGCTTCTTACATTAAGCTTTATGCATGCTTCTAACAAACTTTAACTTTATGTATATTTATGGGATCATGGCCGATACCCCGA
Organism: Cibotium barometz; assembly: GCF_041138505.1. Lineage (NCBI taxonomy): Eukaryota > Viridiplantae > Streptophyta > Polypodiopsida > Cyatheales > Cibotiaceae > Cibotium > Cibotium barometz. The sequence goes on from NC_141090.1 coordinate 43,706,962, forward strand.
GAGCTTATAGCCCCTTGGACACACCTCTCTCATGCCTACACCACACCTCTCTCATGCCTACACCACAGGCTCTTAGCTCATAGCAGTTCTTTGAGTTCATCTCACAAGCTACCCGTGAGCAGAGAGCCATGGCACAACAATACTACCACTACAGCCACACCGATCCCTACTCCCTCGCTTACACTAGCATGCACCCCTAGTAGCCGTCGCTCGACTACATATAGACGTAGTAGTGGTGGGGGTTGTTCTGGGAGTGGTGGCACAGATGTAGTCTCTCCTACACATCAGCGCCCACCCATCTCCTTAGCTAGTATAGCACACACACCTAGGAGTCCTTACGCTCCTCGCACAGCATCCCCAGAGAAAGTGTATCATGTGCGCAACGAAGTCATGCTCATGGATGACGTAGGGATGGAGATGAAAGGGTGCATCCACTAGCTCTTAAAGATTCAATTTGCGCATGAAGTGATGAAGAATTTGGATGCCCTAGATAAAGATAAGAAAAACTTCATCATTGCACAAATTAAGAGCAATTTCACTCCTGCGCGCTAGGTGATGTAGTGCCAAATCAATAGATCAACAGTGTCATGGTTAAAGCCATGGCATCGTATAGATCCGAGGTGCGTGATGTTGTGAGGGGAAGCCAAAACCTACTTGGCTCAATGAGGAGGAGTGGCGGATGATCCAGGCCGAGTATAGAGACACACATGACAAGTATAGCCAGTATAGGGCCGCATAGGCTCGGACGGAGAGTGTTGGCTCACACCTTGGTAATGGAGGCTACGAGTCCTTTCACGACAGTACATGAAAGTGTTGATCCATTAATGGGGATAGCAACACGATAAAAAATGATATTACTTTGTTACACATATTTTAGGCTGCCATTTTTGCATGTACATATAATGGTCTAGGACATACAGAGTGTTGTTATCCATGCCTTAGATCAACACCGGTATGTAATTACAAACACTTTAATCATCTTTTTGAATCTCAGAAGACGTCGGTTTATGCGCGCCGATATCCATGTCGATATCTGCGATGAAACTTTACTTTTATTGACTCGTATACTGACACCTATACATCAACACTAGTACTGGCACCTATGTACCAAGGGGTAGACCGGTGCGCATACCAACGTTCATGGCATTTACCATGCCTTCTTTAGGCACCAGTAAACCATCGTTCCCTTGTAGTGATTGTGCTTTTTGTACTCCTCTTCCCAAATCTCTTGTGTACAATGCCAAGGCTTTTCTTCCCCTATCTTTACCTTGCATGTGAAGCTGCTATGCCAATGCTTCATTATGTTCACCATGTGATCTTTAATCCATATAAGATGGGAAGCTCTTCAACCTACGCAGGCTCTCCACCATTTCATCCAGGGAAGCACTTATTACAATCATGGATGCCCCCTCCAGAAGCCCTTCGTCACCTCCTAATCCCAGGCTTATCCCCCGAAGCGGGCACCATAGCTAGCATACGTAGGGACCTCAAAAGGGAATCAAGATGATAATGGGGATGCACTTGGAGGAACTAGACATGGTGGGCTGCCACACGGGCATATACATAGGGCTCACGATGGGGGAGGTCGTGACCCCTCACATGTGGGAGGCGTACCGTTCTCACACCTTTTGGGCCCACATATTTTCCAAATGGGGAGATGATATACCAAAAACCTTCTCAAAACCCTCCTTTACTCTGGCCTAAATAGGGCTAGCTTAAAAGGGGGCGGGTCCATGCTCACCAAAGTGCGAGAGGCGTGTGGGAACCTGCCTGGGTATGAGGAGGAGGCGTACATGCAAAGGGTTCTTTGGCACCCTATCCTCTGGGAACTTGCCTCTTTCCAAATTTTCTTGGGACAGAGGGACAAGATCTACCTTCCCTCCCGCAAACAGTCGTACTACGGTAAGGTAGAGGAAGGGATGGGGTGCTACGTGAGGGGGAGTAGATACCACGAAGGCTTGCTGTCATCTCGCGCATTAGCATCCCATGAGGTTGTTCTCCTATTGTGTTTAGTTGATTGCCTGGTTTGTAATCGCTCAGGCATCCCCCTCAATTTAGAGAATGATGGTTTGATCTTTCTAACCCACTCGTTGTAGCGTTGCTTGGTGGTAACCTAAGATTGCATAGTCTAGATCTTCTTGGGGTGGAGATCCCTCTGGAGAGCAAGGCGTGACGGGCCTCTGCACCAGCTCCTTATCCCCCAACGTTTCACAGTACCAAATGCTAAAAAAGCTAGCATAGTCAACATCTTGACATTTATCTCTCACTTATATACCCTTTTACTCACTATACAGAGGTCAATGCACATTATTACTACTCTTTTAGGTTTCCTTAGCATACTTCAGTTTGCACTTTCGTGAATTGTCTACATAACTTTCGGGAGGCTATCACTGAGGCCTTGTTAACCTAGAAAAACCTTAGTGGTGCTAAGGATAGGCAGAGTGTTGGTTGACATTAGCTCGTGGATGACCCGTCCCGCGAGTTGACACTGACCAGCAGAATCGGATCGTGCACCAGTTCATTTTACTGGTACATCATCCTGGGCCCCATGCGAGACCTTCTTTTCGTGCCCACCCACTTATATTCTCACCTACCATGTGCGCTTTTTCTTCGAAAGAAGGAAAATGGATAGGTTGAGAGAGAAAAATTACAACTTAGCCATCCGAGGGTTGTGGAACTTTATCTTCCCCCTGGTAATGGCCATCATCTCTGCATGCTTAATAGTCCAAGAGGTGGCATATATGCACGTGGTTAACGATCAAGACCCCGATGGCTCAGAGATTACCCAACACATTGTCAAAAGAATACTTATCGGCCTTGGTCAGTTCTCATTCTCGCTCCCCCACCACCCACTTCTCTTTATGGCTACCCGAGGTATTGTGGTGTTCGCGATTTCAACATTGTTAGCTCTTTCCTCATTTTAGTCCACTATAATGACAAGGCAAAAATCTAACCCCTCCCCCTCGACTCCTTTTTGGTTAGGGGGGCTTGTGCCCATCCCTATCATTTCTATATAATAGCAATGTACACGAATGAATGACACAGTGTGAGTAAGGCTGGTAGTCGACCTGATGGCTGTTACTTCTCCCCCCGATGAGGGTGACCTGTATGGTCGGTGATGGGCGTTGTGTCGACGCCTCCATTGCACTAGGTTGATCTGCTTATGCTTACGCGATGACAAACCCCTTTTTCTCTGTAATATCATTGATTTGTGTCTTTCGTATGATGGAAGAGGAGGATATAACCCAATGCCAGATAGACCCGATGAACTGGAATGCTTTTTACAGAACCTGCCTAACTAACATGTAGGATCTAAAAAAAGAATCCTTGAAATACATTATACTTGAGCATTGGCTTTGCCGCTGTAATCTCACCAAGCTGCCACTTAAAACGGCTTATCTGACCTATACCCATTACTGCATGATGGAGGGCCTCCGTTGAAGTGCGTATACAGGCCTTTAATAGCACACTCTTTGAGCTACATCCCTTGCTGTGGCCTTCTGCTCGCAGACTAAGGACCACTAGGGGAACTCTCTACTTCAACGTTACCCTTAGCCCTTGGGCCACTACGGTGGACAAGGAGGAGGCCCCCGATGAGGGAGCCTCGTCATGGGTAGCTTTACCCCACTTCGCTTAATCCCCCCTTTTCTACACGGGTGGGGGGGGGAGGCCATTTTGAATTACTTGGCTGTCACATGTAGAAAGAAAACATATGCTGGAAGGGAGGTGATCAATAGCGTGAACGAGAGTCACAAGCTTAGGAAGAAATTGGTAGGATAGCTGTACGATAGATTCTCCAACGAGCCTTTAGGTAAAGGAAAGTTCCCTCAAAGGGGAGAGCCTATCTTTACCCCCACCCCTAGGCATGGCTCCCCAATATTTGAGGGGATCAATCCCCTTTTCATTGGGTCAGGTGTTCCCTCCCCAGAACAAGAAATAACAGATGGTGGACAGTCCTTCGTAGGTAGTTCTCCTCCTGACTTACACCTTGATATTGGTGAGGATGTGGCTTTGCGATGTAGCTCATTAAGCGTCAGAGTGCTTTCCAGCACAAGCGACCATGCACTATACTCTTCAATGCGTTAAATGTTAAATTTGCAGCAATGTGATGAGCTATGGTGGATCAAATGCAAGAATCAACATCATTGACAAAGTGATTAGACGATGATTAAGGTAAGATTAGTGAGCAATTAATTGATAGCTTAATGTAGGCATGGATAATCAAAAACTAGCAAATTCTCATTAGGCCAATGCCTCAATTTATAGAGTTTACATCCACAAGATGCCAAGCATCTAATCCCACTGATCTCTCCTTGATTCACTCCACCTCTTTTGCTTGATTCTCTCCACCTCTTCACTTTTCCCAGAATATCTCCACACATCCTAAATCTTCTCATGCTACCCTTTATTCTCTCCCAGTAGATACCTCTCACCTTTTCACCGTTTCTCACTCATTTATAGATTCTCTTTTACAGCCTCTTGCTAAGGGCTTGTTCCCGCACACACCCATTCACTTGTATATTTCAACACCTCCCCTCAAGTGAATAATCCTAGCACACCTGGACCCTATACCAAGTTTCCCTCTTACTTGGTAGCCCGTGACCAGTGCCTCAAGTCCCTAAACTCATAGTCCTTGACACTCTCTCTCTCTATGTGTCCAAGGCTACTACAAGTGCCCGTGACCTTGACTAAAGTGCTCACACATACATCTACCACATGGCCTACATCATCGGTGGCTCAGAGGTGGTTTTACTCTGTTCAAGCAAGTTACATTGGGTTGTGGGGTCTCTCTCTCTCTCTCTCTCTCTCTCTCTCTCTCTCTCTCTCTCTCTCTCTCTCTCTCTCTGAAAAGATGATCTGACTCCACTTCCTTAGGAGTCTCCATGAAGTTTGCCGATGTCGTTCATTCTCCACTGGGTTTGCTATAGCAATCTCTTGCCATGTGTCCTGGCTTCCCAGAGTTGTGGCAAGGGAAGGTCCTTCCTCCTACTCTGTCTCTTCCTCGTCCTCGTCCTCGTGAGAATCCTCCTCGGGTGAAGAATGCTCCTCGGGTGAAGAATGCTTTTTCCTCCAGCTATTGAGTCCACCCATTTCTTCTCTTTGACCTTGGTCTCTTGCTCTAGTAGAGCTCCTTCTATCTCATGTAACTTCAATTCAGGTACATTCTTTAAGGTTGCTACAATGTTTTCATATTCACTTTTGTCCGCACTCTTCAGAAGCACTGCTAGTGCCTCATCATCCTCTACATTCTTGCCAATGGCTACCAGTTGTTGCTTAATGCTTTTGTATTTGTTCAAGTGTGTGATTAAAGCTTCACTTTTCTTCATATCAAGTTTGTAGAATTGCATTAGCAGATTTATCTTTGAATTTTTTGCTTGAGTGCCAAATAATTTATTGAGTTCATCCCATGCATCTTTTGCCCATTATATCCCTGTGATGTGGTGATGAATGATTTCATCATTTAAACTGAGTGCGATGAGTCCTAATGCTTTCTCATTCCTACTCTTCCACTCATTTTTCCCACTCACCTCTAGGCATTCATCTCTTCCCTCAACTAGCCCCCATAGATTTTTCCTCATGAGCAAATACATGGTTTTTGTTTGCCATGTATAAAATTGCTCCCCATTAAATTTGGCTATCTCTTGTGCCGTGCTCATGATGATGTGAAGGGGGTCTTACATCTTGATCCAATTTCAAGATTTAAGGGCAGTGTCTACCCTTTTACAACTTAATGTGGTGTTTAGGTGATGATTACAATAGATTTATCAGCATAAATTCACCCAAAATTACATAAAGCCAAGGGTAACAAATCTGTACACTGAATGGTTAGAGTATCAAACCATCTCCGAATTGTAATATGAAGTTAGAGGGATCTGTATCAAATACCCAATGATAAATTTGAACCCTCAATTACACCAAAATATAGTGATTAGTATTGATTAATAATTGATTAGCAAAATAATCTCCTATTTTGTGTGCAAAAAATAGAGTGTGCGGGGAGGCCAAATCTGGGACCTTAGAGTTCAAATGAGCTCAACTCCTTTCAAAGACATCAATAGCAGTTAGTCTAGTAGAGGATCAAGCCAAGAAACAAAAGATTTGACCAAACATTGAATGCTTAATCTCTGTTTTACCAAAGTCACTTGATTTGATGCAAAGCTTGATGCCACTTCTCCTTGAGGAATTTCACAAATTTGACATCACCAGCATGTATAGCGCCCTTGAAAACCCCTGGGGCCAAGAGGAATTAGACCAATTGCTTCTGTGTAAGTGTAGATCTAAGTTTTGCTTCACAAAGAAGGCGCCTGCAAATTCATGAAAATCTGCTTTTGACTTGATGGGCTAAAGCATGGGGAGTGTAGCTATGTGTGGCTAAGAGGCTATTGCCTAATGTTAAGCTTGGAGGGAGATCAAGCCCCTCCACCAGCGGGGGTACAATGGCTAGTTGAAAAAGAGCTAAATATTGGATTATCTCATAATTATGATTATTAGAGCTATGGTGGATCAAATGCAAGAATCAACATCTTTAACAAAGTGATTAAACGATGATTAAGATAATATTAGTGAGAAATTAGCTGATAGCTTAATGTAGGCATGGATAATAAAAAACCAGCAAATTCTCATTAGGCCAATGCCTCAATTTATAGAGTTTACATCCACAAGATGCCAAGCATCTAATCCCACTGATCTCTCCTTGATTCACTCCACCTCTTTTGCTTAATTCTCTCCACCTCTTCACTTTTCCCATAATATCTCCACACATCCTAAATCTTCTCATGCTACCCTTTATTCTCCCAGTAGATACCTCTCACCTTTTCACTGCTTCTCTCTCATTTACAGATTCTCTTTTACAGCCTCTTGCTAAGGGCTTGTTCCCACACACACCCATTCACTTGTATATTTCAACATTAAACAACCCCAGCCCTTTGGTAGCCATCGAAAAAATGAGATAGAGGATGAGGAGGATATGTAACTTTTGCAACCCTATAGATGTGGATAACCTTCACGTTATAGGTGCCCTACAAGGCGAGGTATATAGAAAAAGGGACGAGATCTTTCACAAAAAAGCTCTAAAAGAGGTCCATAGACTATTGATTGCCCTCGCGCTAGCTCAGCTGCTGCTACGGTCTGGTTTGACCACTGGTGGAGGAATGCGGTCCAATCAAGATGGCTATGCAGAAGTTCCAGCACCTCTCCCAGGCTTGAGCCATAGCCCTTTGCTCGGGACTCATTTGTGAGATGAAATGATAAAACTGGCCTAGAGACATTGCATGTGGTGTAGGCACGGTGGAGAGATTGGGGTTGTATGTGGGTGTCTCGCATGGTGTATGATCCATGGTCTACACACATACCATCACAACATGCCCATGCTTATGGGTTTGCCCACGACATGCCTACGCTTATGCCATGACTCTAATAATGAGAGGATCATGGGAAACATTAAAAGCAAGAAGATGCAATTAAAAAAACGAAAGAAATGGCCAATAAGGGTACTTACCAGAGAGATTGTTTGCTAATTAGAGTCTAGAGGGAGGGCTTGAGCAGGAGAGACCAAGAGAGAGCTTGTGTCTCAAGAGAAAATGAATGAAAACCTACAAAACAAACACAAACACAAACAAGACATATTAGCAAAACAATGAAATCACACACACACACACACACACACACACACACCCCACACCACACATACATACAATCAAAAGAAAAGGCAAAGAGATCAAAAGCAAGGCCTACCTGGAGTCTTAAAGATTTAGGGCTTGCATGAGCCTATAAAACAAACAAAACACAACATGTTAGCTAATTTTGAAAGACCACACACCCCCCACACCACACACATATAATTAAAAGCAAGGGAAAATAAATCAAAAGCAAGGGAAAGGGAGAAGGGCTACCTGGAATCTCAAAAGTTTGGGGTTTACAACATGAGAACAATTAGAAGCTGCAAAACAAACAAAAAACATAGCATGTTAGCAATGAAGAAAGATCACACACATACACAAAATAAGAAGTAAGAAAGATCACACACATACACAAAATAAGAAGTAAGAAAGAGTTGAGGGAAGGGATTAGGTTTAGGGTATAGGGATGGGGGAGGTGAGAGGTGAGAACTTGCAAAAATTTGGGGAAGAATAGAACTTGCGCATAAATTTCAAAACGCTAAAAGTGAGGTGCCGTGGTTTTGTTAAAAGTTCAAAATAGGCGTTGAAATACACGTCAAAATCAGCATCGAAAAAAACGTCAGAGTTAAACTTCTTTTTTCGACAGTTATTTAGATGCCCTCTTCATTTCACTTTTTCATGCAAATTCTCATTCAAATTTTGAATTTTTTGGCAAACCGATAACTTTTCATAAAAATTTAGAATATACTGTGGCCATGCATGAACTATAAAAAGAAGCTCCACCTCCCCCTCATTTAAACCCAAATTCACATGCGTATTCAACATACATGGAGCCTGGTGAAGTGTTATGAACCTTTCAATTTTTATCAATCTAGAGGAGAAAACGTTGTGCCCATGCAGTCGTTTACGAGTACCAAGTTGCCTACATCAAAGAATTTACAACGAGCATTCCAAAAAATGGGGCGTATTTCCAGTGGAGCACTTGCAACATCTACTTACTGGCCTGAATGTTCACCCAGACAATAATGAACCGGTTGATCACGTGGATATCCAACCTAAGCAAAGCAAAAGAGGAAGGGCACAGGCAACCTTGATGGGATTAGACAATGTTCAGATGCAAATCCATTTCATCTTCAACGACTTGGCGTCAAAACACTAGATCCACAGATGACGTTATACGTGTGCCCGCGCTGATTCTCCAGCATGGAGGCATATCCAAGAGAAGTGGGTGGACTTTGGGGAAGAGCCTCGTCATGTTCGTCTCGAACTAGCAATAGGTGGAGTCAATCCATTTGGCTTATGAAGTTCATCCTGGAGTACATGGCCTATTTGCCTAGTCAACTATAACCTGCCCACCATGGTTAGCGATAAAGAAGGGGCACCTTTTACTTTCCTTGATAGTTCCAGGGAAGTACAAGGTTAAGAACATGGATGTCTCCTTGGTTTCATTATTTGACAAGCTACGCACGTTATGGGATGGTATCCAAGTTCATGATGCATTTAAGCGGTTTCGAGAAAGGATTGCAACATTCCGAGGAATACTTATGTGGACCATGCATGATTGGCCGACGAGCTATGGAGAGTGCTCTGGTAAGTTAATTATTCTATAATTTCTTGATTAGATTTAATTTCATGATTTTGGTATTTCTGTATTATTTGCATATCTCATCACAATGAATAGAATGTTTGGCAAGGCTTTCAATATCTTGTTATAATACATGCCGTATATGTGGGCATAGATTAGAGTCCCGATACTCAACATCTTTGAGGAAGGTTATCACGAGGGCCACAAAAAGTATCTCCCCGACAACAATGAGTTGCGAGAGACATTTCTAGGGAGGCCTCCTCGTGTGCTAAAGCCAAGTGATTGGAGAAGGGCATGGAAAGGAGATCCAAGTTGTTCACCCCTTGGATTGAAGCCGCTATCCATCTTCCATCTACTCCCATACTAGAGTGATCTTCTTGTTTGGGACTATTAATGGGGCTTTAGTAGACTATTGTCATAATTTCTTGTAAATATTGTTACATATATCCTTGTATTTGGGATCATTTGTGTAAGATTTCTGCAAACAAATGTTGGCTTATTAATTTTTATAAATATTATTTCATATATTTGTATTTATTTGAAAAATCACTAAAAACTGGGTTGATAAGGACGTTGATAAGGACTGTGAGAGCTAAAAACACTTGAATTTTTTGTAGAAGTCATAAAAAATAATAATAAATAAATTTTTGACGTGCTTACTTCGACGCTATTTCTGACCATTATTTTGATGCCTATTTCGACATAATCATGGACATTTTTTTGACATTTCTTTAGTCTTTTATTTTTACGATGTTTATTTTGGTGCTCATTTCAACGACACACCGTTGAAACTAGGTGTCGGAAATAGAAGATCTTGGAGTAGTGTAAGCACTTAATTGAAAACTAAATGTGTCTTTGGCCATGGGATAAAGTTTATTTTTTACCAAACTAGAACCTTGGGCTAAAATGTAGAGATGGGTTGAACGTCCAAAATCTATAGAGAAAATCACGGTGGAAGACTTGATTAGCTGTGGGGTCTCATTTGTTGAAACAAAAAGGAATAAAGTCTTTGCTAAACTATGGTTTTGTCTTCTTAGCCTTAAAATCCAATCCTTGAGATGGTCAATAATTATTTAGCCTTATTAGGGCAAGGGTTGGAGGAAACTTACCCCATTAGGCCCTAACATTACCCTCATGTTGGTGAGAGCTCGCTCCTCTAGTGATGTTGTTGGCACACCAAGGCACTCCTTGTGTCATAGGGGTTGCAATTCAGTGAAGCCAGAGCTTGTGTGTAGATCTTATCTTCAATCCATTAGCTTGTGTGGATGCTCCAATCTTCATAATACATTAGCTTGCAATACCTAGATCCATAAGAAATGAGAGAGAAAGGAAGAGAAGAAGAGAGATATGCAATCTAATGAAGGCCTTTATCTCTTTAAACCCTAACCAACGATATATCCACACATATACTCACAAAGGGGGTTGCAATGAAGGCCACCACCTCTTAAACCCTAACCAATGATATATTCACACACATAGTCACAAATGGTTGCAAGGGAGAGATAATAGAGAGAACACACTCAATATATTACACAAATGGGATAGTGAGAATGATTAAATTTTAAGGAAAATGACATATACTTTATAATTCATTTGTCATGCTTTCCTCGTGTTGCAAGAATGGCACTTGAGATGTGTAGACATCCTCTAGAGTTACAACATTACAAAGACACTTTTACAGTGTAATGAAAGACATCTTTGGTTGAATCAAGCTAGACATCTTTAGTCAAATCAAGCGAGGAATTGTGATTATGACTTATCGATTATAGACCCACCATATCAATGAAGCACTCCATGTTGACATATCTTTGGTTGCATCAAGCTAGGCATTACTTATTGATTGTAGTCCCATATCAATGAAGCACTCCATGTTAACCAAAGTGGTATTTGGGTCAAGCTAATATCCGAGAAGAGGAGTAGAGATTTGATTCTTTGTAGTTTTTTTAGTTACAACCAGGGCGCTCGAGATGTGTAGACATCTTCTAGAGTTACAACATTACAAAGACATTTTTACAGTGTAATGAAAGACATCTTTGGTTGAATTAAGCTAGACATCTTTAGTGCTTCATAAAAAGACAATAAATATAGGTTTCATTTAGTGCTTCATTGTGCTCAACTTGCACAAGAAGTTATGCCAATCATGGAACTTTAGTCTTGATAACTTATCATTCTCTGAGGTGAAAAGGCTTCAAAATGAAGCTCCATATACAGTTGGTGTTCAAATTTACTTAATTTGTTCCAAGGCTGTTATGCGCTCTTGGTTCAAAATAGTCCATGGAGTAGCACGATAAAAGCACCTAGTCCCTTTTGAGTTGTGTTGAGGCCAGAGATGAGGTTTGCTTTTGGACTTGACAAGATTTTTCATGACTGCGAGCGAATCCTTCATGCTTGTAAGATACCTCTAGAGGCACTCTATAACATTCTTGAAAATGTTTGACTTTTTCTAGTGCTCTAGTCTATAATAGATAGAGTAAATCCCAGTCGTGTAGAGTCATCCTATGCAGTGCTGCTCGATGCTTAATTTTTCCATTGAACTTTTATGTGTTGATAGTCCTGAATAGGTGATCCGTGGGTGAAAACTTTAAAAAAAAATAGTGTACACACTTGCTTAAGTTCTCACTCCATTGCAAATCCAATTTCGAACCATAAGTAGGACATCCATGATGGATCAACACAACACCTCCTAGCCCTGGGCCACATTGACCATTTGGATGACTGTATAGAGAAAGGGGTAATCCCATCAAGTGCTAGTCCAAGTTATAGATTATGGGGTTCCTCTTTTAAGACTGGCCATTCTCATTCAATATGTTGAAATGTTTCACAATCTGTACATATTTGTACCTTTCCATTGGTGGTTCAAGTTTTTGCATGCTAGTCCATATATCCTATAAAAGCAATGGACATCCAAACATAAACTTTAGACAAGGTTCAAGAGGAAAATATTGTAGGATTTTTCTTGGCACTTTGCCATTTACGGACTCCTCTTTAAACCACGGCTCATTTAGGACAATGTATGCTTTCTTTATATTCTCCTGTATTGTAGGATTTTCCTTGGCACTTTGCCATTTAAGGACTCCTCTTTAAACCGCGGCTCATTTAGGACAATGTATGCTTTCTTTATATTCTCCTTTATATAAGATACAATCATTGACACAAGCATGAATACTCGTGTCAATACGTGCTTTGTTTATATTCTCCCCTATATAAGATACAACCATTGACACAGGCAAGAATACACTTGTAATCCATGCCCAAATCCAATAGCATACACTTTGTCTCATATCTTAACTTTGGTAACATATTATTTTCAGGCAATAATCTTGTCGATAGGGATCTAGAAAAAAAGACACTTGATTTTCACATTTAGGAAAATTTGACATGCTCTCACGAAGAAGAGAATAGAAAATATACTCTCGCATTCAATAATTGCGAAGAGAAAGGGGGACATACTGTAGTAATGCAGGCACTGAGTTATTGGTCCATTCATGCTGAGTTTGTAGATTTAAAATGAATTTTTTTTCCCAAAACTATCATAGGACACTTTTATGTCTTGTGGTGTTACCAAACTAGTGTTTTTAAAAAAATATCTAATGACTAGGAAAAGACTGAATACTTTGGAAGTAAGTTTTACTTTAATGATAATAGTGTGGCGCAATGATTACCTCCACTTCTAGGGTAAAAATTTACCATCTCTTTTTTTTTTGTATCAAAGGTGCTAGAAGAAGACCACATGAGCCATCATGAGATATCTATACATAAACCCTTGAAAAGATGTACATGTTTTGGCCATTCTAGGGATACCACATTAGCATTTTTTTAATGTGTTTATGTCAAAATGGAACCAAGATAGTTATATAAACATGAAAATTCAAGCATTTAAATCAAAACACATCGTCTTTCCTCAATAAATTCCACATGCATTTTATTTTATTTTTAAAAATCCATGTGGGATTTGTTCACTACATGGTTAATATTCAAAACAAAGTCATTTAGCACTCAATACGCAAATTCCAAAATTATGGCTAACATATCGGTCTACTTATAGGAACATAGTTAAATAAATCCTTCAATGAAGAGGAAAAGATTAGTACTTTGGAATTAATTTTTTCTTTAATGATAATATAGTATGGCACAATGATTGCCTCCATTCCATGGTGAAAAATCACCGTCTCCTTTTCATTTCTTTAATGCTTATAGAGTGTGGTGCAATGATTGCCTCCACTTCTAGGGTGAAAATTTACCATCTCCTTTTTGTTGCATCAATGGTGCTAGAAGAAGACCATATGAGCCACGAGCGGATATTTACAAATAGAACCTTGAAAAGATGTGTTTCTGACCAATGTAGGGATACCACTTGCGTAATTTCTTGAGAATTTTTCTTACAATTGTCAAAAAAGGTAAGGTATGATAGAAAGGTACACGAGGGGTTTATCCTACTTCTAGCTCCTTCAACCCTAAAGGTACTAAGTCTCTACCTATGAAATTAGTCATTGCAATCTCATTGCACTAGTAAAGGTACGATTACTATAATTGAAGCACACTTGCCATATTTTGATCCTCTCCAAAGTTCACGGTCACTTGGTCCTTTTCAAAAATCTAAAGTTATTATTCGCTTTTAAAAAAAGGTTTCCCTTTTGTGAAAAAATATGTGGTAGCTAAGGTAAGACTCACAATTACCTCACTTAACTTTGCCCCAATTTATGAGTAGGAAAGCATCTATTTTGTAACACCTCCAACAACCAAGCTATTTTTCATCCATTGCAGCCCGAACGGACGGTAGAAAATGTGGAGCCATATTCATCACGTGGCCCCAAAGGTATGGGTATAGAGGTGGACCACAACGGCTCTAGAGGTCGGCGGTCCATGCGAGCGTGAGAGTGTGTAAAGGTGGCGCAACGTGGTATAGAGAGGTGATTGTGTACGATTTTGTGTACCGTGTCAGGGCGACGTATGCGGTCAAGAAGTGTGTAGTACTGCTGCTTCAGCTCGAGCCAACCGCAAGGCCCTGAGCTCCCGCACGTGCAGCGCACGCGTAGGCGCGTGTGCGAGCAGCGAAAGGTTAGCTTCCTCATGTCTGACCCCACGCAGGCCGGCCCTAGTGCACGCGATGTCCACACAATACAAGCGCCAAGCAGCTGCATGTTATAAGAGAGAATCATCATGACTGTGATGATGATGATCATGCACTACCAAGCATGGCAAAAAAGGAGGCCACAGTGTAAAGTAAGTAGAGCTGCTGGATTTTACAAAAGGTAGGATCTTGTTGAGAGAGAGAGAGAGAGAGAGAGAGAGAGAGAGAGAGTTAATAAGGATAAAGAGCACGCAAAAAGTTAACTACGGTAGTGATGATCGATGTGAGAAGTAAGGAAAATGTGTAAAATATTCATGGAAAAGAAGTGCCGTAAAATTGGAATATATCGTAACAAGTGCAAAATTATAACGTTACTATTTATTTCTATTGAAAACTCAGGTGGAAATAACATTATACGTGAACTTCTATTATTTTATGTTACTTGTGGTCAACAATTGTTGTCTCGGCGGTTGATCTGCTATATAAAGAGCAGCTGACAGTAGAGTTTGCAGCTGTGTTCTTGAAAGCTGCTGTGAAGCAAGGTGACAATGGAGAGGCAGTATCTTCTCACCATAGCCAAGCATGGCTTGCTTTCCATCATCTGTGCAGCAAGCCTCATGTGGGTGGCTTGGTGGCTCGTCTCTTCTGAGCCCAAGAATGATCCCAAGCACCTTGACAAGCTAGAAGACCACATCCACTCTAGGTTCTTCCGCACTGATGGCCACTACGGTAATAAGCATCATTAATAATCACCCTACCTAGTACCCATTTACGATATTACATATGATGTAACACTCTACGGTAATTAGCACTGAATGATGGCATCCACTCTCTTATCATAGCGTGTGTCATCACATGTGATAAATGCTAATTCAACACCTAGTAGTAGGCGGTGGATGGTTATGTGACATTGTCAGCTTCTAATCTAAATTCTGATCACACCACTTGTGCAGGGTCTGTTTTGATATACCAAACCATGCCATTTATTATTGTGGCCCTTCTTAGCTTTGGAGTGATTGAGCTGCGAAAGAAAACCAAGTAAGCAAGCTATAATGACCTGCAAACAATGCTTTGCTCATTAATATAAAATCGTCAAGTGGGAAACTAAAGATTCAAGTTTTAGTTGTGAACTTTACACGTAAAAAATTAGAAGCTGCTGCTTAAAGAGGAGGCATGCACCAGCCAAGATCAAGAATTTGTTGAGAATTAGTGAAGTAAAATTGTGGATGATGTGCTGTAGGTCGGTAGCAGCGGCTGCACGTCCTGCCAACTCCGAAAGATTAACACGTCCGAGTATTACAACCTACCCATTGGTGGTAAAAAGCCCATTGGGAGTGTTGACGGCTGCAGAGGTGCTCTCCATCCTGGCCATCCTCTTCCTGGTCATATATAGCTTCGGCCGAATGAGCTACTTGGACTTCCAAGAACTCGAGGAGAGATTCAAGGAAGAACCTCACAGATTAAAAGCATCTTTGTAAGCTTATTACTTAAATTAGCTCTTATATTATAATAATATTGGCGATAACTAATTTCCGAATGCATGCGGCGTTGTGGTTGTGTATAATTAACAGGCCGCTGAGCAAGCTCGCCAAAGCATCCTACGACATGGGTAGAGCAGCCATGATACCCTTCTCTCTACTTTGGATCCCTGTCTCCAGGGGTTCCCCATTCTTGCGATTGATCAAAATGCCTTTTGAGCATGCTGTCAAGTACCACATATGGTTGGCTATGCTGATGCTCTCCATGCTCACCCTCCACGGCGTTGGCTACATGATATACTATGCTGCCTCCAATAGAACCTACAAGGTGATGCACATTTTATATATAACGCTGCTCATATATATATATATATATATATATAACCATGTGCATTACTATGATCCATATTATTATAGTTCATGACCTACAAATTAGAGTTTTAGCACTCTGATCTCACTCGTTTTGTGGGGGGCGGTCTGTTGTTCGACCTCTATACATAGATCACGGAATGGTCAGTAGAAAGGGAGTCATGCGCAGTGGTCGCGGGCCTTGTGGCCTTGATAGCCGGATTAGTGATGTGGGCTACTTCGCTTTCAATTTTTAGGAGGAGGTGGTATGAGTTATTCTTTGGGGTGCATCATCTCTACATTGTCTTCTTCCTCTTTTGGCTCTACCATGTCATGTGGACTGTCCACTTCGTCGTCATACCATGCCTACTCTTTGTCATCGATCGATTCCTTCGCATGGTACAATCTAGACAAGCTGTCGATGTGTTATCAGCCAAGGTTTTGGAGTCAGGCGCACTACAACTGCGGCTTGCAACAACAACAACAAGCAACATTTATAATAATAATACCCAAGGTAACCATTCGACTAGTCACATCTTATGGGATTATTCGATAATTCTCGCGATACCTAAGGCTTGTGGCTTGGCTTCTCCTCCAGAATACAATGAACTTAATGGTCCACCACCATATATATAAATGCCATTTCTATTAATATTTTCCATGGCTGAATGCTGCCACCAGGATTTGTGTACCATGCACTCAGCAGTTGGTACCTCCGATTTCCAAGCCTCTCTACACTAATGAAACTACAATGGCACTTCTTCAGTGTGACCTCCACCCCACATGATGAAAAGCAGGAGCTCTCCATTGTAATCAAACCATTTGGAAAGTGGACCACCGGTTTACAAGACCAACTTTTGAAGTCCGTCCAAGTAGATGGAGCCACCTCTCGATGTCCTTTCTCATTTAAGGCAGGGGTTGAGGGCCCTTATGGAGATGAATCTGACTTCTTCTTGAGGTCTCTCCCTCTCTCTCTCACACACACACACGCACAAGCACACGCACATGCACGTACATTTCTTCACACATGAAGAGAAGTGATAAATTTCTTGAATTGGATTACTTGAGTAATGCATTCATGTAATAAAAATATTATTACTTAGTTGTTAAATAAAACTTTTATGGGGAATTATTTGTACATATGAATATTACTCGTAGCTTAATCGAGTAGAATATAATCTCTACAAGTTAGGATACAAGTAGCATTTAAATTTAGCTATTAATTCACAGAAAAAAGAGAAGCACCATTCAAAGCAATAAGGAACATTCATTATTTGTGTGTTCCTTCTCTCTTCCTCAAACATACAATTAGACTTTGTTCGGGACCTTATTGCCCCACTCACGTGAAATTTCATATCATTTTTTTGATCCAGTTATTACATGTGGTGGTTTGACAATGTTATTATTGAATATTCGTTCTCAATTATTATTATTATTATTTTTGATGAAGTGTGTTATAGCATGTAGTTTGTGACAATGCTATTATTGGATGTTCTCAGGTATGAGACACTCATACTAGTTGGTGGCGGTATAGGTGTCACTCCCCTTCTTGCTCTACTTTGTGATGTTCTTCATAGGCAGAGACTTGGGCAAAGGGATTTACCAACTTCTATCCAGCTCTACCATTGCGTGCGAAAACCAGAGGAGCTTTGTGTTTTGAATAGCATAGACCCCAATGAAATATCACCTGAATATGAAAAACATGGATTAGATTTACGTGTCTTTGCATATGTCACCTCTTCTTCTCTTGTGGACTACACGGATGTGGCCAGTTTGATGCAGGAATCAGGCACTCATCCAATGCTTGATCTTGCCACTTTTGGAGGATCGACTTGGAAACCCACAAAAGGTTGTGGGGATGAAATATTATCTCCAATTATAAGAGGACCTATAATGCCTCAAGGTGTATCAAGCATTAGCACCAAAGGTAAATCAATTTGGGTAGCATCCACTATCATAGCTTCCATGGTGGGATTCTATCTCCTCTGGGGTCTATCGAATGTATTCATCATCAAGAACTTGACAGATGACTTTCCCAATTATAATCGCGCACATTTGGTGGTAGCAAGCATGATATTGGGGACTACCATATTTGGAGGCTCCATTGTTTCACTTTGGTGGTTTCATTCAAAGCATGAAAGCGTATCTCCAGCAATCGATTCTAGAAAAATTGGTATCGCTAATAGCTCACCAGGTTACCTTCAAAAAGTCACCACTAAAGATGAGGAGAATGTAGCAGGCTCACGTGTTGGCTCTCCTTGGAATGGGAGCTTACAACTTAGATCTAGGCCTCATTGGAGTGGTAAAACTCTTCCCTTAATCTCTCATATATGGTGCAAATAATTTCAAAAAGGGTACAATTTTCAATTAAACTTAGAATTGGCCAAATTAAACATTTAAAAACACAAAACAAATTCCTAATCAAAATTTTCAATCACAATTTCTTTAGACACAAAACTAATGTTTAATCACAAATCCTCAAATGGTAAGATTAGTTAAATTCTATAAATAGTATCCTACACTTCTACTTTTATAAATAGTATTATTTAAATTCTATATGAAGTATTATCCTACACTTCTACTTTTTAATGACACATTAGCTAATTTAGACTTGTGACATTAAGAGGTTTGTATAAGTTTATGTTTGTAGCCCTTGAACTATGGAAGCTTGTATATAACACACATGCATAAGTTTATAAAAAAGACCACAATTAACTTCATTGATTCCATGTAGATATATTCAATGGGTTGGAAAAGGAGTATCAAGGACAAAATATTGGAGTACTAGTTTCTGGCTCACATAGCATGCGGGAGGATATTGCTAAAGAATGCAAAAGGCACACCAAGTTTTTGGACACAAAGACTTCCTCAAATGTCTTCCACTATCACACTATTAGCTTTGAGCTTTAAAAAGTTTAGATTATAGGCTTTTATCCATGTAAATAAATTTTTGTAAACAATGAGTGATCATCTGTACCCTAATAAGAAATGCATGGTAGAATTGCCATGTAGCTTCAAGTATGACAAATAGCATTGCCATGTAGCTTCAAGCTTCAAGTATGATAAGCATGCTACACACCTTGGTCTTGAGACATTGATAACCTCCTAAACCCATCAAATGTGTATGATCGAGTTTGTTAAACAATAGAGTTTATAATTTTTCTACTTTGACTTTCCAAACATGGTAGAATGCCTCAACAAGCCTTTGAAATTAGGGTTCAATATTTTGATGTTGTGCGTTAATGATTCTCACATTGATTTGGATTAAATTCACTTGGAGTATTGGTTTCCATTACACATAGAACCATAGTGTCCAATCTAGAATTTTTTAGTTTTTTAACTACTTTTATATGTGGATGAGTCATTTGACTATATTATGGTGTCTCCTAGTGAGTAACACAAAGGGTAACACAAAGATACTTAATAAAATATAGGCTGAATGTCTTTTTTACCTTCCTTTTTGAAATGAAATCCATGACAATCCTTGGTGTTGTGGAATGAACTCAATTTACATGTATTTATATAAATGCATTACTTTAACTTAAGTGATGAAAATTCATGTTAAATTTCATTTATTTATTTTTTGTGTTGAGCACAAGAACAAGGTATGTAATATCACTACAAGAGCAAGGCCACATCTCTCCAAAGCTACTTTATAAGGATGGATTGGAAGATAATCTTGGTATTGGGGTGTAATACAAAGCTAGAGAAATCAATATTAATACCAAGGATTTAGAAATCCACCATGTTATAAACTAGTAATATGGTAAAGAACCCCCAATTTTTCCACCAAGGAAAGTTTTCAAACAAGGGATTATCTAACCTCGCATGGACTTTATCAATGCCCCCAACCATATTAGCCAATATCTTTCCCTTAGCCATGCGAAAAATATAAGAACTCTCCTAGTGTACTTTGTCCTGATTAGATTGGGGAATATTAGTAGAATATGGATCTAAGGAAAAATTACAAATCTAACGATTGGATTTTTGTAGATTTACTTTGGAAAATTTGTTATGACTCTTAGAGGCCCATTAAATCAATTGTAATTTAATTCTAGTAAATAAAATATTGAATCTTTCAATCTAAAAACTTTAGGGATCAATATACTTGTAACCATGAACTTATTTAAAAAAATTTGGCTTAATTTGAGTATGGAAAGGTCCATTTTCAATCCTCCCAAGTGAAAATTCCCATATTGTGTCCACTCTCCCCTTTTCAAGTCTAAAACCAATCCTAGTTAGGTTTGGAAATCTAGGCTTGGTAAACTTCAAAGCCTAGATATCATGCCATGTGTGAGCCTTGGGTAGACACAAATCTTATATATGCATGCCACTTTATGTCCACATTAGCTTCGAGAGAGGATCCACGTAAGTACCTTGCCACCTCCACCCTCCATGTCAACGTGATCAACCTAGTTGACTTTTCACCTCATCATCCTAGTCATCATTAATGCCACATCTTCTTGCCACCTTTACATGCCACCTCGCACTTGCTGACATGGCATGCCACATCATGGAATTGCCACATCAACCATAATAGTTTCACATGTCAAAAAAATGCCACGTTGGCATGCACGCCTATGACACATGGCACCTCCTTCCCACCTTTCCATTTTTTTCAAAAGCATATTTAAAAAAAAGTTAATTTGGTATATTTTTAGTATTTTTAAGAAAAAGAAAAAGAAAATATAAATTTTAAATAATAAAATATATATAACTTATTAATATAAAAGAATTTAAAATCACTAATTTTAAAGGATTATATTTTAAAATTAGATAAATAATATTATTTTTAAAGTTCATGTTATTTAATCTTAAAAATATTTTTTTAAATTTATTATTTCTTAAAAATATTTTATGTGTAGAAAAAACCTTTGAATAAAATTTGAGAAAAATACATTATAAAAGAAAACGTAGTTATATAATTATAAAATAAATGATAAAATTTAAGATATATTTATATATCTAGTAATGATAAATATTTAGACTTGTAAATATTTTTTATTGATAATATTAATTTTAAGTGGATAATAGTTTTCTTTTTCTCTTCATGTTTATCTTAATTATCCAATCAATCTTAGATAGGAAATCCAATGCGATTTGAAGTGGATAACCTATTTTTCATATATAAACACACATCTCTAGTACTATCCCATCATTGAGCCTTCATAATTTTTTCTCTCTTCACTTCCTTGAGAATGGATTCTCAAAGTCGTAGGCGCATTAGAAACATAATAGGACTAGAGTTCTCCCCGTCCACCAAGTTCAAGAGAGGAGGAGAGGAAAAGGGTAGCTCATGAGAGAAAGAGAGAGTGGAGAGCACGTCAATGAGCAACACCTTCCATTTGGTGATGATTCAAGCCTTCCTCCTCATCTTCCACTTCCTCTCCCTCCGCTCTCTTCCCCCCCACTACCCCTTAGTTTAGATAATCCACATGAACCTGCCCTTCCTCAGCCCTCTTCTCTTCCACAAGAACCCACCCCCCCTCCTTTGGGCACCCATAGTGTGGATAGGAAAGAACTATCAAAGTCAGGGACGCATCGTCGTGCCCATGCAATCTTCCAATCCTATTTGAAAGACCTCATGCCTTCATCACACAAGCACGCGTGCTTGATGCTTTGATCGATCTACCCAACATGGCCAACTACAGGGCGCTTTCTGACATTGGAGGTCAAAGAGAGAGGACAGTTAGCATGGCGGTGCTACAAAGTGTTCGTCGTTCCTATACAGTTCATCTCGTATCCTTTCCATAGCACCACATGCACTTAGAGTTGGCTCTATTAGATGGCAAAGTTTAGATGCCAATGAGGTTGGTGCTTTGTGGGGCGAGTAGTGGTCGTGTAGCTAGGCATGATCGCCTACTAGATGAAGCTACTAGAGCTTTGATAGAAAGTTTTTGGGAGGAAAATTGTCATGCCTCACTAGTTTTCAAGAAAGCTTTACGTAAGAGAGTGACAAGAGGAGTGTTTATTGAGCACGGTGCTTGCTTTCTTGAAATGACCTAAATAGAGTTGTATTCTTAGTTTGTGGCATCATATCCTGAGCTTACAATTGGGCAAAGGTCGTTTGAGGGGTGTAAGCCTTGGTTTGTGAGCTACTCACATGATAGCGTGACGCATGTTGTTTTAGCGCTACCATGTTGAGTTCCAACTTTTTTATGATGTGTTCCATTCTCTTAGTGGGCATAGAAAGTTGCCTCGTAGTCCTTGTGATTTCATCCACTCTCTTTTGTGTGCACGCACAGAGGATGCCCATTTCCATAGGATGCCTTGTGTGGAGAGCAATTGCACAGCCACATTTAGGGAGCAGATCTACCTCTATATACGGCACAGCCATTGTGCCAAGTGGTAAGATTCTCAGTTTTGAGCATGCCTGGCAAAGTTTCCTATTGGTGTGGTCGTCTCTATGGTTGATTTTGCAAAGAACTACACCTTCACACCTTTTCACGAGAGATACAATGTGAGTATTACTTCTCGGAGTAGGTAATGGTTATATTTTATAATATTTTTATTAAAATTACAGCAATGTGATGAGCTATGGTGGATCAAATGCTAGAATCAACATCATTAACAAAGTGATTAGAAGATAATTAAGATATAATTAGTGAGTAATTAACTAATAGCTTAATGTATGCATGGAAAATAAAAAACCAGCAAATTCTCATTAGGCCAATGCCTCAATCTATAGAGTTTACATCCAAGCATCAAATCCCATTGATTTCTCCTTGATTCACTCCACCTCTTTTACTTGATTCTCTCCACCTCTCCTAGAATATCTCCACACTTCCTAAATCTTCTCATGCTACCCTTTATTCTCTCCTAGTAGATTCTTCTCACCTTTTCACAGGTTCTCTTACATTTACAGATTCTCTTTTACAGCCTCTAGCCCCAAGGGCTTGTTCCTGCACACACCCTATTCACTTGTATATTTCAACACCTCCCCTTAAGTGAATAATCCTAGCACACCTGGACCCTATACCAAGTTTTCCTCTTACTTGATAGTCCGCGACTAGTGCCTCGTCCCTAAACTTATAGTCCTTGACACTCTCTCTCTCTCTATGTGTCCAAGGCTACTACAAGTGTCCACGACCTTGACTAAAGTGCTCACACATACATCTACCATGTGGCCTACATCATCGGTGGCTCAGAGGTGGTTTTACTTTGTTGGGACAGGTTACATTGGGTTGCGGGGTTTCTCTCTCTCTCTCTCTCTCTCTCTCTCTCTCTCTCTCTCTCTCTCTCTCTCTCTCTCTCTCAGAAAAGATGATCCGACTCCTCTTCCTTAGGAGCCTCCATGAAGTTTGCCAATGTCGTTTCTTCTCCACTGGGTTTGCTGTAGCAGTCTCTTGCCATGTGTCCTCGCTTTCCACAGTTGTGGCAAGTGAAGGTCCTTCCTCCTACTCTGCCTCTTCCTCATCCTCGTCCTCGAGAGAATCCTCCTCGGGTGAAGAATGCTTTTTCTTCTCCTGCTGTTGAGTCGAGCCATTTCTTCTCTTTGCCTCTGCTCTCTTGCTCTAGTAGAGCTCCTTCTATCTCGTGTAGCTTCAATTCAGGTACATTCTTTAGTGTTGCTACAATATTTTCATATTCACCTTTGTCCACACTCTTCAGAAGCACTGCTAGTGCCTCATCATCTTCTACCTTTTTGCCAATAGAGCTGCCAGTTTGTTGCTTAATGTTTTTATATCTGTTCAAGTGTGTGATTAAAGGTTCACTTTCCTTTATATCCAATTTGTAGAATTGCATTAACAGATTTATCTTTGAATTTTTAGATTGTGCCAAATAATTTATTGAGTTCATCCCATGCATCTTTTGCCCATTGTATCCCTGTGATGTGATGAATGATTTCATCACTTAAACTAAGTGATTTAAACAGAGTGCAATAAGTCCCAATGCTTTCTCATTCCTGATCTTCCACTCATTTTTCCCTCTCACCTCTGGGCATTCATCTCTTCCCTCAACTAGCCCCCACAAAATTTTCCTCATGAGCAGATACATGGTTTTTGTCTGCCATGTGTAAAACTGCTCCCCATTAAATTTGGCTATCTCTTGTGCTGTACTCTAATGATGTGAAGGGGGTCTTACCTCTTGATCCAATTTCAAGATTCAAGGGTAGTGTCTACCCTTTTACAACTCAATCTGGTGCTTAAGAGATGATTACAATAGATTTATCAGCATAAAATCACCAGAAATTACATTAAATCAAGGGTTGTAAGGAATGGTTGGAGTATCAAACCATCTCCGAATTGCAATCTGAAGTTATAGGGATCTGTATCAGATACCTAATGGTTAATTTGAACCCTCAATTGCACCAAAATATAGTGATTAGCACTGATTAATCATTGATTAGTAAATTAATCCTCTATTTTGTGTGCAAAAAACATAGTATGCGGGGAGCCCAGATCTGAGGCCTTAGAGTTCAAATGAGCTCAAATCCTTTCAAGGCCATCAATAGCAATCAGTCTAGTAGAGAATTATGCCAAGAAACACAAGATTTGACCAAACATTGAATGCTTAATCTCTGTTTTACCAAAGTCACTTGCAGATTTAATGAAGAGCTTGGATCTCACTGTAGACTTGATCAAATCAATTTCTGACTTCACCAGCTTGTAGAGCATGCTTGAAAACACCTGGAGGGGGCTAAGAGGAATTAGAGCGATTGCAACTCATGAAGAAGAAATCTCAAATTTCCTTCTAAAAAATGGCGCCTGTTCATTCGTGATTTTCTTCACCTTGCATTGGTGGTTTGCGCTTCTAATTGGATTGGCTGGAGCACAAATGAGTTGGCTATCTATGGCTAGAAGGGTTTGGGCTAATTTGATGTGTGCAAGGAGAGGGAGCTCCTCCACTGGCTGGAGGTATAGAGGGTTAGTTGAAAATAACTTTAAAAATTTGATTATTTTCTAATTATCTACTAATCCTAATTAACTAGGTAATGGGTTCATAAACTTGATGGATTCTAGGCTTGGCTCTGATACCATGTTAAAATTATAGCAATGTGATGAGCTATGGTGGATCAAATGCTAGAATCAACATCATTAACAAAGTGATTAGAAGATAATTAAGACATAATTAGTGAGTAATTAAGTAATAGCTTAATGTAGGCATTGATGATAAAAAACTAGCAAATTCTCATTAGGCCAATGCCTCAATTTATAGAGTTTACATCCAAGCATCAAATCCCACTGATTTCTCCTTGATTCACTCCACCTCTTTTGCCTGATTCTCTCCGCCTCTCCCAGAATATCTTCACACTTCCTAAATCTTCTCATGCTACCCTTTATTCTCTCCCAGTAGATTCTTCTCACCTTTTCACAGGTTCTCTCACATTTACAGATTCTCTTTTATAGCCTCTAGCCAAGGGCTTGTTCCCACACACACCCTATTCACTTGTATATTTCAATAATTTTTTCGTGTTTGAGCTATATTACTTATTTGATTTTTTGTGTCCTAATTGTCTCTCTTGCTTACCTCACCAGGTTGCTATTATGGTCCACATTAGCTATCGACATGCAGAGGCCCATGTAGATGGGATAGCGAGTACCCCCGAGGCCCATGTCATTATTAAAGAGTATCATTTCTATATCAGTGATGATCGTTCACATGATGCACATTTTTTGCAACAGTGTTTTCATCTCCATGATAATTTTTTATGAGATTGTGGGATCACATGTGGCTAGCAATGGGTTTGGTTGGATGGTTGTGCCGGCACAGTTCAAGTCATCTCACGATAGTTCTATTGGCTCTACAGGTAGTACTTATGGTTCTCGTAGATTTGCAAATTAAACTAAATTCACTAGAATATCTTAAAGAAAACAATAACTAAGACTTTGTTTTATGGTTTTATAGGTGGCATGTGCAGTCTAGTATCCCAGTGATTTGGTCATTCTTTGAGACTGGTCACGAGAAGGGAGACCACGATGGTGCGGGCGCATGTGTGAAACGTGCCCTGAGACATCATCAACTGCGGTAGGATGCTGAGCGGTTCAGAGATGTGGGCCACGTGGTCAAGTAGTGCTCCCAACATTTGTGTGGGAGTGCAGCATCATCATATCCCAAATGTGATGCTCGGATTCTCAAGAGATTTTTTTGGCATGTGGATGGTGGTATGATTGATCGTAGAGCCTCCCATGATTGTGACACAGTACTTGGCACCTTGGGCTTACATTCCATCAGGAGCACGTGCATGGCGGCCCCCATGATTTACACATGACGGTTTGCATGCTTCATGGTGATTGGTCACATTGTACCTCGAGAGGATGGGCAGATGCATGGATACAGACAGTCCTCTCCCCCGAGCATCCTTCACATCCAGTGTTGTGTCCGATGAGCACACAGGTCCTATGTTCGTGGTGGCCAGCTATGATGACCTGATAGATTTGCTACTACAGGAGGGTGATGAATTTGCTTTTATTGTCGATGAGGGCAATAGTGAGGAAGTAGACTACTATCTGATGAGTTGCATTAAGCTAAAGTCTCGCTAAAGTGCATCCTTGACAACCATGGGTTTTCTTTTGACAACCATGGGTTTTCTTTTGACACCCATAGCAGCATGATTGTGGCAAGCCGGTTCTACCAACAGATTAGATTTCATCGGGGGAGTCTTGAGTTTCAGCAGTGGAAGTGGGAGTTAGAGGCATTTCAGTTCTCCCATCTAGTGGTTGCTACCAGGCTCACTCTTGATCGAGTACAGAGTCGAAAACAGAGTTCTCACCCGCATTTTTGGCTTCAAGGAGTGGATGACCATGAGAGAATTCTAGAGCATCAGTGAGAGCTAGAGAGGGTAATGGTGATGAGATCTCTATCTTGATAGTAGTGACTAAACTCAAACTAGCTGGGTTAGCTCACTTACATTTTACTTAGATTTATTTGTAAGTGACTAACCTCAGAATTGCTGGGGTAGCTCATTTTCATTATGCCTTGATCTTTCGAGTTAGTTGTGGCTAAACCAAGAGTAGCTGGGTTAGATCACATTCTGATGTACTTAGTTAATGTTTTTATCATTATTGAGGATCATTGCATTTTCGTTCATGGTTTTTGGATTTTTTAACACTTTGGCTATCATATTGTCCCGCTCTTCTCCATGTCATCGTACCCAAACATGCTTCGATGGTGACCAAACTTTGCGAGCATGTGGAGGGGACCCACCTCCACATGCTCGCAAAGTTTAGTCACCATTTGAGCATGTTTGGATTAGCAATTAGTGCCCAGAGTGGATTTTTCAAGTCTCTTGGTGCTTGAGAGGCCATGGAAAATCCCGCTCTTCTCCATACCATCATACCCAAACATACTCCGATGGTGACCATACTTTGCAAGAATGTGGGGGCGACCCACTCCCACATGCTCGCAAAGTTTAGTCACCATCAAAGCATGTTTGGATTAGTAATTAGCACCCAGTGCGGTTTTTTCAAGCCTCCTAGTGCTTGAGAGGCCATGGAAAATCTCGCTCTTCCCCATGCACTCGTACCCAAACATGCTTCGATGGTGACTAAACTTTGCGAGCATGTGCAGGGGACCTGCCCTCCACATTGCAAAGTTTGGTCACCATCGAAGCATGTTTGCATTAGCAATTAGCGTCCAATGCGAATTTTTATTAGTGTTTGAGAGGCCATGGAAAATCCCGCTCTTCTCCTTGCCATCATACCCAAACATGCTCCAATAGTGACCAAACTTTGTGAGCATGTGGGGAGGACACGGCCCACATGCTCACAAAGTTTGGTCAGCATCGGAGCATATTTGGATTAGCAATTAGCGCCTAGTGTGGATTTTTCAAGTCTTTTGGTGCTTGAGAGGCCATGAAAAATCCCGCTCTTTTCTATACCATCGTATCCAAACATGCTTCGATGGTAACCAAACTTTGTAAGCATGTGGGGGGACCCACCCCCACACGCTCACAAAGTTTGGTCACCATCAGAGCATGTTTGGATTAGCAATTAGCAGGCAGTGCAGATTTTTCAAGTCTCTCGGTACTTGAGAGGCCATGGAAAATCCCGCTTTTTCCCATGCCCTCATACCCAAACATGCTCTGATTTGGTGACCAAACTTTGCGAGCATGTGTCAGGGGGCACCCGCCACTTCATGCTTGCAAAGTTTGGTCACCCCATCAGAGCATAGTTGAATTAGCACTTAGCGCCCAGTGTGGATTTTTCAAGTGTCTTGGTGCTTGAGAGGCCATGGAAAATTTCGCTCTTCTCCATGCCATCGTACCCAAACATGCTCCGATAGTGACCAAACTTTACGAGCATGTGGGGGGACCCGCCCCCACATGCTCGCAAAGTTTGGTCACCATTGCAGCAATTTTGGATTAGCAATTAGCACCCAGTGCAGATTTTTCAAGTCTCTTGGTGCTTGAGAGGCCATGGAAAATCTGCGCTTCTCCATACCATCGCACCCAAACATGCTCTGATGGTGACCAAACTTTATAGGCATGTGGGACCCACCTCCAAATGCTCGCAAAGTTGGTCACCATCATCGGAGCATAATTGGATTAGCAATTAGTGCCAAGTGTGGATTTTTCAAGTCTCTTGGTGCTTAAGAGGCCATGGAAAATCCCGCTCTTCCCCATGTCCTCGTACCAAAATATGCTCCGAGTGGTGACCAAACTTTGCAAGCATGTGGGAGGGACCCGCCCCCACATGCTTGCAAAGTTTTGTCACCACTTGGAGCATGTTTGGATTAGCAATTAGCGCCCAGTTTGGATTTTTCAAGTCTCTTGGTGCTTAAGAGGCCATGGAAAATCCTGCTCTTCTCCATGCTAGTGTACCCAAACATGCTCCGATGGTGACCAAACTTTGCGAGCATGTGGGAGGCACCTGCCCCCACTTGCTCATAAATTTTGGTCACCATATCTGAGCATGTTTGGATTAGCAACTAGCACCCAATGTAGATTTTTCAAGTCTCTTAGTGCTTGAGAGGCCAGGTACCCTCCCCCCCCAATCTTGCAAAGTTTGGTCACCATCAGAGCATGTTTGGATACGATGATATGGAGAAGAGCGAGATTTTCCATGGCCTCTCAAGCTCCAAGAGACTTGAAAAATCAGCACTGGGTGCTAATTGCTAATCCAAACATGCTCCGATGGTGACCAAACTTTTCAAGAATGTGGGGGCAAGCGCCCCCCACATACTCGCAAAGTTTAGTCACCATTGGACATGTTTGTGTACGATGGCTTCAAGAAGAGCGAGATTTTCCATGGCCTCTCAAGCACCAAGAGACTTGAAAATTCCACATTGGGGGCACTAATTACTAATCCAAACATGCTTTGATGGTGACAAACTTTGCGAGCATGTGGGGACGGGTCCCCCCCACATGTAGAGGATGATGAGGGACTAGCAGTGCTTTTTCTGAAGAGTGTGGACAAAAGTGAATATGAAAACATTGTAGCAACCTTAAAGAATGTACCTGAATTGAAGCTACATGAGATAGAAGGAGCTCTACTAGAGCAAGAGACCAAGGTGAAAGAGAAGAAATGGGTGGACTCAACAGCTGGAGAGGAAAAAGCATTCTTCACCCGAGGAGGATTCTCATGAGGACGAGGAAGAGGACGAGGAAGAGGATGAGGATGAGGAAGAGGCAGAGTAGGAGGAAGGACCTTCCCTTGCTACAACTGTAAGAAGCCAGGACACATGGCAAGAGATTGCTACAGCAAACCTAGTGGAGAAGGAACGACATCGGTAAACTTCATGGAGACTCCTAAGGAAGTGGAGTCAGATCATCTTTTCTGAGAGAGAGAGAGAGAGAGAGAGAGAGACCCCACAACCCAATGTAACCTGCCCCAACAGAGTAAAACCACCTCTGAGCCACCGATGATGTAGGTCGAGTGTGGTAGATGTATGTGTGAGCACTTTAGTCAAGGTCACGGGCACTTGTAGTAGCCTTGGACACATAGAGAGAGAGTGTGTCAAGGACTATGAGTTTAGGGACTTGAGGCACTGGTCACGGGCTACCAAGTAAGAGGGAAACTTGGTATAGGGTCTAGGTGTGGTAGGATTATTCACTTGAGGGGAGGTGTTGAAATAAAATATACAAGTGAATGGGTGTGTGCAGGAACAAGCCCTTAGTAGTAGCAAGAGGCTATAAAAGAGAACTGTAAATGAGTGAGAAGCAATGAAAAGGTGAGAGGTATCCACTGGGAGAGAATAAAGGGTAGCGTGAGAAGATTTAGGATGTGTGGAGATATTCTGGGAAAAGTGAAGAGGTGGAGAGAATCAAGCAAAAGAGATGGAGTGAATCAAGGAGAGATCAGTGGGATTAGATGCTTGGCATCTTGTGGATTTAAACTCTATAAATTGAGGCATTGGCCTAATGAGAATTTGCTAGTTTTTGATTATCCATACCTACATTAAGCTATCAGTTAATTGCTCACTAATCTCATCTTAATCATCATCTAATCACTTTGTTAATGATGTTGATTCTTGCATGAGAAGGAGGGGAGAATGTAAGGGTCTTACTAGTTTACACCTCAAGCCACTCTTGGTAGAGTAACTCTCCATTGTGGAGAGCTAGGGTCCTCAACCTTGCCTCTTTTACTGTCACCACAAAGGTGCTTTGCAAAGAGAGTGAGAGATATGGAATGCTCAACCTGTACTTCGATGCTACAGTGAGTGGAAGCACGAGAAATTAGACAAGAGGAGGAACACATAAGAGTGCATACATCAACATCATCACTCACCAACACAATCTCTAAGCATGAATATAATAAAAAGAAGAAGAGAAAAGCATACAAGCAACTTCAATCACGAGAGCAAGAAGACTCAAACTCAATTATGAGAATGGGATTATGCCTTTTCTCATTAGTCAAAATGTCTTATATACAATACTTATTTGTATAGTGCCTGGCTGCCCAAGTAATGTTCAGGGCCTTAATAAGCTAGTCTAGGCTAATTTCCTAGTATGAACATTACCGGAATTACACAAGTCGTAAGCTCAGTGTTTGACTATCTTTCAAAATTACACAAGTTGTAAGCTCGGAGATTTTCCATAATCATTTTACATGAAGCGCATTGTGTAGTATAAAAATGTGGCTTGACGAAGTTGCCACATATTTTAGAGTAATGTTAGCCAATGTGGTTAACATACCCCCTCCCTAATCCGATCAAAATCAGCAGTGAAGCTCCGTGTGGGAGGCTAGTGGTAGAATCCATTGAAGCTCCAGTAGAAGTCAAAGTGGGAATTTGTGTAATGGAAGGCTTTGTAGGATGTCCAGAAGATTGCTTTAATTATATCTTCCAAAGTGAGCATATGCTAGCCTTGCATCCACCACTGTACTCGGTTATAGTAGCCAAGTATTTGGTGAAGTGTGGGACCTTGTTGATGTCGAGGCCATGCCCTATTGGCCTTCATCAAATGCATGCCAATTGGGAAATTCAACCAAAAGGACAATATGAGTCTAAAAAACGATGGTGGCAACCATATCTAGGTATGGCACAGCATCGTAATCCTAGATGAACTTGTGCATGGTGCAAAGCATCCATTCTTCATGTATAACGAGGGTGGTCAATGTGGAGGGATCCATGGGAAGTTAAATTGTAGCTTGGGGTTCTTTTCTACCTCCTACTTGAAGAGGTCCCAAGCCCATCTACATTCTATTGGGAAATAAATAGGGCTGATCTTGAGATACATTGGGGCCTAGGAGTACACTTTCCAATGCTGGCCTTGAGAAGGTAAGGGCGCTACCACACATGTTGTTCTCCCATGAGATCGTGTGTGATTAAGGCTGCACTAGCTTGTGGTTACTAATATCCCCCACCACAATCCCTCTTACGATGAGATCTTAACCACCGATTGAAATTCTACTCCAGATAAAAGTTGTGTTCTAGATAAAACTTGATAAGGCTTATGTCGAGGCAATCAACGATCCTATTTGCATCAGAGGTAGGTTCCAAGAATGGTTCACTTGTCTAATGTTTTGAGGGCTCTGTTAATATCAATCCTATTGAGAGCATCATGCCAGAGCTGAATGAGCAGTCAAGGGAGTGCATTTGATTCCTGCTCTTTGAGGGGGGCTTTTGGGATCTCGCCTTCTTCTAGGATTTGTGATAGGTGAGAGGGGTGGTTATGGCTTGTGAGGTTGAGGTCTTGGTGAGTCCATTGAGAATGTCTCCACCATGAGAGGTTGGTGGTGGAGGTGGCTTGGGAGATGAGAGGGGTGATAGAGGTCCTAGAGAGATGTAGATGGGTAAAGCCAGGGAGGAGTGGTAGGTAGTGAGGGGAGCTGATGTAGAGGGTTGGTCCAAGGGGAAGGGTGTCGAGGCCTATTCCTTCTCCTTTCCTTTAATAGAAGATATTGTAGTAGGTGTAACTAAAGAGGCCCCCCCCTGATGTTGAAGGGCCATGTGAAGCTTTATCTCAAGACCACCTACTATTCCTATTGGGGGCCTTCTTTGGACATATCTTTGTTGCCAGCAGACACATCATCGTCATCTTTTTCCTTGGTGGTGTCTGTGGTGTCCTCTTCCTCTTCCTCGACTTTGAGTGCTAGCTTCATGGCTGATAAAACTCGAGGGATTCCCTATATTCTTTGTTAAATATGTCCTGGGGATAAGCCACAGTAGTGTTGTCCTCTATGGTGAGATGCCTAAGTTGTAGACCTTAAAGAAGAAGATTGGGAAATGAAGCTTGCTCAGTTATGGTTAGGAATGACCACCTCGACAAGCTTCACCCAAAAATTAGCTCTTGTAGATACAAGGGCTAGTTACAACTTAATGTCTTATAACATGTGGCTTTCCCTTGGGGAAACTCCCATCAAAAGAGACTCTTGCCACCAACGGTCACAACTGTGGCCTCTCAAGAAGTTCACTATTTAGGCACAATCACAATCTTGTTCCACATTGGAAATAATCAATTGGAAGGGAAGTTTTATGTGATGTGTGCAGCATGAACCGTGCATGAAGAGATTCTTCTCGGAAGAGGTTGGATGGGACACACAATCGGTGCAACATCGACTTGGATGCAAGGATGGCTACCCAACTGGCCTCAGGCCAAGTTACAATCTTAATGACGGATGAAGAACCTGTACCCTCTACTCCCTCATGCCAAGATGATACTCCTCCCCTCACCACCATTATTCAGCCCTCCAATCCACACCGATCCATACCACTCAAAAAGAGGCTACTCCCTACTCTGGACACTCCATTGTCTCACGTATCCTCTCAACTACGCCACTTGCCCCCGTAGCCCAATTCAAACTCTCAAAAAGCCACCAACACTGCTGACCTCTCCCACAAATTTAACAACACTAACCCTCCTAACAATGCTAACACATGCACACAGGGCAAGCACTCTTGACAGTGGGTACCTAAAAGGCTTCTCACAGTGCAAGGCTATTATGAAGGTACTTTCACTCTATGGATCCCCCAACGATCCACTTCCCATACTTATATACCGACTATACAAGCTCCTCGTCCCTCTCGCACAGGCAACCAATTCGACAACCCCAAGCCGATAGGGACACCATATGCCTTGCCCAAGAACAAATTCTCAGTGGATCCCAAAACCTCTACTTCATGCTCAACATTACTATGAGGGCAATTGCCAAATTTGGGTCGTCCCGAAATCACCAAGGTACAAAATCCCTACTCTTCTCACTCTGCAGTTACCAACCCTCCAATGGGAGCCCAAAGTGGCATACTGCACAAGAGAAAGGGAAGCAAAAACTTCATGTGATGATCCCTTGCCCCATCAATAGAAGCCCTTGGTCCATAGCAATGATATACCCTCGACTTTGGCTACTCCCTCACCCGTCATTATCAGTCTACCTCGGAGTACTCCAACTTAGCCCTTAACCTCTCCATTCTTAGCTACTCCCTTGTTACAAGTCTCTGAACTCCCCAAGGAGATACCAACCTCACCAACATCACCCAATTGGAACCATCTCCTCCATTTGGCAAGCTGGGCACGCAGTTAGTATAAAACCCACAATGGGGTGCTGCCTATATAGCCCGAGGGTACAAAACCTGTTTGCAAGGTGTCCCCAAAAAAAATATTTAGCACGGCCGTACCATTCTGCACCTCAACGTTGCCATGATCATACCAAAAACAAAAGCATATGCCCGTTTCTTGAAGTTGCCACGGTCATACCATTCTCATTCAACTTTGCCACCGTACATTCTACATGTCAACTTTGCCATGGCCATACCAAACAGAAGCGTACGCCTATACCCTAGCATTGCCACGGTCATACCAACCTCAATCTCAACTGCCGTGGCCATACCATTCTCATTCAACTTTGCCACAGTCGTACCAACCCTAACTCCAAGCCATGGCCATTCCAACCTCTACCTCAAATGCCATAGCCGTACCAACCTCAATTCCAAATGCCAAAGCTGTACCAACCTCAACTCCAAATGCCACAGCCATTCCAACCTCTACCTCAACTTCCATGGCCGTACCATCTAAAGCATATGCCCATACCAATTAAAGCATATGCCCATATCCTGGAGTTGCCATCCTCGTACCAACTTTTGCCACAATTGTGTCCTTCTGAAAGCTATAAATATGGGCCCCCACTCCCATTTCCTCACTTTCTACTTTCAGCCTACCCAAACTCTTGCAAAATTTTCTCTTAAACGTTCACTTCCTGTCCCCCATCCTTCACCCCATGGCTGAGACTTCCGACTCCTCCCTGGAGGTTCACTGGTACCCCACCCTCAAAAAGAAGCGCCTAGCAAGGGGATGCTTTGAGGAGTATGGCCACCATCCAACCCAGTTGTCACATCTCAAGGAGAACCTAATGAAGCAGGTCAACGGTCACACGGTCCACTCCCTTTTGAAGAACAATCATTAGGTGGAGCACAAGATCCTATATACAAAAATGGGCCATGCTACCAAGCTTTTGCTGCCGATCCAGCCATTGCAGCCCACCCGCCTAGTAGCAGCTTAGTCTCGGTGGGGTATTAATTTTGGAACCTTGGGGCCTCAACCTCTACAACTACCTCTACTTTACAGAAACGTATGATGCAATGAGGCCACAGGTCAGGTGCTCGATAATGATGGCTAGGTCCACACCGTAAATCTGATGAGTGTTAACCTGGTCTGAGAAGCCCTCCACCTCCCAAGAATGGAACAAACTTACATGCACCTCACCAACTCCCCATGTTTGACTCTTGGCACCTTCCAAGGCAGCACCACTAAGGACAGAGTAGAGTGGACCAACATAACCCAAGAGGAGCTTGTGATGCCAGCAGCCAAGGCCCTCTCCTTTTTACTCACAACCAGGTGGCCTCTCACAACACTAGCCAAGGTCCACCAAGGCATGCCTATAAATTGGGTGGAGTACCTTCATAAGGAGCTGCACCGAGTATGTGCCAACCCCCAAGGAAAGCTCGCAGTAACATCCCTCCTCACCAAGGTACTCTACCACATGGCTGGATGGGAGGAGCTCCCCAAGGCAATACAGCTAACATGGCATGATTCCGTGCCAATATCTCTCCCTCCCCCCCCAATCCTCTCCCACTTCTCCACCCCCAAAGGGCCATCACCCGGAACCCGGAACCCAACCAATAGGAGCAACTCCCCCCCAAATCCAACCACACAGGAGCTCAAAGTCACTGAAGCCCAACACAAAGCCGCTGAGGAGGAGGTGCAGCACCAAGCCTTCTATGATCAAAACCTCTATGAAACCCCACCAGCCGGCGGGATCCTCTCCTTACCCTCCTCATCACTCAGAAGCTAGCCCCTCATCTCCTGCCTCTTGACACAAAAATACTGTGGAAACTCTCCATTGGGCACAAACTAGAAGCTTTAGATCTCGTAAAGCCTACTCTAAGAGCATCCATGAATCACATGTGGAAGTCCTAGACTTTGCACAAGGCTTCTCCCACATGGCCCGCAAACTCATCACTCAGACAACTTGCTGCATCTATTGGCAGCGATAGGAGATCGCTACAGTGGCGCAGCAACAAATGTTGCTTACGAAGGCACATGAAAGGTAATACATGGAGGACCCTCTCCTCCCTTTTTGAGCCCTAGAACCAGCTCTACAGGCAGCACCACAGGAGGCTGAGCAGCATGCCCTCCGTGAACTCTCCCTCGCCCAGGCCGTAGCACATGACTTCCAACAAAGAGCAACAATAACTGAAGGAGCCCGCACCCAAACCACCCTCAACTTCCAGTGCTACCGCGAGGTCACAGAGGAGGCTCTACATCACAAAGTAGTGCACTTGGAAGCCGCTGAAGCACGAGCTGCCCAACCACCACCCACACCATCTGGCCCTGTCTCCAATGTGATAAAAAAGAAGGTTGACACATTGATGGACACCACCACAGTGCTCCCTCTCCTCTTCGCCATTCCTCCCTAAAGCCCATACCAACTCCTCGAGCTCCATTTTTGAACCGTCCGCCTTCAATTTACTCCATTTTCGAACCGTTTGCCTTCAATTTACTCCATTTTCGAACCGTCCGCCTTCAATTTACTCCATTTTCAAACCGTCCGCCTTCAATTTACTCCAACATGATATATTCCTCAATGATACCCTCTCCCGGACCACCCACTACTCCTATATCCTCACCAAGCTACCACTTCGTAGCATCGCCCTCCTGGCATCCTTCTTCTATCAGGGGAATATTTCATTCACCTACCCCACCATCTTATTTAACTTCAATAATCATCCCCTCCAAGCTAACCTCCTCAACTGGTCCCATCTCCTCCACTTTGGGTAGCCCACTGACCCCACACAACGACACCATCAACCTCTCCATCCCAAATGGGCTATGCCCTTACCCCTACCCCCCCCACCGAATAGCCGAAGCCCTCTGCTACCTCCACCACTGCACAGGTTGGGAGATAGTACATGCGCGACAAGCTCCCACCGTACTCAGGAGCAGGCCTCCTCATACTCTACCAACGTGCATCTATAGATGGAGGTAATATAGGCCACTGGCATCATACAATTTGATAACTCACACGTGGCATTCCCCATGGAGTTCACCCCTGAAGAAGCGACGGAGGCCAAGGCATTCTTCCACTCCCACGACCCTAACTACTCCTCAAATGGGGATGATAATGTCATGACAACAAAAAGAGGAGGAGCCCCAGGTGGCAAAGAAAGAACACCAAGATCTAGCCGGACTTTAAGCTAGTACTACAAAGGTAATGAACATGTATGTTACAAGTCTTGTTTCCTTCTTGTCATCCTATGTACAATGGACTTTTAATTACACCAAACTTGCTGGGTTTTTTCGGAGGAAAAGGGGGTTTTGCCTGGATCATAATATTATCCTGAATTGAACGTAGGTTTTTTAATTTAAAAAATAAATTTTCAACCAATTGTGGATATAAAAGTTTGATGTTCTGATGTAGGAAGGAATTCATCCCCATAGTGGTTTAGTTCTTTAAAAGAATGGAGCAAGAATCATGAAAAGAATGGAGCAAGAATTTGTTAGCCTACAACACTTATTCTTTAAACAAGAACTTGATTTATGTCTTCAAAGATGTTGAGCATTATAATAACCCAATATCTTATTATATTCACACACCATTACCAATATGTTATATATATATATATATATATATATATACATGGCACCAAAACACCATGCATTCATTGTTCTCCTTAGTAGGAATGCTTATTAAGAAGTTATATAATTCAAAGCTCGCATGCTTCTTCTTCTTCTTCTTCTTCTTTTTCTATTTTCTGAGGGGTGGGTGCACAAGGTTCTTCATCATCTTGGGCATCAGCTTCAGCGACGTGGGTACCTTGGGATGCCTGATCAATTACAGTAGGCGGTGCCTCTTCAGGGGTTGGGGCTATGGGATCCAAAAGTAATTTCTGCTTGTCTAATTGGAGGCCAAAATAATGGCTTTTAATGCTTTTATGATATTTATTTCATAGGGAAATTATGAATCAATCCATAATTGGATAATGATCCAATTAGTGTCATTCTAATCATATCAATAATATTAAACTTCATTCTTTCAATTAAATTGAGAATTATCAGTAAATAGCAAGGAGCTATGGCAAAATTTCTGTAAAATAAACACATAAAACATTTTCATTCATAATATGAAAAGAGGACTTCCTACCATATTCTAGGAATTATCATCCTAGATTAATTGAATGATTCTCATTGTAATCATGGAGAAATTGATTTTTATGTTTATGCATAATTAGTAAATTAGAAAAAAGAGAAATTTCTAGTAATTTATTTTTATGTTAAAAGAGTAATCCCCATGACATTGGAAATCCATGTATTCCAATGATTTAGAGAAAAAAATTGGAATGCTAAAATAATGTATATTTTATAAAAGATTTTAGTTAAATTTATCTTTTTGTATAGATAATTTTTTATGATGAAAAATTCCCACCATATTGAAATTCAAATATTTAAATAAGGAAAGTATAATTCCTAGTGCAAAGGAATTAATGAAGATTTTTATTAAATTTTTAAGAGAAAATATAGTTAAGTTTATCTTTTTGTATAGATAAATTTTTATGATGAAAGAGCCACCATATTGAAATTCAAATATTTAAATAAGGAAAGTATAATTCCTAGTGCAAAGGAATTAATGGAGATTTTTATTTAAATTTTAAGAGAAAAATTTAGTTAAATTTATCTTTTTGCATAGATAAGTTTAAATGATAAAAGAGGAATTCCCACTATATTGGAATTCAAATGTTTAGATGAGAAAAGTGGAATTTTAAACTTAAAGGAATTAATGGTTATTTTTATATAACTTTAAGAAGAATTTTAATAGATTTAAGTTATGGAAAAGAGAAATTCCCATGATAATTGGATTGCACACATTGAAATGAGAAAAAGAAAGATTTCAAGTTTATTCAAAAAAATAGGTATTGATATTTTAATTAAAAGATGAATTTCCATGATATTTGAGAAAAGATGGATTTGAATTAAATTCTAATGTCAAAAGATGAATTTCCATCATAATTCTACCTAATGAATTAAGGTTGAGAATTTATGTGGGAAAAAGAATATCTTGGATATTTGAATTAGTAAAAACACTAAATGGATATTTACCCAAAAACTAGATGTTTAGTTGAAAGGAATCGTGGTAGAACTAAACTGAATGAATTTAGTTAGACTATGTGAGGTCGGACAATAAACCTAATTGTCCTTCTCTCGAACTGAATGACAAAAACTTCGTGACCAATTCCAGTTACTAAATCCAAAGAATAGACTACCGAAACTAATCTAGTTTTTCCCTAACCAATCTCACCAAGAATCTAGTTGGATAAATGAATAAAATGACGAGTAGATTACCCTCACGAGAGATCAAGGATCCTCATTATGAAACTGGGAATTATTGGAAAAAGGGTCTTTGGAACCGATCTCAAACTGGAATCTCACTTGCATTGGAAACTCTGTTTTTCATTCAAAGGATTGTTTTACGCCAGAATACTGGAGGAAGTATTTGGCTTATGTTTTTCTAAGAGGAGGTTCGTTTGGAACAATTGGCAGACGGGGAGTCGTCAAGGGACATCGCCCATGGCAAAGCTTGTCGAGGTCTTGACCAGCTTTGGTACGGTTAAAATGGTGCGCTTTCGGTACGATGGGCGAGGCCCCAAGTGTGCAGGACCCCCGCCCCTCACGGGAGACCGATGCCGCTTTCGTCGGCCGGCAGGAGCCCCGGAGCGAGCGAGCGGGCGGGGACCTCACAGAGCTGGTATCAGAGCGTTGTTGAAAGCTAGTAAGGATAAACAAATTCTTATCAGAAATTGATAATAATAATCTCAGAAAAAGCATTTTTCATAATGTACTTTCATTTAGTAAGCTTCTTTACTGAAGAATTTTTAATCAAAGAAATTGTTTTTATAGATGGAAGTTCCATACTTATCTCGTATTCCCGACCTCACCCAGTCACAAGACATGACTGCATTCGCCTTTGAGCATCTCATCTCTTCTGCTTCAACTTGAACAAGTCGAGCAAGACTTGCACGCCATTTTGAGGATTTATATTTTCGTGACCTAGCGGAGAGACGGCAGCATAAGTGGTTTGCAGGGCAATATGTTCCATACTTATCTCGTATTCCCGACCTCACCCAGTCATGACTGCGTTCGCCTTTGAGCATCTCAATGATTCTCATTGTAATTAGTTGTTTCTTGATTTAACGAAATAAAATCAAAGCTTTGTGGGCTTAAAATTACCAAGAATCATGATTTAATCACAAATTCTAAGTTGTTTCTTGATTTAACGAAATAAAATCAAAGCTTTGTGGGCTTAAAATCATGCAAATTACCAAGAAAATCATGGTTTTCTCTTTCCAAGTGTGCAAATAGAATGACCTGGCTTCAAAACAAAATAAAACACAACAAAACTAACACATCCGAAGCTCCAAAACTATATGTTGAGAGTGACCTTCTAATCAATGGTTTACCACAAACATACTTTTAGAGGGTTGTATGCACTCAATTCACCTTGTCCATGCTGTCAAAATGCAAAAAGTTGGGTGCCCTATGGTGGGGGCTTCTATGGTTCGTCGCCCATGTTCTTTGCACCCAATTGTGTATGAACAAATAGGACATGGATATGAGGTGGAGGAGCCCATCTCGGAAGTGGCATGGAGTAACTCGAGTAAGGGATGACGTGGTTAAGTGTAGAGGAGTAGCTAGGGGAGTGGGTATGGGTGGAGGGAGGCAGAAGGGGGAGAGGGCATGCTTTGTGTTGGTTTGCATTTTGGGGGGGAAGATGATGACCTCCGAGGGGTGGGCATTGCCACCTGTAAAGGTCTAGGCCTTAGGCATTAATAAATGCCCATATGTGATGCTATCCTATTCGTTCTTTTTCATTTAATTAATTTGTGATGCTATCCTATTCAATTTTCAATAAAGTTTTACTAAAGTGTAGAACCTTAGTTCCTACCCTCTCCCCTAATGTGGGTCCTCGCCCAACTCTCCTCCTTGTCCTCACCCAGCTCTTCTCCCTGCCTGAGGTGGCTACACACCCCACCATGTTGAGACTATAGCCTAGTTGAGCACAATCGAGACTTGGTCGAGCAGAACAGAGAGACATGGAGTAGAGATTTGATGTTGTGGAGGGAAACATGGAGAGACACCGTGGAGAGAGACAAGCAAATAGACGTAGAGTAGACATTAGAAAGTAAGCATTGTGAGATTTAGGGAGAACAAGGAGAAGGAGACGAGATGTTTGTAAAGGAAGATGCAGATGGTCGAGAGAAGTTTGATTTTTTTAAAAAATGCAAAAATTTGTTTTTTCATTATGAGCATTAAATATGTTGGAATCCAATTAGTCATGAACATCGTGAGGTGCTACTTTTCGCAAATCCCAGCATACTCCCGGTTGGGATAGGTAGGCCCCTGCTACTTTTAGCAAATCCCATCATACTCCCGGTTGGCATAGGTAGGCCCCTTCGTCTGCTTCCCCGCCTTCTACCAAACCTCATGATTAAAAAATCTTTACAATGATAACAAAAATCCTTTTTTACCTAAGGTTTATGGCCACAAAACCATACGTCCCTCTTTTCGTTGCTAAGCTCTTCCTTAATATAGCAAAAGTAAACGTTGGGTGCTTTTTACGGTTACATTAATTAAATAAAGGGTTTTGTTTTGCAAAATGTAAAGGTTGTTTTTACAAGGCAATAATTAGGTAGCCTAGGGTCCTTGGCTAGTTGCAAGCCCACGCGATTTCAGCTTGTTTGCGAACGCGGGGAAGCGGCATGGGCGTGGAGGCCGGCTTGCAGCTGGACAACAGCAGGAGCAGGGCAGATGTAGCTCTGGTGGTTGGGCTGCAGCCTCTTGCCCTCGTGGACCAAGTTGCCAGAGTGGACTGGTCCCTCCTCAATTCCATCCCTGGCGAGCGCGGAGGCTCTCAAAGGGTAAAGTGCCACCAACATTGTGTGCCTGATTATGTTTAGGGTTTACATAGGTGTGGAGGCTCTCTCAGGGGTATTTCTCACCCCTCTTATCACGTTGTCGTCGCTGTGTTGCGTCCATGACAAGTTACAGGAAGGAAAGTTTCATTTTCCAA
This sequence comes from Cibotium barometz, assembly GCF_041138505.1. Taxonomy (NCBI): domain Eukaryota; kingdom Viridiplantae; phylum Streptophyta; class Polypodiopsida; order Cyatheales; family Cibotiaceae; genus Cibotium; species Cibotium barometz. The sequence continues at coordinate 43,749,003 of NC_141090.1, forward strand.
AGGAGGGGGGACTCAACCTCCAAACTGAAAGCCTAGAGACACTGACGTTGATGAGGTAGCCTTTCTATTGCTGAAAGCTTTTTATGTATAGTGGGGAGTTCTGGCAAGGCTGCTGGAAAACTGAAGAGATAGACCACCGGAGTCTTGAGCTAATAGGTGATGTTGTGTTAGAAATGTGTCCTGGTTATTACATCGCACGCAAGGGTTCTACATTCTCCCTCTTTCATAAACAAAAAGTAGAACTTTTTATTCGATGCCTATATGTTTGTGTGTGTATAGTCCTAGACTAATGCACAAAATGAATGGCAATTAGCCAGGATCTATGAGCACATTGGCGAGGTAGAACTTGTCAGTTTTGATATCATATCCACCAAGTTTTGAAATCTTTGCATCCCACTTCATTTTGCATTCGCCAGGACCGCAACAGTCTTCAAACTTTTTGACTACGAGCTTCCTTCACCTGAATACTATTAGCTTTGAGCTTGATGATGAGATTAGATGAATATTCTCCCCTTCATATAGAAGGGAAGGAGGAGGATCCTAAACATTCCGACGAGCCTCCGATGGAATCGAGAAGACACCCAGCAGCATTTGCATCATAAAACAGTCTGCAAGCACCAATAATGTACCACAAGAGTGCAACACCCAGCAAAGACATAAAAGACTTGAACTGAATGCTGACAACTTACTAAGGTTTGCTTTGTTTTTTGAAGAAGAGAACTGTCAGCATGATTTTGAGCATCAATTGTACCATAAACTGGAACACAATCTAGAGTAAGAGCAGCATCAACTTGATCAGGTTGATAGAGTCCCAACCATGTGGGCAGGCTCAATGGGTGCCAAACAGCAAGTAATCTTCAAGGATCCCCCTTTTCTTGACTTTGCCACGAACAGAAGCCGATTGAGAGACATGTTTCACCTTCATTTCATTTGCCTTCAGTTGAAATTGAGCTTTAACTTGAATCTTCCCGTTCACTTGAGAGACCATCAGCATGAACGAAACCATGCCAGCATACGCATGATTATCAGCAAGGTCTGCATGAATATGAGAATGATCTGCAACAGTAGATCTGGGGAACATAACAGGCACTAGGGGTGCCTGCATCAGTGGGTGAAAGGAGTCATCGATCACTCCTAACTGAATACGAAGGGCGAAAGCTGAAACTGCCTTAAGAACGCCTGCAACAAGATCCAGAGATGCCCTTTCTTCAACACATGACACTTGTCTGGGTCGAGTCAAATTTGGCAAGTGCATCAAGTTAGCATTGCCTAAAATTAGTTTGATGCCAGCAACTTGAACTGGAGCAGGGGCCTTCAAATCTGCTGCATGCCTGACCCTGTTTGCAATAGTGCTCTCAGTCTCATGCCTTGTATTCTTGCTTAAGCACTATTTAAGCAAGAGTTTGGGCATATATATATATATTCAAGCAAGCATGATATCTCTGATAACAAATTGAATATGATGGTTGCTGATTTTGATACACAGGCTTTTTCCACTCCAACAAGGGAGACTTAGAATTTAAATTGGTGGAATATTGTTTATAAGTACTTCTGCAAGGCACTTGTTTTCTGGTGTATTAGCTTCAGAGTGTTGAGTCAGACTTTTAGTCCATGAAGTCTCGTCCTTCTTGGCATTACCTTGAGGAATCTTATTTCTAAACTATTCAGGAATGTGCATTTGATCATATCTAGATGTCTTCTCAGGTGTCTTCCTGTATCTCATTTGTCTTCTCATCTTGCTCCCTCATTTCACCTTGAAGCATAATGAATGTTGTCATCCTGATTCCTCATCATAGGCTCCATGGCTAGGTAACTAGGGTGAGAATGCACTGTCCTAGGGTAGGATGAAGAATAGATAAGTTGGAAAAGGTTGTGTTGCAAGACCATGAGCTGAACTGATCATGTCTCAGCTCCGTGAACAATGCCTAGAAAACAGTTTTGAGTCTGTGTGTGTGGGTATGTGTGCTCATGTGTGTCTGTGGTTCCTGATTGAAGGGTGTCGAAAATATCGCAAGCAATCTTGTTGCTTAGCTCACTGTCTATGGTATTTCCTCATGATTTATGAATTGCCCTTAGCTCAATTGTGTAGTACCAATACTGCAGGAGCAATCGTGGAGTAAAAGTCAGCTGCCTGTGTACATTATGCACTTCAACTGGGCAGTATATAATGCTGCAAGTTAACAGGCTTAACTGTTAGCTAAACATGGTGGAGTTGAATCACTGTTTTGTCTAGGGATGCTTTGCTTTTGCTTTTGTCTGATTTTTTTTTTTGGTGCTGCAGCACTCCTTCCATGAAACTGGTCTCACACGTGCTAGCTTCTCTCGTGAATTTCTTGTGCTATGGAGCCTCAGTACATTCGTGTCACAAGATCTATTTATTTACCCCCTTCCCTCACCATCTAGCATTGCCTAACCAAACCTTATGTTATAAGTCAGGTTGGATGTGTATCCCATGTGTTTTGGTTTGTGTATTTTTTGTATCTGCTCTATTGTCTCTAGTTTTTCTTTGTGATTTTGAACTTCGTTGCTTGAGCTTCTAATGGTTTTTCTGCTTTTGGTTGGAGTGGCTTCTGTTCTGTTCGTAGAAGGTCCATTAATTGATCTAAACTACTTGTGCCATTAGTCTAATAGATGTGAGTATTTTTCAGGTGACTTCAAAGGAGTTGGAACAGATTTTGGCGGAGGTCAACTTGCACACCTTGCCCCAATGCGGTGAGGCTGTCGCTGTTCGCACTCTGGCAGGTGGTAGTGTTGCAAACACGATCAGGGGTTTAGCTGGGGGGTTCTGTGTTCCTTCTGCAATTGTTGGGACCAGAGGTGATGATGAACAAGGTCAGATGTTCAATGACAGCATGAAGTTGTCAGGAGTGCACCTTGACCACTTGAGAGTTAAAAAAGGGCCTACTGGTCAGGTGTAATTCCGGTTCTAATATTGTTATTTAACTTTTGCATCTAGTCGATCAAAAAAAGCCTGAATGTGTTCTGGTCAGAGAATGTATATTTCAAGCATGATAGGTTGCTTGGAATCCTGTGTGTATGCTACAGTGTGCTTGCTTAGTGGATGTCGAAGGTAACCGCACAATGCGGCCTTGTCTATCAGATGCCGTCAGGCTTCAAGTACCTTCCTTACCTGTTAACATTTTATCAACTCGTGTACTCAATTAGCAAAAGTTTTTATGCTTTTCAAGTTGTTATACCGTGTTAATGCAAAGACTTAATCAACCAAAATTATTGCAGGCAATTGAACTTAATCAAGATGATTTTCGAGGAGCCAAGGTATCTGATTGTCACATGAAGTGTCTTTTCTCTTTCCATGAATGAGTGGCACTTTCTCTGATTGTTCTGGCACAATTCTTTTTACTGAAGTCATTTCGTGTTAAATCGTGTCACAGTGGATCGTACTTAATGGCTATGGCTTATATGGGGAAGAGTTGGTGGAGAGAGCGGTGGAGCTTGCCAAGGAAGAGGGTGCCCAAGTGGCAATGGATCTCTCCAGCTTCGAAGTAAGTTAAGATCAGATTTGATACCTGATGGCACCCTGGTGAACTCTGATTTGTGAAATTCTTCAATTTCCCCTTTTTGAGCTGTTGCCGTGGTCCTATCATCCTTTTCTTCTTCAAATTTCTCAAGGCGGCGTCCCCCCCCTTTTTATTTTCTTCCAAATTTAAAAGCTTTTACTGAGGTTATTAACCTTAGTATTAATATTTTTATCAAACAAATAGTCGACTTATTCCAACGTTTCTATATCCAAGACGACTTTATCAACTTTACGTGCACGAAGGAATTGACGATCCGCTCCTTGCACAAGAATTAACGACCAGCTGAGAATACACTTTCATTGTGTATTTTCTCTTCTGCAAATAGTCTACGTAGCTCTACAGGGATTTGAAGGCCTGATCCCGACAACAAGCTCTGCAAACAAAAATCAACAAGTACCCTGCTTTTATTCTGCTTGCTAATTTCAGCATTGTTTTGCATTTCTTTAGTGCAATAATGGCTTCTCCAAGAGAGAGGGAAATAAGCTCTTTGTCTGCATCAGCTAGACGTATTTGGAAAGAAGCAGGTAAAGAGGTAGAAGCTAGAAATGTTGAATATAGAGAGCGGGAACTGACGATTGAGAAAGGTGAAGCCCCTGTGGAGGCTGTGGAATAAGATGAATTGGTGAGAAGCATAATAGGCGAGCGTGATGAAGAAATGAAAGAGTCTATACACTTTCTTGACCAGGAACTAGAGAGAATTGGGTTTTCCAAGCTGACCATAAAATGTTACAAACGTGACTGGAAAATTCAGAAGTCGAGTAATCTCTTTAAAAAATTTGATGGATTCCATTAATAATTTAGGTGAACCTCAAATGGAGGACATTCTACACCTAGTGTCTGAATTTCCAGACCAAAACCTGCTCAACAAATGTGTGCAGTGGAAGCAACTCTCTGGAAAAAACTTAGTACGAAGGCCTTTGTGTGAATATATGCTCTTATGTGTGTGTGTGTGTCTGTGGAGTGCGCGTGTGAGAGCATATCTTGATACAAAGTTCTACACCCACTATTGGGCATTGATGACGTTAGTGGGGATGTAGTATCTAGTCCATACTATGCATAATGGAGTTGATAGTTATATAGTCTTGTGGGTTGACTACCATGAGTATATAACATGCACGTTCCTAAAAGGTGAATTTGGGCATGTTCTTGGATTCATATAGGTGTATATATATATATAATATACATGGATTTGAAACCTCCAACTTTTGATAGGGAAGAAAAGGATATAAATAATGATACTATGTGTTGCTCGTCATCCACTATGTGGGAGTCTACTTTTGGATGTCATGATCTACTTTTAGGTTTACTACTCATCATTCGTTATGTGGGTGTCTACTTTTGGACCCCATGATCTAATAAAGACGCATGGTAAGGTCAAAGGTTAGAATGTTAGGATCATGGTAGATGGCAATGCTATACATAACTTCTTGAATTATGCATTGGTCAACAAGTTGAAGTTGCCGAAATGCCAAGTGCTTATTAGTATATAGTGTCTCTGGTAAAGGGCATTGATAGGAAGGGGTGGGACACCATGATTAATGGTGTCCATGTGAAAGTTCAAGGGTATAACAATCTTATTTAAACAACTCAATTTCTTTCGAGTTTGAAGGAAGAACAATCCAGCTCCAAGCTAACATGATGTACCGAGCTCACTTGAAAGTAGAGTGACTGATAGACACTGAGTACATAGAGGTCGTTCTTTGTGACCTTGTCATGTGCATGCACATGGACATGCCCATCCCATGCTAATCCCTGAAGGGCAGTGGAAAAAGAGAGCATTTAGGGCTTGAGTAGGGCAGAGGAGGACACTGGATTAGATTCTTTTAGATTAGGTTTTGGTCGGCCAGGTGTGAGGACCACCTTGGGCTGGTCAGCTGTATTTGTGGAATTTATGTCCACAGATGCTGGCCAACAGCAATTGGCCAGCAGATGGAGGTGTCCCATGGCCTATAAAAAGGCTCAGCCAAAGAACCATTAGATCATTCAATCCTCTAGGGATTTGGATCATAGCATAGGATTCTTTAGAGTCAAGATTACCTTTTCATGGGGAGCCTAGGGCTTGTCAAAGATTGTACCTTTTTCTACTATATTGAATATATTGAAAAGACAGCTATCTCTCTTTCTTCTCTCCATCTCTTGTTTGCGTTTTGCATCTACATGTTCTTGGAAAGGTGTTTAGGGCTGAAAGAAGACACAAAGCTTCCGCGCATGTAACATTGGTATCAGAGCTTTAGGTTCAACAATGCTAAGTACTGATGGCATCCTAGATGAAGGTGCACAGTCCAAGAAGAGTAACACATATGTCAAGATCCCTTGAAGCTGGTTGGTGTCGGGCAAACCCAAGGGGAGCGTATCATGAGATGTAAATTTCCTGTACCCACGGAATATGCGATCCATCATTTTATTGAATGTAGCCAGGGCATTTGTAAGACCAAAAGGCATAACAAGATACTCATAAAGCCCAAATGCTATCCTGAAAGTAGTTTTGTGTACATCCTGAGGCACTACACGCACTTGATGATATCCACTCTTGAGATCAATTCGGCTAACTCTTGAGATCAATTTGGCTAAAGCATGCCGATCCATCCAACTTGTCAAGGATGTCGTCTATGCGTGGAATCGGAAACCGATTCTTGATGGTAAGCTTATTCAAAGCTCTATAATCCACACACATAGGAAAGGATCCATCCTTCTTTTGAACTAAGAGGACGGGTGAACAATATGGGAGTATTCTCAGTAGAAAAATATCGCTGCTATTTTCGTTGTTGAGTAGCGATCTCGTTGTAGCAAAAATAGCAGCATTTCTAGTAGCAAAATAGGCCCGACATCTCCATACCCTTCTAGTCATAAACGTGTTACTATTTTTGTTGCTAGACCCTCATTCTGTTGTAGTAACAGTGCAAGGAATTTCCACAAGCAAAGACTTCTCTAGAGATCTATAGCGTACATGATGATCTCTGTGGTAAGATATCTACTACTAAATTAGGGGGATCTTCTTACTTTATGCTATTCGTCGATGATTATAATAGAAAGATATGGGTTTATATTTCCTTTAGGAATCTTTTGGTAAGTTTAAAAAGTGGCATGAGTTTGTGGAGAACTCATTTGAATAGAATTTGATAGCTATTGTAAGGAGAATAGTATCAAGTGTCAACTCACCACAGCTCACACACCTTAGTAAAATGGTGTTGTAAAATGTCATAATTGAAGTGTTGTGGAGACGATATGATGCATGCCAAACACCTTGTAATATGCGGAAGCTTCGGAGAAGGATCGGTACTTCAAAACTCAGAAATCAGCACTCTTTTCGCGACGGAATTAACGCACAAACTGAAAGACGATGTGCAGAAAATAGAGAGAGAAAGGGGAGATGGAGAAGGACACAGTATTGGGTCCCAATTACCCTCTGTAGGGCCCCCACCACGGATGGTGTATTTGCTTTATTAGAATGATGTAAATCTGAAACAAATACAAAGTACTTGACCTTTTCTTGGCTGGAAAACCTGCCCTTGACCTTCAGTCCTTCACCCCTTAGCTTTAGCAATGTTCTTGGCTGTCCTGGCCCTTGGTTGCTTGGAGCTCTTGGTGAATTATGAGATGAGATGAATGAGATCTTGGCTGGGCTTTTATACCCCTCCCTTCATGCAGTCGGCTGGCTTCAGGACAGCCTCACGACTGAGTTTAATCATTAAAGTGTTTTCACACTATATTAGACACTGTCCAGCCTGCGCATGCTTCTGGGCAGCACCCTGGCTGCTGGACATGCTGCGCAGAGGTGTGGGACAACTCCCTACACCTGGCCGACTAGGAGGGTAGGGTACTAGACCTGGTCGGCTGCCTGTCCAGCAGTAGTACTGCTGGCCGACAGCCCCTCCCAGCCCTTGCCTTGGCTGGTGGGCAAGGCTTGGGCCCTCCTGGCCCCTTGGGGGTGGTTCTACATCTCCCCCATGCCCATTCTACAAGTGCAAGTGCAAATCCTCACATTGGGGTAGCCCTATGGCTGGCCCCATCTCTACATGCAAACCTACATGCCTACAGAGGCCTGGCATCCAGTTGCAAACCAGATACACAGCACATCTGACATCATTCCAGAGGGAGACTCACAGCGCGGACTGGCACTGCTTCATGTGCAGGACAATGCACACCTGACCTTGGACTCATGTGCAGGACAATGCACACCTGACCTCGGACGACTGAGATGGATCCCTGGCTGACTCGTCCCGGACTGGGCTCACATGGGACCAGTTCACCATCCCAGGTCCTGCACCTACTGTACAGAAATGTCTACGTGGCATCCAAGTGCGGGATGCACGTGACATCCCCTTCTGCTTAACTTGACGGAAGCTGCATAGCACTGAATAAGTAATGACAACACATTGTCCAATTAGCTTACCAGTCTTCATAGAAGTTGTTGCAAGCGGAAGCCTTCGCGTTGGAAGCTTTAGAAGTGTTGATATCTTCGATTTGCCGCAATCCTTCGCGACAAAAGTCTTCAAGAGGATGAAGGGAACCTTGGGAAAGCTTCCCCTATGGTTCAACTTGAGAAAGGAAGGCTGAAATTAGGGTTTTCAGCAAAAAGACGAGAAATTACAGCAAAAATGAGAGCTGTTTTGCTGAATTTCAGTCATTGGGAGTGAGTAGGAGAGTGATTAGTACTTGGAAACACTCCTTCCAGGAAGCTTGGAAAACACCCTAGCAAGTTGGGTATGGCTATGGAGAGCTTGGAAATGGAGAGAAACGGTGGAAAAACAGAGTTCTCAGTCTCCAAAAATCCTCATGAAGAGAAAACACGAATTTTCTCTTAATAAGTAAGTGAATTGGGGTCCAATCAGGTGAAGGGTTATGGGGAGATGCCCATTTATGAGTAAAAAGGGAGGATCAGGTCCTGGACATTGAGTCTTGTCTGCCTCGGACTTCAGTGAGTGTGAACTTGGAAGCGGTCATAATTTTTAAGTGACTTTTGGGCGCCCAAACTTTAATGAAGTGGGAATGCACTCACTTATAAATATTGGCTAAGTTCTAAGGGCTATTTGAGCCTAGATTGGGTAATACTTACCACCTGTTCACATGCCACACAACCATGTCAGCAGACAGTTTCACACGCATGGTTCACGGGCGGGCGTCTCCTAGCCCGGAACTACACATAGGTCATGCAGGCATGAAAACAACATGCAATTTCATTTGCAGGCAAGCACATAAAGATGCTATGCAATGAAGCATTGGCATGAGCAATTTCCGTTCATGAAACCATATAAGGCTAGGTGTTTCCAGGCAAGTATATGCGATACCAGACCCAGTGGAAAGCCAATCCTCCAGGCGTTTCCGGGCATGTACACAAAGGCACAAGTCCGAGCGGAAAGCCAAGTTCTCCAGATATTCCGGGCATGATAACGTCAAGTCCCAGCGGAATATCATATCCAACTATACAGCATGACACGTGTCAATCACATGCATAGGCACATTCCATAAGCCATGGACACCAATCCAATATGTACATAGTGTGAAAGCAAGAGTGAACCATTCGGGTGGCCAAATGGTGACAGCACCACATAGGGAAATATACTAACCACACCAGGAAGAATTTCCTGAACATGGTCAGCATATACATGTCATGCTTTTGCACCACACAACTTAAAGCATTTTCTGAATTTAAATTAGCAAATTTCAGATTTATTCAAATGAGAAAAAGAATATGAGAGCACCTGGTACGGTGAGTACAATCCAGATACAACCGGTACTACTTGTAGCAGCTACAATCAAGCACTTTAGGTACTTCACACATGTGCAAGTACAACCAGCCAGGTACTATGCAGGTACCTATACTTGCAGCAGGTACAGCACGTACACCAGGGGCAGCCAGCAGGTATAGTAGGTATACCAGGGGTTGGTACAGGCAGGTACAACAGGTACTGCAAGTTCAGCAGCCAACAGGCGTGGACAGCAAGTATACAAGGGCTGGTACAGGCATGGACAACAGGTACACCAGGGGTTGGTACAGGCGTGGACAGTAAGTACACAAGGGCTGGTACAGCCGTGGACAGCCTCACGCGGATACAGGCGATGGGGAGTAAGCTGCATGCGATGGAAAGAAAGAAACCACCAACCCACCACGTGGGGAATTTTCAATAAATGTTCCATGCAAAAGCCTTATCAAAGGTTATAAAACCTAGGATTCAATTTAATACTATGGGCACCATCAAAAGGAAATGTCCAGCCCTTCTTTTAAATGTGTGTGAACACATTAGCTTATAAACATTAAAGTTAACTATAGCTTATGGATTTTACATTTTAAAAGGGGCAAAATGACAATACTTACCACCTGTTCACACGCCACACCACCAAGTCAGCAAACAGCATTCCATGGTACACTGGGGCGTCCCCGTCCAGTGTATTGGCACGGCATAATAGGCAGACACACGCAAACAAGTCATGCAAAAACAAATTTATGCATGCAGGCATAAATGCATGTGCACAAATAGTGGACGAAATCTCCCTTTCATGAAACTTGTACAAGAGGTTCTTGTTGGGCACAAAACTGGCGTGACAAATATAAATAAATATGTCCTGGTCTTCCTATGGAGTGACAGTCCCATAGGTAATACACCATCCTGGCTATATAACACGGGTGGCACCAACAGGCTCCCGTCCATACAGCACGAAGCAAATCACACAGGGGTGACACGAAGGTTCCCGTCCATGTGACGCAGCACTGGTCGCACACGGGTGGCACTGATCTGGTCCCGTCCATGTGACACCACAAAACTGGCCCTTTCACATGGGACACTGGCCTGCCCCATGTGAACATGGCACAAATCTGGCTGCTCTATGGAGTGACAATCCCATAGAAGTGGCTCCAGAAATGGAGATGGATCAAATGGTGAGATCCCCCCGGGCTTCTAAACAGTTGACCTCAACTGAAAAGCCTCAAGATATGCCTGTAGAAACTGAGGGTAGTCAGCAAAATAATCCTCATCTACTCACTTTGCATCAATTGGTAAATAATTTTTAAATTTCACAAGGTATCTCTTGGAAAGTTTCCCATGTGGTAACTTTCTCTCCTTGTGAAATACAATCTGCTCTGGCTGAAGGATCTCCTCAAGCTCATCCACTTCTGGCAGATCTTTTGCGACGGGCTCCTCTGGATCTGGCCCCACATACTTCCGCAAAAGACTCACATGAAAAGCATTGTGAATCTTCCGATGGCTGGGTAAAGCAAGCCTGAAGGACACTTCATTGATCTTGTCAATCACTTGGAAGAGTCCATAATATTGAGTAGAAAGCTTTGGATATGATCCCTCGCGTCTTGGCCTCTTCCGAAGCCTAGCTTTCTCAAATTTCAGCAATACCCAATCACCTTCCTCGACTTGCATGTCTCTCCTATGCTTGTCATTCAGCAGCCCTTTTATGCCTATCTTGTGACCTTGCAATGGTTGTCCGCACCTGAGTATAGGCTACATCCAAGCTACGCACATCAGCTGCAAAAATCTCATCCTTTGTACGAAGGATGCGTGGCAAGACCACTCTGCCATAAATAATCTCAAACGGGGCCTTTCCCGTAGAGGCATGAACTGTGTTGTTGTAGGCAAACTCTACAAGTGGAAGATACTTCTCCCATGCAGTCTTTTGATTTGCCACATAACACTTCAACAAATCCAACACGGCTGAATTTGCAGCTTCACTTTGGCCATCCGTTTGGGGATGATAAGCTGATGAAAACTCAACTTTAGTGTCCATGCTACTAAATAAAGCCCTCCAGAAGAGGCTCGTAGTCCTGGGATCTCTATCCCCGACAATGGACTTAGGAATACCATGATGCTTGAAGATGTTAGCAAGAAAAAGCTTCACCATATGATCAACTTTAATGGTTTTCTTGACGGGCAAGAAATGAGCTTGCTTGCTAAACCTGTCCACAATGGTCCGAATAGCATCATTCCCATGCTGGGATCTAGGCAAGTCCAAATAAAGTCCATAATAATGCTTTCCCATGGTTGCGAGGGAATAGGCAATGGCTGAAGCAAACCTGGAGGCTTTTGCTTGTCAAATTTCACCTTTTGGCAAGTAAGACATGCACGTACATATGTCTCAATGTCTTTACGCATGCTTGGCCAAAAGAAATCTCTCTCAATCATGCGTGTAGTAGGCATGACATCTCTATGACCAGCATAAGGTGGAGCGTGACATTCTTCCATAACCTTTGGACGCATTTCCTTCACCACACATAAGCAGTTATCCTTCATAAGATAACCCTCTTTGATCACATAAGAGGCATGCGAGTGACCAGTCATCAAATCAGTCCATATATGGCAAAAATCAGCATCCAAATAATACAAATCTTGCATGGCAGATAAGTCCCCATGAGAGGCCACTGAAACTGCAGCCACATAAGGCCTCTTGGATAATGCATGTGCCACCACATTTTTCTTTCCCGGAGTATGTATAATCTGAAAATGAAAATGGAAAGAAAGTTTGCCATTCTCATTTGCTTCTCCGAAAGCTTTGTTTGAGATAGAAAGTATCTCAAGCTTTGATGATCTGTCTTGACTACAAATTCAGCCCCAAGAAGATAATGTTTCCATATCTTTAAGGCATGAATTACAGCCAAGAGCTCTTTCTCATAGATATCCATATGAAGCTCAGCATCATGCAATCGATGGCTCTCATATGCAACTGCATGACCTTCTTGATTTAGGACACCCCCTATACAATCGCCACAAGCATCACATTCCACTATGAATGACCTTTGCAAGTCGAGAACAATCAATACGGGAAGAGTTTATGCTTCCGCAACTCTTCAAATACTGTGGCCAAATGAGTTCTATGCTCCTGCTCTCATTCTTGGAGAAAACCAAGATCCTGTGAATTTTCGATGGGGTCGGAATATCCTATCCATCATGCAATTGAATGTGGCTGGGGCATTGGTGAGACCAAAAGGCATCAGCAAAAATTCATACAATCCAAAAGCTGTCCTGAATGCAGTTTTGTGGACATCCTGTGGCATCACTCGTATCTGGTGATAACCACTCTTCAAATCAATACGGTTGAAACAAGCTGAGCCATCGAGCGTATCCAAATGTCATCAATATGCGGGATTGGAAATCTATTCTTAATGGTGAGCTTATTTAGAGCTCTATAATCCACACATATGCGAAATGACCCGTCTTTCTTTTTAACAAGAAGCACGGGAGAGCAATAAGGTGAGGAACTTGGTTGAACCAAACCTTTCTCTAAAAGCTCATTAACCTGCTTCATGATCTCTTCTTGTTGTGCGGCACTCACACGGTATGCAGGTTTGTTAGGTGGAGAAGTACCTGGCACAAGATGTGTGTCAACTATAAAAAGTTGAAGATCAAGAAATGATATCCCCTTCCTAGAGCGGATGATTTGATTGATAGGTTGTAGGGAGCTTCCTATTTTCTGAAGATTGACCTTCGTACTGGGTATTACTAGATACGGATAGCTGAGGAAGATGTCTTTAAGATGGGATTCCGCACTCGGTATGGCCATTACGAGTTTCTCGTGTTACCTTTTGGGCTCACGAATGATAGAATGTGCAGCGGAAGAAGGGAAAGTGGAAACACAGGAGGGAGAGAGAGAGAGAGAAAGATGGAGAGGAAACACAGGTGAGAACCTGCTCTCAATATCATCATCAAAAGGAATACATGTCCCAAGCAAGAGGGGAGAACCTCGTAAGTGAGGGACTGCAGCTAGACATGCTAGGCAAGCAATGCAAGCAGTAGTGAAAATATGAGGGAAGCATGCCGGCTATATATACCTCTACATGAAGGCAGCCGACTAGGGATAAATACCTCCACGACTGGGAAAAATCCCAAGACCATAAAATGGGGAATAAATATGGGTAAAATATGAGTGAGGGGTGACCAGCCCCTCTGACTAACATGGTCAGCCCTAGAGGCTAAAATAGGACACCAAATAGGAAGCCAGCAAGTAGGGGATGATGTCTAACACCCCCTCTCAGTACCGGATGCTGAGCAAACTCCAAGAAGCCAGAGACGCCGTCCTCGATCAAAGATGAAAGACTGCAGAAACAGGTACCAAGAAAGCTCCACAAGCAATCTCCTCAGCAACTCAGCTACAAAAGCAACAGAACAAGCTGCCATGTACACCGTTCCTCTGGAAGAAAACAACCATATAGGTTGCGACGTGCTGCTCCAAATAATGGTTCCAAACCCAAGTGTAAGAACACTCCCCGAAGTCGAATGTCGTGTATCCAGCCTGGAGAAGGTATGAAGAACCTCAAAACCAACCAAGATCAGATCCTGTATATAATCAATCCTGGGAGAAGCAAACTGCTCCTCACTGGAACCCTCAAAAGAAATAGAGTGAATCTGCTCCAACTCTGTACCAAGAGTAGCCAAATGCTGTATAAAAGCATCCTCTGAAAAGGTCGGCATCGCAAGATGTAAAGACTCTGTAGTAGAAAATATGAGGTCCATCTGCTCAAACTCCATAACATGAGTTGCCCAATGCTGTACATAAGTACACGCCATTGAGGTGGGCATCGCAAGATGAAAGGACTCCATATCTCCCTCTGAAAAATGATATCGTCGGACTGGTACAAGCCCAACCTGATTCTGATCCAAATCCAAAAAACTCTGGAAGTACCACTGTGCCCCAGGCACGGTTAGCAACCACAGATCCAACGCATCCCATCGGGTCCAAAAAACCATCCTCCAAAACAACAAGCCATCAGAACTGGCAGGGGGAGGGGCATCCTCAGAAGCATCACAAAGAGAGGCAGAGGTAGACTCCTCACAATAAGGAAGGGAAGCAGGAATATAAACTGCAGTGGCAACAAAGTCCTCAAAAGCATCACAGATAGCAGAAGACTGTTCCAGAAGTAGAACCAAATCCCAAGAATCAGCAACAGATAAAAGATCCATGTGAAAGGATCACACCGCAAAAGGGAAAAACACCCTCCTTGTTCTGCAAATACTGCAAAGAACACAAGCTCGGACAAAATAAACTCTGCTCAGGATCTTTGAAAAGATCACTGCTCTCCTCCAAATAACTGTAAACTCCTGTCAAAGAAGAATGTCTCCACAGGTACAGCACAGCTCCCGAAAGTGATCCTCAAGTGAAGTAGCTGGAGAAAGGTCCCCTCTGAGTGTAGAAAACTCCTATGGGAAGCAAAACGCAGCCAAAACACTGCTATCCAGCAAAAGTAGCACTCCACCGCCAACCGAAGGCAAGGAACATGTAGAAACTGGGAAACCGTGTAGGCCAGGAACAAAACACAGGTATAGATGCTCCAAAATCAGCAAAACGCTGACTGAAATCTGAAATTCAGAATCCTCCTCAAGTACCAAACTGCCTCCAAAGCCACAATCCAATCAAGAAACCCCCTCTGCAAGTGATCTGTGTCCACTGGAGAAGAAAACGCAGCCAAACAAGGGCTACAAACCTGAAAATTCAGGCCAACCAGTGTCCACACCTCCTATGAGGAAAAACGCTGAAGAGAAGGTACCTTCGGGTCCAACAGATGAAGCCCAGTTGAAGGTAGAGCTACCAGCAAGATCGGTTCAGAAAAAACGCAGCAACCATGGCTGCAAATCTGAAAAACGCAGAGGTATAAGGGGCTGTAGAACGGGCTGAATCTGGAAACGCAGAAGAAATAGGTACACCCAAGCCTCAGATCAGCAAATCAGCATCAGAAACCTGTAGGAGAAAAAAATGCAGCAAATATGCTGCTACTGGCCTGTACAAAACAGGCGACCAGCACTACAGGGGGGGTATGAACGCTGAGAACTGCTGCAAACTGCTGTAGACAGCCACCTGAAGAAAAACGCAGCAACCTATGTGCTGCTGTCCTTGCTGAAAACGCAAAAACGCAGGTCTGTCCAGGGGCAGAAAAAACGCAGATATGAAGAGGTATAGGAGGGAGCATCCAACGCTGAAACTCACCGGCGCTCTGATACCATGATAGAATGTGCAGCGGAAGAAGGGAAAGTGGAAACACAGGAGGGAGAGAGAGAGAGAGAAAGATGGAGAGGAAACACAGGTGAGAACCTGCTCTCAATATCATCATCAAAAGGAATACATGTCCCAAGCAAGAGGGGAGAACCTCGTAAGTGAGGGACTGCAGCTAGACATGCTAGGCAAGCAATGCAAGCAGTAGTGAAAATATGAGGGAGGCATGCCGGCTATATATACCTCTACATGAAGGCAGCCGACTAGGGATAAATACCTCCACGACTGGGAAAAATCCCAAGACCATAAAATGGGGAATAAATATGGGTAAAATATGAGTGAGGGGTGACCAGCCCCTCTGACTAACATGGTCAGCCCTAGAGGCTAAAATAGGACACCAAATAGGAAGCCAGCAAGTAGGGGATGATGTCTAACAACGAATGCTCCTGCTACTTTCCAACAGATGATGAATGATCTCTTTAGAGATTAGTAAGGGGAATTGTTTTATTTGTTTTCTTCATATTTTGGATTTGTTTGGTGCCATTCTGTGGAGTGTTTACTCTTTGGCACCCGTTCTCTTGTGCTGGACCATTCTGTTGGTAATAAAGATACCTCGACCGAAAGAGGGAGGGGGGAGGACTTCAGCCCCTAGTGCTGTAAGAGAAGGGCATTTGTAACATGGGAATCTTATCAATCATGAAAAACTGAATAAACACATAAGCATGCCAGATAAAAGAAAGATGTCAGCTCTGCACAGTACGCCACACTAGGGGCCAGAAGATGGGCTGAACCCCCCTCCTTTCCCTCCTTTATGGTTAGATTACCAAAAAGGAGTCTGCTTCCGAATACAACTTTGCGGGTGCCCAGGGATTCTCCATTGGTTAGCACCTATTTCTTCCAGTACAGTATGAAAACAAAACAAAACAAATGCTGAATTTTGATGTCAATCTTCACCACCAGAGAGCATTCCGAGCATTAAGCACATGTAGGACAACCATGGACAGCCCATAGAACTCCCACATCAGCCCAGGACAGCCTTGCATCTTCATCTTCCTCCTGTCTGGATCACACAGCAAGTCGATCAGCTCTTAGAAGCCACAAGGGAAGTTGACCAGCAGCAGTTCACAAGCCAAATGGTCTCCGATCAATAGAGGATGTCTCTCCCCCACAAATCGGCCAGCACTTCCTTGCCTCCGGATGCTCTAACCAGCAGCTTCTTAGGGTTGTAAACAGTCAACCAACATCAAAAACAATCACCAGATGAAGTTGACCAGCCTTGGCCACACCCTATGTCACCAATTGACCGACCATTTGGTCCATCTTCAGTTTTTGTGTCTCGTTCACTTGAGGCCAGGCCGGTGTCTCATGTGAAGAGGCCAGTATTTTGCTGACATGGACGGGAGCCAGACTGGTGCCACCCGTGTGTTAGCAGGATGGTGTCGTATGGACGGGAGCCAAACTGGTGCCACCCGTGTATGACCTGGACTGTGTTCGATCCATGGGATTGTCACGCCATGGAAGGGCCAGTATTTGTGCCGTGTCTTACTTATGGGACTGTCACTCCATAGGGAGGCTCGTGCTTGGAACTGTGTCTAACCTATGGGACTGTCACTCCATAGGAAGACCAGGATTTATGTTTTACGTTGTGCCATTTTTGTGCCGACAGATATTTTGTACTTGTTCCATGAACAGGAGATATGTCCATGATACTATTTGCACATGCACTCATGTTCTGCATGTTTGAAACTGTTTTCGCATGACTTGTATTTTTGTGTTTGCCTGCTTGACGTGTCACTTACTGAGCGGGGACGCCTGCCAGTGAGTCGTGAAGTCTGCTCTGTCTTCTGACAAGTTTTGGTGCATGTGAACAGGTGGTAAGTATATTGCACATGCTAGTTTAATACTTTAATCTCTAACCTTTTGATTTATAAGGTTATATGTTCACACACTTAAAAGTGGGCACCCCCTTTGGGCACCCACTTAGGGGCCAAGGTGGGGAGCCCCACTTAAGTGTGTGTGTGTGGGGGTGGGTGCATGGTCACCTACCCACACCCCCTTGGAACTGGCCACCCACATGCAAACGTGGGGAGCCAGCCAACACTATAGTTCTAACTCCCTCTCCAAACCTTACAAAAAAGAAGCTCCACGACCACCCTTGGACAGATGATTTTGTGCGCCTCCATCACCCTCAGTTTTGCTGCGCTCCAACTCTTGCTGACGGCTGAGCCATTTCAAAGGCGGCTGTGCTCTGCATACAGCCGGCGCATGCTCTCGAGTGGTGCTATCTCCTCCATCGCTGCTGGCGGCTGTACATGCTACAGGTGGCTGTGCTAGTCCTCCAATGGGCGGCTGTACTCTCTGCACTACAAGCAAGCGCAGGCTGCAGGCGACTCCTATCATCTGGCTGCACTTCAGTAACCTCTGCTCGCGACTGAACTTGCTGCAGGCGGCTGCCATCTCCTACTATACTGCTGCGCATGCTCTCTCCCAGGCCTGCGTTTCCCCCCACTGCAGGTGATTGTACGCTTCATCACCTGCAGGTTGTGCTTCGCAGCCAGGCGGCTGTCCCTTCTCCATCTCATGCAGGCAGCGCTCCAACTTCTGCAAGCGACTGTCCACTGTGTGTCTTCTCCCACAAACTGTGCGCTACAGGCCGGTGGCTGCCTGCAAGCTGCCATCCCTTCTCCACTGTAGCCGGGCAACCATACAGGCTGTGTGTCACCTCCATACAGCAACTACTCCTCTCGACATGCAGTGTCTCGGTGTCTCTCTCAAGTAACTACACACAGACACCATGAGTGTTGGTCTTCCATATGCCATTCTCAAGTAAGTGAATTTTTCAGATTTAAGTATTTTGTGATAAATCTGATAAGGAACTCTGTCCACGGCAACACCCGTTCGGTGCCGGGTAGTCCAAGCTATTGGAGGACCTCGGTCCAAAGGTGCTGAGATCGGGAGAGCCAGGCGTTAGTACGAGAGCGCCTGTTTGTGCGTGGTCTTGGAACACCAGTTGGGCGCTCTCCGTGGAGTCGAGTGAAAGCACAGGACCGTAGAGATTGAACCATGCTAGTGGTCGTTCTACTTCGAATATCTACTTCGAGCCTATTTGTTTGGTACTGTATTCATCTTGTACATGGACATCATGTGGTTCTTGGAACCCATGGAGCATTGTATTTGTTAAATACTCCCAATAAATATATCATATATTGAGGGGGGGGGGTCGGCCCGTTCCGGCCCCAGCGCTGGTGTCCATTTATCTCATTTCATTTCATTTCAATTTCAAGTTGTTATTAAGTTGTCCATTTCAAATTGTGGTATTAAGTTGTGCTATTACGTGTGTGGGTGTCCAACGGAGTCTTTCCCACTTGACGGGATCGGTTTCACCCTTGGTTGAATTCTGTCGCGGTAGGTAGTGGTAGATGGTTGTAGGAGGTTGTAGAACTAGTTGACCTGCTCCTCCTATGCACGAGAAAGCAGGCACGTCTCCAAAACTGGAGTTCTCCCCCTTTAATAGAGTTCCATTCTTGTAATAGAGTTCCACTGCTGAAAATAGCCCAGGCGTGTTCTTTTCTAGTCCAGAAGGGGGCACCTACAACAGATTGGTCCAAATCTTGTCCAGTGTCCATCTATTGGCCGCCATGTGTAATAAATTGGTCCTACCCAGTGTGAATAACTTATAATTTGTTTGGTCACTTATAAGTGAATGTGGACCTGCACCCATAATTATTAGTATGTGAAATCATAAAGTTGTAAATTGGTTTTTTGGTGACACTTACCACCTGCAAAACACATGTAGACCACCTGTCAGTTCCAAAAAGGTGTGCACATATATGTCCACAGGGTGCCTAGGCATCCCCGGTCCATGGACAGCACAGGCAATAATCTCAGGCATTGTCCAAGCAAACAAAACAAGTCATCCAAATATAAAATCAAAGTCAATGCACACACGAGTGCAGCTAGATTATTGGAAGAAACACCCATCTACTTAGTTGTATCAGTTAAAATGTCTAGGGCTCATGATTCTTCCAGAACATAAATACATAATATCTATAGGATAGCTAGTCCGAGAGAATCACATCATGTCAGGTTCCATGAGCCATACATGTACACCATGTCAAGCCCCACAAGTCACACATTTACTATCATGTCAGGCTTCATGAGCCATACACGTACTCTCATGTCAGGCTCCATATGCCATATAGACGCACCATGTTAGGCTCCACCAGCCATACATGTATGTCATGTCAGGCTCCATATGCCACACGTGATCCGTAGAAAACAGAAGATGTGAGAAAGTTTGTGACATTGGCCTTCTATGCCACACATGATTAGTAGAAAATAGAAGCTGTGAGGAAGTTTGTGACATTTCCTCCGGGCTTCTAAGCAGTTGACCGCAACTGAAAAGCTTCTAGATAGGCCTTTAGAAGCTCCGGATAATCCTCTAAATAATCCGCGTCCACTTGTTTTGCATGCATAGTCCAGGAGTTTTAAAACTTCACAAGATACCTGCGTACTAGCTTGCCACCTGCATGCTATGCTCCTTATGAAAAACTATCTGCTCAGGTTGCAATACCTCCCCGGGTTCATCCACCTCTGGTGGATCTTCCAAAAGTGGTTCCATTAGAGGTGGTCCCACATATGACCTCAACAAGCTGACATGAAATGCATTATGTATTTTACAGTGATTGGGCAATACCAATCTATAAGCCACTTCATTTATCTTCTGCAAGATCTGGAATGGTCCATAATACCTGTTTGAAAGCTTAGGAAATTGGCCTTCTTTACCTTGCCGCTTTTGAAGTCGTGCTTTCTCAAACTTAAGTAACACTCAATCACCTTCCTTGAAAATAAGCTCTCGCCTGTACTTGTCAGCTGTCTTTTTTTGCTTAGCCTGAGATCTTTCTATCGCTGTCCGAACATGTGCAAATGTAGTATTTAAATCTCGGACATACTCATCTGTTGCAAAGATTTCATCTTTTGTTTGTAAGATAGGTGGAAGAACTACCTTGCCATAGACTATCTCAAATGGAGCCTTATTAGTTGAAGAATGCCTTAGACTATCTCAAATGGAGCCTTATTAGTTGAAGAATGCATAGAGTTATTGTAAGCAAACTCAACCAATAGCAAATACTTTTTCCAATCTGACTTCTGCTTAGATACATAACACTTCAGCAAATCAACTACGGCTGAATTGGCAATTTCACTTTGACCATCCGTTTGAGGTTGATAAGTTGATGAAAAACCCAGCTTTGTGCCCATATTATCAAACAATGCTCGCCAAAATAAACTAGTGGTCCGAGGATCTCTATCCCTCACAATAGATTTGGGCATGCCATGATGTTTGAAAATTTGAGCCAAAAACAACTTTGCCATGTGCTCTGGCTTGATGGTTTTCATCACAGGAATAAAATGTGCCTGTTTGCTAAAACAGTCCATATTGCATTATTACCATGTGCCGATCTCGGCAAATCCATAATGAAATCCATGGCAATACTTTCCCATGGTTCCTGTGGAATGGGTAAGGGCTGAAGCAAACCAGGTGTCCTTTGCCTGTCAAACTTGACTTTTTGACACACTAGGTACTCACAAACATAAGCTTTAATATCCTTGCATTATGCATATAGCTGGTCAAAAGAAATATCTTTCCAAAGTCTATGTAGTAGCCAGAATACCACAATGACCTGCATATGGAACTCTTCCATAACCTTTTGGCACAATTCTTGGACCACACAAATACGGTTTTGTTCATCAGAATACCATCTTGAATCAAATAAGATGGGACAACAGTTGTAATGATTTGGTCCTCCATGCTCTTTTCACATGATAGAACTCATGCCCGGACACATGGACATGATGATGGACACATGGAAACATGGTTCCTAATGCTGGCATTGGAAAAAGCATCAGTCTTGGTCAAAAAACAGGGAAAAAGCAAAAGTCAAACTCTGTTGACCAAAAGCTAAGGGCACCATTGGGCATCAAACTGAATCAAAAAGCTAAAAGTCGCTTTTGCAAAAAGCTGCTCCAAGGCCAAAAAGCAAGGCCCTAAAGATTCTAAAAGCATAAATAAAGAACTTTGACTATTATTAAAACAAAAGCAAGGAGGCAAAGCAAAAGCTAGAAAATAAAACAAAAGCCAAGTGGTAAAAGCAAGAGCAAAAGCAAAACATGGCAAAAGCAAGCACCCCTTTAAGTATATAAAGAAGCATGCACCCTGTTTTGGAGGTTCATAGAAGAAGTACGTGTGGAGAACTCCCTCGGGAAAAGCAAGAACATCATCATTATCCTTCTTGTGCACTACCCCTACAGCCATACACCGCCGCCACCTTGGGAAGCTACCATCGGTGCTCTGCCCAACACCGCCCTCCTCAGCCAGCGCTCCCTACAGCAGCACTCAACAGATCAGTCGCCAACATCATCGGTTGAGACACTCTTGCAAAGAAGAAACCTGAGCTATTTTGGATCCAGCCTCCTCTATCAACATCACTACCTTCGCAGTTGGGCGGTCAATTCGACTAGATGGTCTAGATGACTGTATTGGATTTCGTAGTCGGGTGGTCATTGCGACTAGATGGTCCATATGATTGTATTGGATCTCATAGTCAGGCGGTGACTGCGACCAGATGGCCCAAATGACTATGGAAGAACTCTCGGGCGGTTCTAGTGACGAAACGGCCTTGAGGATAGTCTGAGAGGTCCTAGTGGCCAGATGGTTGCGATATAAGAGGGAGGGAATGTAACTATTTGGCCCTCCTAGCTCTTTTCACATGATAGAACTCATGCCCGGACACATGGACAAGTTGATGGACACATGGGAATAGGGTTCCTAAAGTTGGCATTGGAAAAAGCACCATTCTTGGTCAAAGAGCAGGAAAAAGTAAAAAATCAAATAGGTTTGATTGCGA
The DNA here is from genome assembly GCF_041138505.1 of Cibotium barometz. NCBI lineage: Eukaryota > Viridiplantae > Streptophyta > Polypodiopsida > Cyatheales > Cibotiaceae > Cibotium > Cibotium barometz. The sequence goes on from NC_141090.1 coordinate 43,771,375, forward strand.
GCCAAGGGCACCACTAGAAAGACCGGACCAAAAAGCTAAAAGACACTTTCTCAAAAAGCAGCTCTAAGGCCAAAAAGCAAGGCCTTAAAGCCAGAAAAGCAAAGCACCAAAACTTGAGTAATATTTTATTATTAAAGGTCAAAAAGACAACAGCAAAGTCAAAAAGATAAAAGCAAAGTGAAAAAGAGAAAAACAAAAGCTTAGCCAAGCTTTTTGAAAAAAAGCAAGACCTCCCTTGGGTATAAAGCTAGCATGAAGTTATGAACCCCTCCCTTTTCATCATCATGGGGCTCTTCATCAACCTCACCATAAATGGTGGAACTCTTCATCATAAAGAAGACTTTGGGAGAGTGAAGTTTTTTTTTTTTTTCCGAGAAAAGATCCTTTCATTAGTTATATAAAAACGCCCGTAGGGCTACAAAAGATCTCTCCTGCTCCTAAGAGAGATAGAGCAGCGAATACATCATGGCAGCCTGGGAGACTCTCCCTAGGTGCTGCAGAATACAAACATCAGTACAAAGAACTGAGCGGCTAAATCATACAATAGGGGGGGGGGAAGCCACACAGGTGGCCTGTAGTGCCAGCGGGGGGATCCCGTGTGTAAGGTGTAGAAAGGGCCACAGCGCCAAGTGGTGTGAAAGGCCTGGCGCTGTAAGATCGCCTCAACCGAGTCTCCCCGGATGCGGTCGTACTGTCCTCGCAGGGTGTGAATCAACTCCTGCCAAATCCCCCGTACAGTCTCTGCTGGTGGCTCCAATCTCCCCTCAAAGGCCGTAAAGCACCGGGCCCTCCAGGTGAACCAGATGGTGAGGCTGTTGAGGAGCTCCCATCGTAAATCCCTCCTGAGTCCAGCTGGCGGACGAGAAATCCGGTGCCGGAACCAGGCGAGGCTGGCCCCTAATAAATCTGATGGCCTGACTGCCCTGCTCCATCTCATAGCCCATAGCAGGCCCTGACGAAGTCGACCAAGCAGCGGCACCCTACGTAAACATACCCTTTGAAGAGAGGGGAGCCAGAATACGCAGCATCCGCAGATAAATCTGCTGTGCCTGAGGGCAGTCCTAAAGGCAATGTCTCTGTGTCTCCATAGGGTGGCCGCATCGGACGCATGCCGCCGGAAGACCGCTGTAAACAAGCCAAGTGCCAACTGTTGAGCCCCTGTGGTGGGCGACCAGCCACTGAAAAGCCGAGATCCTGCGGGCCTGTCGACTAGCCCAGAGCGGAGCCCAGAAATCCTCAAGGAACTCCTGTGAGAGTCCCTGGAGATGCCAATGCCCCGCTGCCGCTGGAGAAACCGTCCTCCTCGCCGTCAAAATATGCCGCCCCAGCCGAACAGTATACTGGAAAAAGGTGATCTCTGTGGCCTCAAGGGATGCATAAGGATCATGCCACTCGTACTCCCCGGGGTCCCACTGTAGCCGGGCCAAGGGGCGCGCTGCATATGCCCATATGCGCCAATCCGGGAGCACATCAGCAGGGTCGGGGTCAATATGCCACTTCCGAGAAGCGGCGGCCACTACCCGAATCCTCTGAAAGGTGCACTCTGCAACCAAAGGCGACTCCACCTCCACTCTCTGGAGTCTGCCCTCATCCTGGATCTCATAGTAGAGGCATCTGCCATCCTCAGTGCTAGCTCTGACTGCAATCAGGATCTCCAACTGTGTAAAGGCTCCCATCCACCGTGCGGCCACTGGCTCGAGAGGCGTGAACCACTCCTCTGTGAGTGCCTCCTGTATATCATCCCTCATAATCAAACCCCCTCTGAAGTGACTCAGCCTCTCCACCTGGATCTCCTCTGGTAGACTGCAGAAAGCCTGCCAGTCTCCAAAACTACGAGCTGGGCCTGCCGCTAAAGGTCCCCAGGCTAGACGAGGCCGAGAACCCAGCATATGACCCTGCTCCGTGCGAACCGCTGGGCTCCAGATGAGCGGCTGTCGGGCCCGCTCCTCAACACAAGAAGGAGGCCGCTGAGAGAGCCCCGGTCTCAGCAGCTCCCAAGCTCTTAGGATGCTCAAAGCAAATCTGTCCTCCCATCCTCTACTGAGGCTTGTCCTCCTCATCTCTATGAAGATCCAACGAATCTCTGGTGCCCAAGTACCCCCTGCTGGGGGCGCCCGAGCCTGTAGTCGCTGCAAGAGAAGCTCTTTCCAAGGCTCAGCGCCTGGAAGCAACCCCCGAACAATAAGCTTCCCCAATAAGGCTCTACTCTGATCGACTGGATCTATAATGCCTAAACCGCCCTGAGCCAGCGGAAGTGTAATAACTGCCCATGCAACCTTTGCCCGAGCTGGCTGACCGTCCCTCCCGGACCACAGAAAGTTCCTGATCAGCCTCTGTACCTGGCTGATGCAAGAGCTCGAGAAAATCCAGCAAGACGTAATGTACCACATGGTCGCTAATAGCACCTGATTTGCCACCACTACCCTCCCAGCCAAGGATAGTCGAGCTGTACTCCAATACAATAGCTTCTTCCGAATGCTCAGAAGAAGCGGGGCAATCTGCTGCTCAGGTGACAAATCAAGGCCAATCTGGCATCCCAAATACCGCACTGCTGTGCCTGGAGGAATCCATCTAAAACCGGGGTCCGGGCTCCATGCCGGAGTGGGAGCACTACTGATCCAAAAGGCCACTGTCTTGCGCCAATTGATCAGTGCTCCCGAAGCTGCACTAAAAACCTGGAGCGACTGCTCAGCCCGGATAAGATTGGCCTCATGGCCATGCAAAAATAAGCCCGTGTCGTCTGCAAACTCAGCATCAAGCAGGTCCTCCCCCCGGACTGGGAGCTGCAGTCCTCTCAAACCAACCTCTTCTGCCGTCAAATACATACTCATAGCCTCCGCAAAGAAGAGAAAAAGGAAAGGGGCGAGAGGACACTCCTGACGGACTGATCTGGTCAGCTCAAAACTCGGCCCCCGTCCTCCTGCAATCAGCACCTGGCTGCGAGCTGTGGAATACAGAGCTGCCACCCCTCTGATCCATCCTGGCTCAAAGCCCAGGCGAAGCATAGTGCCCTCTAAGAACCCCCAATCAACTCTATCGTATGCCTTACTCAAAATCGAGAAGCATCACGACCAAGTCCTCGCCAAGAAATCTAGCTCGGGCCGTCGCCTCCCAGAAAGTAAAGATGTTGTCAAGGATATTGCGCTCCTTGACAAATCCTGTCTGAGTAGCATGAATCAACTCCCCCAAGAAGGGCTGGATCCTCAAACTCAAGGCCTTTGCCAAGACCTTGTAGACAGTGTTGAGGATCGTAATAGGCCTCCAATGCCGAATGTCATCTGTTACTCCCTCCCCCTTGGGGATAAGATAGATCAAGCCCTCTGAAAAGCTCTGCGGCATCACCCCAGTGTCCAAAACATGCTGAAAGCCCCTGCGGAGGCCTGGCCCCAAAAGGTCCCAATAGCGCATAAAAAAGGCCGGCGTCAGTCCGTCCTCCCCTGGGCAACTATGTCGCGGCAGGACCCTCAAGGCCTCGGCAAGCTCAATCTCTGACAGAGGCGCACCTAAAACTGTACGCATATGGTCTGTGACCCTCCTCTGCACATGGGCCCACACAGTCTGTCTGCAAACATCTCGATCCTCAGTGGCTGGCTCCGCTGAAAGCAGGTCACTATAAAATGCAGTAGCAATGGCTCTGATCTCCCCGAGCTCAGTAGCTACCGATCCGTCCGGTCTACCCAGCTGGCGGACTCCTGCTCGCGCATGTCGGGGTCCAGTGATCTCAAAAAACTCTCCAGTCACTCTATCACCAAGCTGCGTCCACTGAGAGGCCTGACGACGATAGTAAAACTCATGTCTCTGCTCCTCTACCTCTCTAACCTCCTGACGTGCCTGGCTCAGCTGGGACGCCACCCACTCACATGCAGGCTGCTGCTCCTGAAGGCGCTGTAGCGAAGCAAGGCTGCGTCTCAGCCGTTGCTCCCGCTCGCGAATCTCTCCCAGTCGTGTCAAAGCTGCAGCGTGTAGAAAAGAGCTAAGATCAATGAGTCCCTGGGCACACTGGCCCGCTGCATCCTGGTCAGAGCACTGACTATCATGCCAGATCCTCTCAATGTCCTCAGCGAGACTGGGATCTGTAAGTACCCTCTCTGGGATCCTCAACTGCAAGCTGGGCTCCCGGGTCCCCTCCTCCAATGCCAATATAACTGGCGCATGATCTGAAAATGAGGTGCCAGCGAGAATGCGGACGGAGCCCCCTCGCTCCCCTAACCAGTCGCCCACATAAAAGCGATCAATCCGTGATAGATTAGTCCCTCCCTGCCGGCGATCCGACCGAGAGAAACTAAGGCTGTCCTGAGACCGGGAGAAAGCCCCATGCTGCCATGCATCAGTGATCCTCAGTGACATGCAAAACCGGTCCCAAGCTGCAAGCTCCGTGCCGTGCACTGTAACATGACTGCCTCCCACCCTATCTGCCTGGTCCTCAAGCATGTTGAAGTCTCCCCCAACACACCAATGTGCGGCCTCTGGCAATGCATCTGTAACCTGAGTCCAGAACTCTGCTCTGGCACTAGCATGATTGGGCGCATAGATGTTGAGCACACCCAATAGCTCATCATGCATCCTCAGAATGACATACTGTGCTCTACCAGGCACAATGATCCCTCGATCCACAATGGCCTGCCGCCATACATCTGCAATAACCATGCATACTCCTCCCTGTCCACCCAAAGGACCAAACCCTGCAGACCAAAAAGTGTCCCATCTACCAGGCATCACCGAACCATATCTCCGGATCCTGCTCTCACCCAAGTGGTGCTCCTGCATCATCAAAATATCAATGCTGCCACCAACCAGGCATCTCTGAAGCTCCTGCCTCAAGCAGCCTCGATAGCGTATAAAGTGTGCCTCGCCAAGGCCCTGTACATTCCATGAGATGATCCTCATGGATGCCCTGCTGAGGTGGATGCTGTCTCAGCCGTACGGCGGGCCTTCGCAAGCGGCTTGGATGGAGAGTAGTCCCCATCCGAACGGCTGCGAATCTGCCCACCCGGTGTACTGCAAGAATCCCGGATCAGGCGCCAGTGGCTGTGGCCCATGGCGACTGCCTCCTGCTCTGACAGAGCAACCTCGTGTATACTAACATATCCGGGGTCGCGTGCCAAGTCTGCCACTATGCGCACGACCAAATGACGAATCCCTGAGGTATCCACACTCCCGGGATCCAAGAAAAAATGAGCCAACTCCCAAAGTCGGCCTATCACATCTGTCACCTCCAGATCGCTCATGTGGTGCGAAAACTCAACTGCCTGAGTCTTCAAAGTGCTGAGAGCGAGCTCTAGAGTCCACTCCTGGTCACAAGGTCCACAAAGAGGGAACGAGAAGGCCACCGCTGAGTCTAGTGCCTCCTCCCCGCGGGCCGGAGGTATCACTACATGAACGCGAATGGGTGCTGGCTCATGGGGGCCCTCTGCTCCAAAAAGCCGTGTGAAAGTATAATCAAAAGCCTCCGAGCGCTGTCTAATGCCAAGGCGACTCAGCCGACTGCGGATAGATGAAATCCGTGAGGCCCTAATCGGCATAGGTCTCCTCTGTGATGCTCGAGCGAGGTCAGTGCTCAGCGCTCTCCGGACTGCAGGTGAGCGCCAGGGAACTGCCAGGGCCTCCCGGGAAGGTGAGGCGGGCGGAGGGGGAGGAGGGGGAGGCGAGGGAGCCGTTGCCGAAGCCGGAGCGGAGGCGGGAGGAGGCGATGGTGGAAGCAAGGCGGAGGGAGGGGACGGGGGTGGGGGGGGTGAAGGAGGGGGAGCTGGCATCTCCTGGTCCTCAGTCGCTGCAGGGGTCTCCTCCTGTAGGGGAGCAAAGCTGTTCCTCACGGGAACCCAGTGAGGCTGAGACTGTGGCTGCTGCTGCAGCGGTCTCTGGGCGTGCTGCTGTGGCTGTCTCCCTCGGCGGCGCCCCTGTCCAGGCTGCCACTCCGAGGTCTTTGTGGCCTGAGCAGGTGTCCCGGAGGCAGCCTGCCGAGCCGAATCTGTGGGCGGGCCATCAGTGGCCTGCTGCTGTGGTGCGGGTCGAGGTCTCCTGCGAGGGCAGGCCTTGGCCAGATGACTGACCTGCCTGCAAATGAAGCACTGGTTCGGGAGCCCCGAGAACTCCACTCTCTGATCTATCCACCCCCCCCCTATCCTAGGTAGCTGAATGACCTTAGGAAGGGAGGAGATGTCAGACACCAACACTCTGACCGAAGGTAGCCCCGCTGCTCTGGCCACCACTAAAGCAGCTGAGGGGCCCGTCTCTAGTACCGAGCCCACCAATGCTCCGAGCCTGGAAAGGAGCGGAAGATACTCCCGACGGAGACCAGGGAAACAAACTGTAACATGGAAGAGGCGCTCTCCCTGCTCCGCCGCCGCTGCTGGGTCAAATCCATGCTGCCAAGGTCTGAAGAAAGCCCGAGCACCCCTGATGTCAAGGGGACTCATGGCAAGGACCTTGGCAACGCTCTGGGCGGCCTCGAACTCGATCTGATAATGTCCCCGGCCTAGAAGCTGTACATCCAGGATCTTGCCCACATCTGCAAGAAGGCGGGCCTGAAGAAGATCCCTGATCTCCCCTCTGCTGGGGCGAGTGCCGACTATACGGCAGATGGTGGAATGAGCCTGGAGGCGTTCCACCTCTGCGGTGAGGCTTGCTTCCTCTTCCGGCGAAAGAGAAAGCCTGATGGGGGTGACCTCGGGGGCGGGCGAGGGGGCTGCGGATGAGTCCCTCTGAGGCGGGGCGGGAGGAGCCTCCATCAGAGTCTGAAGCTGCGGCGAAGGCGGAAACCTGCTGGAAACGAACTGCACACAGAGAGGCGGGATACGGAGCGAAAAAAGAGAAACAAAACCCCAAGAGGGGGGGGGGGGGGGGGGGGGCGGAAGCTAGAAGGAGAAGGCGAATGATAAAAAAGAAAAAAAAAACCCCAAAAAAGGGGAAGGCGGGTGCTGCGCGCAACTGGGAAATGGAGGAAGCGAGCGGATGGGGGAGGATGAGGCGCAGCAGAGTGGGGGCGCGAAGGCAAGGGGGAGGCGCGAGGAGATGAAGCGAAGCGGATCAGAAAAAAAAAAAAAAAAAAAACAAAAAGGGGGGGGGAGGCGCAACAGCGGAAGCAGGCGAGGGGGGCTAGAGAAAACCCCGCGGCGGGCAATGAAGGCGGAGGGGGGGGAGGAACGATGGGCAGGCGGGAGGGCGAGCAGGTAGGCGGGGGCGACAAGCGCAATGCAGAACCACGGGCAGGGGCGACGGGAGCTTCAGCGAGCGCTTAGAAAGAATGCAATCTTGCAGCAAGCATTCTGAGATCAGCAGAGTTTGGGAGAGTGAAGTTTGTCATCATCATCAACAAAGGCGTGAAGAGCTTTATAATCACCAAGGTTGTTGCTCTTTGTATCACCTAACATACATCAATCAGACCGCCGCCATCAGCTGCCATTTGTTGCCGTCTTCAGTTGGGCTGCGCCACCTATCTGCACTAATTTGTGCCAGTTTTTGCTGCCTGCTTGTCTGCTGTTTGCGCCACCCGCCAGCACTGCAGCTAGCACCACCAGTTGCTGCCAGTAGCTGCCGCCAACCAGCACTACTGCTGACTGTACCAGCCGACAACGTCCCTTGTACCAACCATCTGAGCTGTCCAGGTCAGCCACCTACGCTGCATGTGCCAGCGCTGCCTGCTGCTGCTGCCAAAGGTGTTGCCTCTGCCTCTATTGCCAGTGCTGCCCCTGTTGACTACCTGCTGCAGCCACCTTGCGCCAACAATACTGTCTGGCTACTGCGCCTATTGGTCGCCATCAGCCACTTGAAGCCTGAAGTGCTGCCCCATCATCTAAACCGCCTGCAGCCATCATCACTTTGCTACCGTTCAGAGCCGCTTACAGCTACACTGCCTTCTGCCGGCTGCTACCATCACTGCCTGCCTTCTAGCCGTGCTATACTGCTTGCCGGTGCCGCCTTATAGAAGAGCCATCATCCTTGCCAGTCCTAGCACAACCCACCTTCTGAACCAAGCCGCCAGAGCTTGTTGCCATCGTCAGCCCGCACCGCTTGTTGCTGGCTGTCCTACGCCATCATACGGCTATAAAGAATTCTACCGGCTGCCATACTGCCATATAGACTTGTCTTGGTGCATCCATCTCTGTGCAAGCTTTCTTGTGGGTTGTCTCTATTTGTAGATTGGACAACAGAATTTACAGTTTGGTCAACAAATACTTCGTCAACTATACACATCTCCTGTGTATTTCGTGTACGAGCTTGGACATATAACTTGGGCATGGAGCTTGGACATGAACATGGAACTTGTACATAGAGCTTGGACATGGAACATAAAGCTTAGACATGGAGCTCGGATTTTGGATTTGGATTTGGATTTGGATCTGGATCTGGACTTGGATTCATTGGATTTGGATCTAGATATTGGATTTGGTACTAGCCCGATGAGAGATTCTTGTGGGTCATCCTTGTGGTGTGCTCGGCAACAGAGATCTTGTGCCTCTACATTGACATCGACTTGCATATCCTACTTCGGCATATCTGTTTGTTTTGTATTCATTGTTTGTATTGATCCTGGCTAGCGTGTCTGTGGATTGTTCTTGAATAGATTCCTGAAAGGGGGCAAGGCCTGTTCCCCTCTCAATGTGGTGTACCATGCAAGATTCTCCCTCTTCCCTCTCTCTCTATATCTTTATATCTTGGACACGTGGTTGAGTTTGTCATTGCACGTCCCGCTGGGCTTACAGCAGTACCATCATTCAAATCAGCCCAAATAAACTGAAAATCTGTGTCTACATGATACATATCCCGCATCCTTGGCAAGTTCTGATGATAGGCAATAGTCACTCACTGCATGCACTTTAGGCCTGCATGACAAAGCATCCGCCACCAAATTCTTCTTGCTCGGAGTATGCAAAATCTGAAAATGAAACATGGACAAGAAATTTGCCCACCTTAAATGCTTTTCTGAGAGTTTAGACTGTGTGAGAAAGTACTGTAAACTTCGATGATCTATTTTAACCATAAATTCAGCCCCCAAAAGATAATGTTTCCATGTTTGTAGGGCATGAATAACGACCAACAACTCTTTCTCATAAACTTGCAAATACAATTTTGCATGTTGCGCGGCGGCTTTCAAAAGCCACTGCATGTCTCTCTTGATTCAAAACAGCCCTCAAACAATCCCCACATGCATCACACTCGACCACAAAAGGTCTATGAAAGTCTGGAATAATGAGAACAGGCCTTAAGATGATGGCGTCCTTCAACTTTTGGAAAGCTGTCCTTTCTGAATTGGACCAATGGAATGCAACTTTCTTCTTTGTCAAATCATGCAACGGAGAAGCCAAGAAAGCAAGTGTTGAATAAATCCATGAATAAATCGATGACAGTAAGAACATAGACCAATGAAGCTCCTGACTTGATGAACATTTTGAGGCTTTGGCCAATCCTTAATAGCTTGAATCTTTGCGGGATCCATGCATACGCCATCTTTTGAAACAATATGCCCCGAATAACGGATCTCTGACAAGAAGAATTCACTCTTCTTTCCATTGATGAAAAGCTTGTGTTTCCGAAGCTCTTCAAAAACAATGGTGAGATGTTCTTTATGCTCAGTCTCACTCTTTGAAAAGATAATAATATCATTAAAAAAAGTTCTTCTGAACTTGCGGTGAGGTCTAAAAATTCTGTCTATCATTCTATTGAAAGTGGTGGGAGCATTTGTAAGACCAAATGGCACCACCAAATATTCATACAGTTCAAATGAGGTTCTGAAAGCTGTTTTGTGCACATCTTGAGGTACCACTCTAATTTAATGGTAGTCACTCTTAAGATCAATGCGATTGAAACAAGCAGCTCTGTCAAGTTTGTCAAGAATATCATCGATTCTAGGAGTCGGAAACTTGTTCTTCATGGTAATCTTGTTAAGGGCCTTGTAATCAACACACATTGTGTATGTCCCATCCTTTTTTTGCACAAGCAAAACTGGAGAACAATAAGGCGAAGAACTTGGCCTTATTAATCCCTTTTCAAGCAAATCATTCACTTGAGTCATAATTTTCTCATGTTGGGCAGCACTCACCCTATAAGGAGGTCGGTTAGGAGGAGAGCTACCAAGGATTATGTCAATAGAATGATCCTCCGGCCTCTCTGGGGGTAACTGTCTGTTAGAAGTCATCTCCTGTCCAGTTTTATACACCAGGGCCTTTGTTGTGGGTGTGCCCGCCCTTATGAGGTGTTTTATCATTTTTCCCTACTCTCCGTATTTTTCCCCTATTTTTTCCCATTTTTCTGAGGCTTGGGAGGGCTGCGAGAGGGTGCCAAGAGCAGTACAGTGCTGGCCGACTGGTTGTTTATCAGTTGTGGGCACTCTTGCTGCTGGCCGACTGGTTTTCATCAGTCGTGGGCACTAGTTTTCTGGCCGACTGCATTTATGCAGTCGTGGGACCTCTTTCTTCAGTTGTGGGCACTTTAGTGCTGGCCGACTGCCCTCCAGGGAGGTATATATAGGTCCTCAGCCCCATACCTTATTTGTATCATATTCGGGATCTTCTTGTGTATATAGAGCAGAGTTACACGCCTACATCTCTCTCTCTCTTGTGCTGTTTTTTTGCCTGCGTTTTTGCTTGTGTGTTCCCAGATTTGGTCATCATCTCCGCTGCATATTCTGACATGGTATCAGAGCCTAGGCTCTAGATAGGTCTTGGGATTTGTGTGAGCAAGAGGGGGACTGTTTTTTGTGGCTGATTGGTGGACTGTTTTGGGCTGATCGGGAAGAGGAGAAGCAAGAGGAAGGCGGGCTGATTTGCTGGACAGCCACTTGTAGGTTTTATTCCTTCTTTGTTCCCACCCACCCACCCTTTTCAGTGTACATCCCCGCTATGGCAGATCTGTTTGAGATGGCCGAGAGACATGTGAAGATCCCGACACTCCCCACGTTCCCGGTGGACCGTCAGTTGGATGGGAGCAACTACGGCATATGGAAGGTGATGATGGAATCTGTTCTGGAGTCTTACGACCTAGCCGATTTCGTCGTTGTTGGTGTTCCACGGCCGGAAGTAGAGGAAGGGGAGTTACCTTCAACCCGAAAGGACCGGGAGGCTCAGACACAGATGTGGGATCGTGTCAACGCCAGGGTCCGTTCGTTTATTTTCCTCAACTGCACACCACAGGTAATCAATCATGTAAAGCATATGACGCTGGCCAGAGGTATATGGCAGCATTTGGCCTCACTTTACAACAGGGTATCGCCCATGAAGAGGATTTCCTTGGAAGTACAGATGCGGGTTATGAGCCCTGCAAAGTCGTCGACGATGCGGGAGCATATTAACAAGATGCAGGCTCTTCAGCAGGAAGTTCTTGAGGCTGGGAAGGAGATATCGTCAGAGGACATGGCCATCACATTGCTGTCACATTTGCCCTCTTCGTACTTAGCATTTTACTTGTCATTGATTACCAATGGCAGGCTCAGCACCATCATGTGGGAGGAGCTTGTGCCTATGGTCCTGGACCAGGAGGAACGATTCACGAACCCTCCTCAGGGTGGAGGTTCGGAGGCCTTTACTGGCCAACGGTCGAAAGGCCGTAACTCGGGCAAAGGCAAGGCTTCATCGGAGAAGTCTTCTGAGAAGAAGTCCGACGCTGACCGCGAGAAACTGAAGGCAGAGAGGACCTGTAATGATTGTGGTGAGAAAGGCCACTACTGGAGGCAGTGTCCCAAGCGGAAGACCGCGAAGGGTGAAGACTCCTCAGCAGCAATCATGAAGACTCCGCTTTTGTGCACCTGGAGGTGATGGACACCGATGCTTCATTTTCTTCAGGCAGGGAGGAGATTGGAGGACTCTCCGCAACGGATACTCGGGAGTGGATTCTCGATAGTGGTGCTTCCAGGCACATGACTCCTTCCCGTTCCGGTTTACAGGATCTCTGCAGGCTTTCTGGTCATATTCTTACTGGGGATACGTCCACTATCCCAGTTCACAGTGAGGACAGGATGGAGATAGTTCTCGATGGCAGAGGGGGGAAGCATTCCTCCCAAGTGTTGTATGTTCCGGCACTTGGTTTTCATCTGTTGTCAGTGCATCAGGTTTGCAAGACTGGCGTACGGGTGGAGTTTGATGAGCATTTTGTTGCTCTCCGGGACAAAGCAACAGGCTGAGTGGTTTGGGAAGGCGGAGTGGAGAATGGAGTTTACAGGCTTTCAGCACTCTCTCTCCCAGGTCCTCAGGTTTGTGATGAGTGGCAGTCTGGTAATGGCTACTCAAGTGTGGATACGTTGCAGGTGCGGGCTTTCCGGGACCAGATGGTGGATAGCTTACCAGTAGATGGCAGCAGTTGGCAGGAACTTTCCAGTACTGAGGTTGGTAGTTCTTGTGTTCGTGAGTCAGAGGAAGCTGAACAGGTCACTTATGCTCTGATGTCTCGTAGTGTTCGGGACATAGAACCTCCAGTAGATAAGGATGTTCTTTCCACGGGGACCTTTCGGAAAGCCAGGCAGGTGACAGGTGCTTACTTGCAGAAGGAGGTGGTTTCTCCAGGCTTTGTGGTTCCGGATTCAGAGGGGGATGGTTGACAGGTTTCATCAGGTTTCCAGGACTTGTTTGTGCACCGTAACAGGTGGTGATCCTTGTGAGCAGTGTGATGTCTCTGTGACTCAGAAGCTGTATGGTTCATTGATCTGGTTGATGGACACCAGATTGGACGGGAGCTTCCTGATGAGGCAGTTGAGCTCATGGTTGCAGATGTCTCTTTCGGAGGCAGGATTGCGTTTCCTGTGGTTTTTGCGGCATGCGAAGGATCATGGACTCTTGTACACAGGAGGGGGATTGTTGGATGGAGTCCGACTCCACGTCTAGAGTGACTCGGTTTGGGGAGGAGATCCGGACACGAGGGGATCTACTTATTGCCCAGGAGCAGTTTTACGGAGCAGGAGGAGGTTACATTGCAGGTTTGGGCTTCCACTGGAGGAACCCATGGTCATCCCAAGGCACTTTGTTCGTGAACAGATCGTTGTTGCTGATGACATCTTGCTGGAGTTCTGTTCGACGGAGGAAAGTACGGTGGACCTCTTCACGAAGTCGCTCTCTCAGGATTTGCTCAGGCGGCACCCCAGCTCCCAGTGGTTGGTTACACAGCCAGGAGCTGAGAGGGGGTGTTAGAAGTCATCTCCTGTCTAGTTTTATACACCAGGGCCTTTGTTGTGGGTGTGCCCGCCCTTATGACGTGTTTTATCATTTTTCCCTACTCTCCGTATTTTTCCCCTATTTTTTTCCATTTTTCTGAGGCTTGGGAGGGCTGCGAGAGGGTGCCAAGAGCAGTACAGTGCTGGCCGACTGGTTGTTTATCAGTTGTGGGCACTCTTGCTGCTGGCCGACTGGTTTTCATCAGTCGTGGGCACCAGTTTTCTGGCCGACTGCATTTATGCAGTCGTGGGACCTCTTTCTTCAGTCGTGGGCACTTTACTGCTGGCCGACTGCCCTCCAGGGAGGTATATATAGGTCCTCAGCCCCATACCTTATTTGTATCATATTCGGGATCTTCTTGTGTATATAGAGCAGAGTTACACGCCTACATCTCTCTCTCTCTCTTGTTCTGTTTTTCTGCCTGCGTTTTTGCTCGTGTTCCCAGATTTGGTCATCATCTCCGCTGCATATTCTGACACTGTCCAGGTAGAGAGTCAGCAAAACAATCAGCATAATCACTTAAGAAATCAATCTTATCTTGATCTACGGGATTTGGAGCATCATGCTCAACATTATCACGTACAAACACCAAGTAAGAACAAGTTGATTTCTTTATTGCCTTGGAAATCGAAATGTGGCTTACAAAACGGGTATGGTACTTCCGATAGTATCCACATCAATACAAACTTCCCTACCCCTATGAGTAAACATAACTTTCTTCTCTTTGTGCAAAATCTTGGGATCCAAACGATAATGCCATGACATCCCAAGTATCACATCACATCCCTTAAGTGGTGCTACGAGGAAGTCTTCATGATCCAAATATCCTTGAATCTGTATGCGAAGCTTCTCGATGATGGGAGTGACCTTGACTTCCTTGCCCTCAAAGGCAGCATCTGCATGAAAGTCCATGCCCCATTCCTTGGACTTTAGCCCAAGAGTAGCGGCCATCTGAATGGATATAAAGCTATGGGTAGAGGCATTATCAAAAAGGAATAAAGCTGTTTGATCCTTTAGCATGTCCAAAGCTTTGCATAAAATTCTGCTCTTTGGCTCATGTGCAGTATTACCGTGTACATCGGGTATAACATTCACACTTGGTTTTGCATCTTGCACAATATTCTTTTTGGGATTATAGGGGCATTGAGATTTCATGTGATCCTTACTCCCACATAAGAAACACTTCCCCTCTCTCACGCAATCAAAAATGTGCTATCTGGACAGCTTAGGATCATCCCTTTTACCCCTCGGCTTCTTTTCCGAGCCCCTTTTTGCATCCTTGGACTCATTGGGCATCAACTTAGGTGGCTTTTTCTGCTCATTTCTAGCTCTGAATTTTCCCTTAAATGAGCTGAATTCTTGTCTTTTTTGATGCTCCCTTGACATGTAGCTCCTCAGAAATAGTAGCTGAATATATGAGCTCCTGTAAAGTGTTGTGAGGATACACTGGAAGGCTCTTCTGAATGATTCTTTGCAGCCCTGTCTCAAACTTTCTTTTCTTCTCGTCCTCACTAATCGTCATGAAAGGTGTGACCTTGAGAAGAATCCGCCAAAACTTTGAAGAGGAAACGGACTCGCCTTCATCCTATGTTAGTCAATTTCATTCCTTTCGTATATCCTTTTCGAAGTGAGGAGAAAGGAATTGATCATTGAATTGCTCTTTGAAAACACTCCATGTATGAGCAACTGTCCTATCCAAGAGCTTTGCCATCCACCAATCACTTGCAGTCTCTTTAAGATGCATACCCACATGCTTGAGCATAGATTTCTCGGTGAAGTCCTTAGTGCAAAAGGCTATTTCGAATTGCCTTATGAAAGCAAGTGCCTTGGTGGTATCCAACTTTCCATTATAGCTCTCGAATTTGATGTCCTTATCCCTTGACTTGAACTCTTTGGCCTTCTTGTTGCGACGAGCATCCCGACGCTCTAAAACATCATCCTCTTCGTCATGTCTACGATGGCAATGGTGCCTAGGTCTAGGGCTGATTTCCCGTGCAACACCCTCCACTCTGGATGGAACTCTGGGAGTAGGAACATACCTAGAAGGTGGAGATATCACCGACAGTGCATGAAGATCTTCTGCATCTCTCATATGGGTAGAAAACTCCTCATCATCCGCTCGAGCTGCATGTCGATGTACACCATCTCCTTGGGTTGCATGCCCTCTCACCTCAGTTGCACGGGTTGCATGCCCCCTCATAACATCTGTCCGGGTTGAATGCCCACTTACATCACTTGCTCGGGTTGCATGCCCTCTCACATCACTGGTGCAGGCTGCATGCCCTCTTACAACATCATCAGAATTCCCTTCACGCGATAACCTGCGAGGTTGCCGTGTGAAGGGCCACGGCTTTTCAAATAAGCAACAGCCAACTCTCGAGGTTTGTCGATTCCCATCTGTTGGACAATTGCATCAAAAGTGACCACATCAGCCTTAACTTGAGACTATGATTCAATAACCCTCTGTACATCTGGGTCCCTTTGCAAAGCACGGAGCTCTTCAAGCTCATTCGTCAAAGCATCAAGATCTTCTTGATCCTCAGCCCTAGCAGACAACGGTGGATCGTTATTTGTCAATGCCCCAACATGGTCTCTATCTTTATCCTCTTCCCGCATGTGGCTAATACAGGTGATAGAGTCCTCCACATAATGATTTGACTGGCTGACCATAATGTATCTACCAGATTTTCAGAAAGAAAAGAATTTCCGTACCCCGGAATTGCATCTACCAGTTTCCCAAGTATGATACTGAATAGACTACAAGGGTGAAACAGTGCCCCTACAAAGACAGGAGGATCACGAAGTCTTTCCACACGCTCAGTGCCGCTTAAACCAGAAGTAACCTCTTTCGAGGCGCGACAGTAACACGAGGGCTACCTAAGAATCGCAACCTTCTCTCATGGCAAATGACTCCTTACAGCCATATCTAGCATCATATAAGGCACAAGCTTTGTAGAAAGCCAAGCTCTGACACCAATGTAATGGAAGGGTAGCTGTAACATGGAAATCTTATCAATCATGAAAAACTGAATAAACACATAAGCATGCCAGTTAAAAGAAAGATGTCAGCTCTACACAGTACAACACACCAGGGGCCATTCTCCATTGGCTAGCACCTATTTCTTCCAGTACAGTATGAAAACAAAACAAAACAAATGCTGAATTTTGATGTCAATCTTCAGCACCAGAGAGCATTGCCAGCATTAAGCACATATTGGACAGCCCATAGCACTCCCACATCAGCCCTGCATCTTCATCTTCCTCTTGCGTGGATCACAGAGCAAGTCGATCAACTCTCAGAAGCCACAAGGGAAGTTGACCAGCAGAAGTTCACAAGCCAGATGTTCTCCGATCAATAGAGGATGTCTCTCCCCCACAAATCAGCCAACACTTCCTTGCCTGTGGATGCTCTGACCAGCAGCTTCTTAGGGCTGTAAACAGTTGGCCAGCTTAAAAAACAGCCACCAGATGAAGTTGACAAGCCTTGGCCACACCCGTGTTTGAATTCCGTCGTGGTTGATAGTGGTAAATGGCTGTAGGAGGTTGAAGAACTAGTCGACCAGCTCCTCCTATGCACCAGAAAGCAGGCGCCTTTCCAAAACTGGAGTCTCCCCCCCTTTAATATATTAGAGTTCCACCGCTGAAAATAGCTAGGCGTGTGCTTTTCTAGTCCAGAAGGGGAAGAGTACTATCATGTCAAGCTCCATATGCCATACAGACACCATGCCAAGCTCCAGCAGCCATACATGTATGTCATGTCAAGCTTCATATGCCACACATGATCGATAGAAAACAGAAGCTGTGAGGAAGTTTGTGACATTGGCTCCATATGCCACACATGATCAGTAGAAAACAAAAGCTGTGAGGAAGTTTGTGACAAGTGCTGTCTTTTGCAGGTTTCTCATATTGTGGTTTCAGTGGTTACAAAGCATGATTATGTATTGTCAAATGCTTCTGTATTGCAAATACTTATGTATTATGCCATGATGTTATGTATGGGATAAGATTTTCTGTGTACACGCTTCCGTATTTGTGACACCCGTTGTACTTAGTAGTACTTGCTGCACTAACTGTTGTACTTGCTGAAAGCTCATACTTGCTGAAAACTCTACTGTACCTGCTGTACTTACACTAGTACTTGTTGGACCAATTGCTGTACTTGTTGGAAACCCCACTGTACTTACAGTAGTACTTGCTGCACCAGTTGTACTAGCCGTACCATCTGGACCGCTTGTACACCAGCTGTACATCTGCTTGTACCTGCTGAGTATCACATTACATCTACTATACCAGATGTAGCTGTGAACTGGCTCTGCGTGTACCTGATTGAGTACCTGCTATTGGAACCGCGTACTAGTACGTGTTCGTGTTACTTGTACTTATTCGTGTGCATGTACCAGTTTGTGTATTTGCACAAGGGAGGCTTGGTCTTTGCGAGTGTGAGTCAGGCTCTAGTATGAGAGTGCATGTTCGTGTGTGGTCTCGGTATGACAGATTCACGTTGACTCTTTCACTGAGTCCGGCTTCGACAATCTACTCTGACACACTCTTGTTTGGGTAACTTGTCTTCATATTTGCATTTGCATTGGATTATCTGGCTGGAAAGCCCTTGGAATCTTGTACACACAGATTAAAATACTCCAATAATCTACTTCAGTGTTGAGGGGGGAGGGTGGGGGGTTCGGCCTGTTCATGGCCCCAGCTGTGGTGTACTGGGTGGTGCTTGTCTCTTGGAGATTATCTTGTGCAGTGATGTTTGTCTCAATTTTTTGTGCATTGTGGCTATTACATTTAAGTGTCAGATGGTGCCCAAGGCCATTCTCACCAGCCGGTGTAGATTAAGAATTTCATAATGCTTGATTATGTGGTGTTGCTGGATGCAAAAAGTAGTTCCATCTATGGTTAAAATACTGAAGCTTCAATGATATAATTATCACTCCCACTCCTTGGGCGCTTTTGAGAGCTTCATTGCATTGAGGTGTTAGGTGTGGGAGTAGCCATTATACATGTACACTAGCCTGATGTGCCCTGTTATAATGAAAGAAAGCATTTTTAAGTTGGGATATATATGAACACAAGCTCACAGTTTCATGATCTAATCCAAGTTCTTACACTAATTCAAGCATTTTTTTTCCCAAAGTTTTTAGTTATTCAAAAACTTCAATCTTACAAAAAAAACAAGGCCTGTGGATTTTAGCTGCTTTGTGCCATTTTTGTTTTGGAAACAGCAACTGTTTCCATTCCTAGCGACTGTGGTCTGAGAGTCTGTATGTCTCATGAAAGGGAGTGTAAGAGTTCTCTTTTCTGGTCTGTTTGCTTAACGAGTAAAAGCAACCACTCCAAAATCTTGTCTTCTTGGTAAAAGTTGCGAATCTGAAAGGCCTTACTTTCTTTTGGGGCAGGTTATCCGGAACTTCCGGTCACGTGTGATAAAGTTATTGGAATCAGGAAAAATAGATCTATGTTTTGCGAATGAAGATGAAGCAAGGGAACTCATGAGGTGAGACAAAGAGAATGATGTTGGAGTGTACAATGCTTTGGGTGCTAAGTTGAACCCTCTTGATCCAAATATCTCAATAGTTTTTGTGAATCGTGAAACTTCTAGCCAGCTGTGACTTGTTTTTATGATTTGAGCATGCATTTACAATCAAGTTAAAAACGTACTTCAGGGGAGCCCATAAGCATGATCCAGAACAGGGACTTGCCTTCTTGGCCAAGTATTGTTCTTGGGCGGTGGTGATGCTTGGTTCCAAGGGCTGCATAGCAAGCCATGGAAACGAGGTGTGTTGCTACCGCTTTTAGTCTTAGCTTGCTCTAATCTTGAGTACTGCATTGTTGGATGAAAGGATGTGAAAATTGTGCAGACGCGGCTGAACTGTTCAATTAACTGGAATAACCAAGTATGTTTGATGACGTATGTTCACAGGTTGTGAGAGTCTCTGCTATCGATGCCGAAGAGGTGGTAGACACAACAGGTGCAGGAGACCTATTTGCAAGTGGGTTCCTTTATGGAATGATAAATCAGCTAGCTCTAGAGGACTGCTGCAAGATAGGATGCTGTGCTGGGGCTGCAGTAGTACGAGCCCTTGGAGGGGAGATAACTAAAGAAAATTTACAGTGGATGCATCAACAGTTAGACTCCAGGAATCTTCCATTTATGTGGGTTTCTAACATGTTCTCTCTGAAAAATCTCTGTGCCATCTCTTCAGAGGAGTCGGTGTGCTCCTTCATTTAACATTCAGCAAGGCAAGATATGGCCGCTGTCAAAGCTGTGGTTTGCATGAAGCAGGCATGAAATCTGTTTTGTGCCATTTTTATAACTCATCTTTTAGGTTTTTCACCAGTAGCAGTTATTAATGCCCTGCTTGCAAATAAAGGTGAGTGTTTAAGGTTCCTTCCAACTCGTTATGCAGATGGTTACTTGGCATTGACTGGATAAGCATCTCAGAGTTTAGAGCTTTCTTTTAGCTTGATGGATTGGGTAGTGCACATGCATATCTGAGCTTTTTACACCTTCTTGACAAGCAAGGAATGCCCTTAGGTCTGCATTTGTCACATTTGACCTTTGGCATACATGGTAAGTTGGTAATCCTTCTCTACTTTTCTGCTTCCCATACCTCTTGATTATCAGTCTGTCAACCCTTCCCATAGTTTGCTTCAGCATCTTATACGGATCATGAATCACATGGTTTGCTCTGTAATTTCTTTGGAATATGAGCGCCTGGAATTTAACTATTGGAAGGTCTTGTAGCACTGCAAAAGAGCAGTGTCATTGAATGTGGTGCTTGTGTTATGAGAGAGAAGCAAGGTAATAATAGAAGAATTCCTGGGAAGTTATCTATGAAGCTGCTGGTCTCAAAATTTAAGACATCATGTAGAAGGGCATCAACTAATGTCGCAAGAAACTCCTTATCATATGTAGACTATCTGAGATTAGCATCTGAGAGGTTCTTGCTGCTCTGACATGATGCGATGACAATGCTACCACTACATATCGTAGAGAGCTCCGTGGGATTGCCATGCCACTGCAACATGGCCCTAAACTGCTGCCACTGGCTTTTACGTCATTGGGTAGGAGGGGCTTCTTCTGATGTTCTTACAGCCATGTCCTGACAGATGTTGGGCTTCCAGTGAATATTGAAAGAAAGCAAAGATCAAATATTGATTGTTCCCATGCCTACGTGCACTCGGAGGAAACTAAGTTCTGTGGCCTTGAGATAGAAAGGAATTTGCTCTTGAAATTTTGCAATTGTCTTAGAAGCATTCTAGAGAGTGAGCTTGGCGGTTTATGATCTATGCTTCTTACATTACATTTATCAAGCCATGTTTCCACTTAAAAAGCTTGTGCACAGTGCTTTAGCCTGGCACTGGAATAAGCATCTCTTTCTTTGTGCTTGAATGGATGTGCCTTTTCTCTTGGTCCCTTTGGTAACTTGTGACTTTACTGCTCCAGTGTTGACTTTGGTAACTTGTAAGATCTTGCGAACAGTGACTTTTCACTCCCTGTCAACATCACCAAGTTCGAAAGGATTAGATCTATGGGCATCTAACAAGGATGCAAGCCTCCAACTTGAGTGTTTTTGGAAAATTGCAATGGCCTTCAAGCTCAGTGTGAATGTTGTCCTCACATAATTTTGAATGTGAGCACTCCTCTTTTTTTTTTTTTTTCTTTCTCTGTGGCGTTTTCTCTTTTCAAGCTTTAGAAGAAGTGTGTTCATACTCGTGCTGCCCAAAGAGGTGCACTTGAAGGCTAGTGATATATGCAAATTTGACATGTGTCACCCGAGTTGACCTTCGTAGATAAGCATTTCCACTCTTATCTTATTTCTCCAGTATGACATCCTCTTTATAGCCTCATGCTGATAAGACAAATCCATCCAGTGGTGATTCCATTAATTTTAACCCAAGCATCCGAGGGCACTATAAGGTAGTCAGTATAAGTAGTATCTACAATATAAGTTCTTCAGTACATGTAGTATCTTCAACCTAACACTAGAACACTTGCAACTCCTGTCACAAACACCATGATGATAATAAACCTTAGTCACAAGCACCATGACCTGTACGCACACTTTCATCCAACCCAAACACTTTCTCTACCTGTCACCTAAGCATTTCGTCTCATACGTTAGAAGAAGGCCTCAAACTTAGCCTTCAAAACCATACACAAGGAGTGCTGAATCGCATTACTTTACATTGAAGCTAAGCAACAAGGTTTAGGCATCAATGTACACAAGGTAGCTCTTTGCACACCAACTATGTAGCATAAACCATAGCACAAGAGTAGAGCAATGCAACGAAGCTAGTACACATGGGAAGAAGAAATGTCCAAGTCATGTACATTAGTTCAATAATATACCTCCATCTGAATAAGTGGCCGTTGACATTGGGAGACTTACACACCAAAACTTAGTCTTGAACTAATTGTTAACACATCAATTACATACTGAGCATACTCGTGCGCCATCCTTGGCCGCTTGCCCACCGTTAAACACGTTATGTAAATGCATGTACGAAGCATACAGCTTAGAGTGCTTGGAACAAAACCTAAAGCAATGTTGCGGTACTGCTTCCGTACTTTGTCAAGGAAGCCATTGGGCATCTTTACTAGCATTGGTCAATGCAACATCGGTTTCCAGTCGGCGCTATTCTAATATCCATCCATGCACTTTTGCAAAATGGTCTATCAGAGTAGCCAGGCTTCACAAAAAACGACTCTAATGACTATTTATCTGGCATACATGGTTATATAAGTCACCAGGTTTACCTTGGGCTCTCAAATATGTTTACAAGACATACGGACACACACAACCACAAAAACATCGACAACGAATGAGATCTTGAAGGTTTTTAAAGGATAACTAACAAAAAACTAAAAATCCGACGCATTATGTAGTTGAACACTCGATCCTGTTTGATGAATTTATCACCATCACTAGCTATAGCCAAAAACAAACTATTGTGACTAATTTTTCTCACGAGAAAAGAGACTTCTATTAAGTAAAATTATACCTTACGAAGGGCCATCTCAAACCAAAAGGTAGGGATATCTCAATCAATCGGGGCACATAACCCCCCTTCCTCCTCCCCCCCCCCCTTTCCAAAAGAGTGGAGGAGATGAAAGTACCATAGTTCCACTATGTCATATATATATTTTTTGCAGTTTGTTTGTGCATCTCTAGAAGATCCTTGTATGTGGGCTTAGGTGTCCAAAAGAGTGTGAAATATGTCACTCCATATATTGCAAACACATTGGATGTCAAAAACTTGAATACCCTCGAAGACCTCTAAGCATCTGGTCTTCCAAATGTGCCATGTTGTGATACTAGTAATAATCTCGCAGGTGGTGCCAATACCCAGCGAAGGTTGCATGTATTGTAATTGGGGGATATCCTGAAGCAGACATCTCTGAGATATGCCCCTAAAGACAAGTATAATAGGTTCTGCTCTAATGTCCTAAAAAAGAAGTTGTAGGCCCAAGACTAAGTTAACCATGCAATAGCACCCCACGTAATATAGATAGAATCACTCCTCAATTTGCCCAAGAACTCTGCATTCCCATAAGCAATGATACACTATCTCAGATAGAGCTGGGCATCTATGACAAGAGGGGTCCACACTAAAATAGATCTCCACTGATTGGTGGGCAACCCACCATGTAGAAACAACTAGAAGAAGTAGAATACTTGTCTCCTCTTGTAGGAGTGTCAGATGCTTTGCCAAAATCTCCTATGAATGTAAGGTGTAATTGCATTCGCCTTGCAATTAGGGCCAATAGTGGGAACTCTCTCGGTCTATCCAAGCATGAGCAACATGGCATTACACATGTGTAACTAAAGAAAGGTATGCTTATCATAGGGGGATCCACTATATGACCATATGCACCATGAAGCATGAGTAACCATTACTAGGGAAAGGGTCAATTTACAACATTTCTTAGAGTGCCCTACCCACTACTTGTTAAATCATGGATATCATTTCATGTGCAAAGTGATTAGTACTAATCTTACATTAGTTTGGTGATTAAACTAATCTAAGGTGGATGACATCTAAGCATATCCATAATGATAAAGGTTACAAAATTGAGACTTGTCCTCATATAGAGGCTTAAGAGCTTGCTTCATGTTTCATTGCTTGAAATGACCCCTTTTTATATGGGTGAGGTACAACTTTGCTTTGCTAGCTCATGTGGAATGATTAAGCTTTGCTTATGTGGTTTCTTGATGGACAATATCTTCTTTGGCTTACGCAACTCACTCTCTATCTCTTTCTTATGCTCAATGGCACCACATTTCTCAACACCTCCCCTTGGTGCTATTTTCTTAGGCTACTACAAGGTGGCCAAATGCAAGGTTTACAAATACTTCACCCTCCCTTAATGTAGGTGGTAGATGGATTTTAGACTTGGACATGGAACATCTCCCCCCCTAGGTGCTTGATTAGCTACTCTTAGTGGTGAGGAATGTTTTACATTTGCATCACTTCCTCTAGATACTCTCTGGCTACTCTTAGGTGATAAAGTGTGCTTATAAATACATAGATTTTCCTACTCATTTGGTGGCTTACAACATATGAATTGATTAGGTTAGGGTAGTGGTTGGTAGCTCCTTTGTTGCTTAGTGCTGCTGCTTGCTTGAGATCTCCTTGCTTTTGCTTGCTTGTTGACTTTATGCTTTATGTCGATGTTGTGTCCTTCTTTGCATTGTTGAATGTTCCTTGGCTCTTAGTCTTTGCTCTTTGGTTTGACTCTTGGCTCTTTGACTGCTTGTCCTTGTTTGTCTTTGCGTCCACCTTTTGGTGCTGTCAGACTTTGTTTCGATGCTTCTTTCGATGCTTTGGTTTTTATTTTCTTATGTGCCTTTGATGCATTTAGTGTTTGTGGATGCCATGCTGTGTGTTGTGGTTATCTCATGCACTTGTACTTTGGGCATGTTTAGGATAGTATTTAATACACCTTTTCTTTGCTTTTGATGCTTATTGAAAGAAGGAGGCCCACTCATTACATGGAGTAAACAACAAGGGTGTAGGTCACCATCCTAGAATCTCATGAAGGGAGAAGCTCGCCATGGAAGCTTGTGCCATAGGCATCAAGGTAATGTGTATTCATAAAAAATATCAAATATTAGTACAAACTATCCCATATGTGACATATAGTCACTTATTCCTAGGACCTTTCAGACATGGACTGCCCATAAACCCAAGTCCTATGCCCCATAGCAGGTGCTTAGGCCTTCATCCTACATGTGCATGTGTAGTACAACCAAGCACATAATTTCCTACATTACAAACCATCCCCTCCTACAAGGATTTTATCCTCGAAATCAAAGGGTGGTCGTGCAAAACAAACCAAACCATAGTAAGTGCCAATAGTCCATGATCTTGCATCATAAGCCGAGTCACCGCGGCGGCCATCATCAAATGGAAACACTTGAATATCGATGCACAAGCAACATCAACATCAAAATATTCTCTCGTAATCTCCTGGATCGAATGGAAAACTCCATGGACCACCTCCCAAGCTGTAGAACATGATGCCGCCCCCCGAGTCCAAAAGATGATGTAGCCATGCTGCCCTCCTGGGTCAAATGGAAATCCAAAGAACCAATGGTCCATATGCAAACATGCATAATCACATATACTGAAGGAAGCTCCATCCAGTAATCTACCAAAATGATGATCCACATGACCGCTGGGATCAAATGGAAAATGTAAAGGGACATCATCTATGATGAAGATAGTCATGTGCTCTCCATCAAAATTACATTCCAAATGGCACAAAACACATCCAAAAATGAATGCCCCAACTGCATAAACCATCATCTCATGTCGGCATCCACAAAGTCCAAAAATACACACCTCATAACTGATATCCGTATTGGCATAGGTGTGATCATCCAAATACGCATGCTCATTGTACATATGGAAATCTCCTCCATCAAGCATAGAGTATACATCATAATAGTGGCTCTCTGCATCATCAAAACTATCATCACATGCTCCGCCATCAAGCATACATGCATCATCATAATCATCCATGTCCTCAGATAGGTGGTAGTACAATGATCATCTTACAAACCCTTCAAAGGTACGACTCTCTCTCTCTCATCCTCTATGCAATGAGCATAGCACCTGTCCATTAATGTTCCATGTACAAGGAGAGTCGCCATACACATTTAGGAAACAAAAAACATCTCTAATAGGTGTGTGTAAGGCATCACTGTAATGCACAACACTCTGATCAATACATGTCAAATTATCATGTGCATAACCATCACCACGTGTAATCTGCCCAAGTGTCCAAGGTAGAATCCTCAAGACCATCATAAGCATGATCCTCATCAACACTAGACTCCAATAAGGCATCCACACATGAATTGGTCTCATAGAGCTCACAATCATAAACTTTCCACTCCGAACTCGGAAAATAATCATAAATTGGATTCACAAATGTAGTCCATGGACGATAAAGCATCCATAGGTGAATCCCTAGTATGGCTGTCCACACCAATCAATGCATGTGTAACACCTACCATATGTGGATTAAAAACAAAGCTGTCCGCACTATGAGTATCACATATGTCCACATCATGAGCATCACACAAAATAGATGCACAACTTTCCAATCTCTTGTGAACATAGGCATCCATCTCTTCCACAAAGTCACCATACCCATGGATACATGCATCAATACAAGGCATAGTGCCCAAAGCAAAACCATCCACCATAACACATATGGACTCCATCATCTCATGCACATCAATATCTCTTTAAGACGACTCCAAGTCAACCCCAAGAAATTCCATCCCCATTCAAGCATGAAGTGTAGCCAAGAATGGGTACCACCAACTCATTCATTTCTATCTTGCTTAGTTCAACAAACTTGCCCTTGTGATTAACCCTTTGGGTATGCATGTGGACAAGTCCCACCAACAAAAGACCAATGTTTTTATCAATTTGCACAATGCTTTGCGATACTTACGTGAAGTCTTTGTCTAATCTTTGCACCAAACCCTCTATACTTTCCTTCTCTTTGATGTCGGGAATAAAGAAGGAAAGGTACCAATATCTCTCCATATAGCTAGATAGAGAGTCCTCATGTGAGAATACCATGCATCAATATCTAAAGAACTTTTGCTCTTGGGTGGTCACAACGTATTGCACAACATCATATGCCAAATTCTGCCAATCCCAATTACACGTGCATTTCCTTCAACCACCAAGATCTAGCTCTTCCTTTGAAATGAAAAGTCACTTTCTTCACTTTGGCAAGCTCACCACAAGGAAAGGCATGAAAATAGGCATCCTAGTTACGAATCCAACCCTTGAGTGTCCCATGCAAGTGACTCCTTCACCATTGAATGTAAACAATATTTGTGCAAATGGCTCTCGTGTTTTGAACCATAAACTATCACTTGAGTAGTAACATATACTCAAGAAAAACTTGCACTTTCATTGATTCCAATAGCCTTGTATGCAAAAGTCCATACATCATAGAAAATATGAATCTTGCTTTTGCATCATAATGTTTCATAATCCTTATGTCTTAAAAAGCATATTGTCCTTTGTCTTGACTCTCAATTGATAAAGGCCTTTGATAGGCATTTCCATCCATTGCCCTTGAAAATGAAGAGTCTCCGGGTGGCCTTGCTTGAGAAAAGCCTTGTCCTTATACCATATATGCTTGAAGAAGGTTTCTTTGATAAAAATATTGTTTCTTACTTGCATGTCATCAAAATCCTCTTCATCACTATCCTCATCATTTGAGTTCATAAGGTCACTCTCAATTGGGTTCCAATCACCATTGCTAAGAGTGACCTCATAGGAAGAATGAGCCACCTTGAGTTGAGATTTAACTTCACTTTCATGGATCCAATCATCATTGCTACTATGAGTGGAAGAATCATAGACAACTTGATTCTTATAGGCATAAGTATCAAAATCAAATCAAAATCCATACCTCTAGTATGCCCTTGATGATCATACTCATAGTCTTCATCACATTGATCGCATGAATGATCCTATGCAAGCATAAGGTTATGAATGTGTCTACTCGGTCAACTTGCGGATGAATGTGTTTTTTGGGGGAGCTTGGTGGAGGGAGCTTTTGTTGGAAACCCTTCTCTCTTAAAAATGTGGACATTATCTCTCCAATCCCTCCACCACTACCTCCTCCCATTTCCTCCAACTACCTCCACCACCACCTCTTAGCCCACCAGCCCACTTTTTCCTCTCTAACTCCTCCATTCTCTCTCTCTCTCTCTCTCTCTCTCTCTCTCTCTCTCTCTCTCTCTTTCTTTCCTCCTCTCTCTTTCTTTCCTCCTCTCCTCCTCTCTCTCTCTCTCTCTCTCTCTCTCTCTCTCTCTCTCTCACTTTCTAGAGATGAAATGTTCCACCCTTGTCAACCTATTCACAGACACACATGACCTATCCCAATGTTTCTTTGTGTGTCCTGGCCTCCCATCCTCCCTCACCCTCACCCTCTTCCCTCTCTCTCTCTCTCTCTCTCTCTCTCCCCCCCGCCCTCTTCCCTCTCTCCTTCCTTTCTCTCCTAGCCACCCACCCTCTCTCTCCCCCTCCCCACTCCCACTCTCTTCCCTTTCTCTCTCCTTCTCCCTCTCCCACCCTCTTCCTTCTCCCTCCCACCCTCCCTCTCACTTTGTCTCTCTCCCTCCCACTTTGTCAAGGGTATCTCTCTCTTCCTCCCTCTCTTTGCATCTCTCTCTCTCTCTCTCTCTCTCTCTCTCTCTCTCTCTCTCCCCCCCCGCCCCCTTGTCTACTATCTTACTCTCCCTCTTTTAATATGTTTGCTTTTATTATTCCTTTGCATGTGTTGGCATGTCATTATCTCTCATTACCTCTCACCTCATCTTTAACCATGCCTCCGTCCCTTTCTCCCTCTATCTCTCTTATCTCATATTACTTTCTCTCTCTCTCTCTCTCTCTCTCTCTCTCTCTCTCTCTCTCTCTCTCTCTCTCTATTACCTTATCTTTACATGCGTTTGCATAGCATTACATATCATTGCATGATGCCTCTGCATGTCATGCGCTTGCATTTTTTTGCATTTGCATGACATTGCCTGCCCTTTATTATCCTTTTGAACTTCAATGTATGTGCATGCCATTACATTGCATTGCATGGCATGGCATCTGATTTTCATGTTATTACATGTGCATGTCATTGCATTACATTTCATGGTACTGCTTGCCCTTTATTATCCCTTAGATGATGCGCTTTCATGTCCTTGCATGACTGTTTCTACCCTTTTTAAATCTTTACATGTGCTTGCGTAGCCTTGCATGTCATTTAATGCTGCATGTTCTTTAATTCTATTTGCATGTATTTACATATTGTTGCATGTCATTGCATGCCTTTGCATGTGATTACATATCATTACATGCCCATGCAAGTGATTCCATGTTGATTTTTCAAGCCTTTTTATGTGATTGCATGCCCTTGCACGTGATTGCATATCTTTTCATGTGATTTCATGCCCTTCTTACTCTTTGCATGCTTTTACATGTAGCTGCATACGCTTTATATCATTAAAGATTTATGAAAATCAAAACTTAAAATTCTACTTTCCAATAATAATGAAAAATGAACAATGAACATGTAAAATTGACAAGGTGAATGATATGCACAATTATACGTACAGTAATTACATCAAGATTTTCCAAGCCTTTTTACGTGATTGCATGCCCTTGTATGTGATTGCATACCTTTTCATGTGATTGCATGCCTTTTTTACTCTTTGCATCTTTTGCATGCTAGTTGCTTACACTTTATATCATTAAAGATTTATGAAAATCAAAATTTAAAAATTCTACTTTCCAATAACAATGAAAAATGAACAATGAACAATGTAAAATTGACAAGGTGAATAATATGCACAATTATACATATAAGATAATTACGTCAGGCTTACATACTGTTTTATAAAAAAAAGAATAATGTAAAATTGATAAGGCTAATAATATAGACAATTATGGGTAAAAGATAATTTTATTCCAAAAAAGATATTACATCAACCTTACATACTGTTGTCTAATAAACAATGTAAAATTGACAAGGTGAATAACAGTTACAATTATAATTAAAAGATAATTTTATTCCAAAAAAGTTATTACATCAGCCTTACAAATTGTAAGCTGTTGGCAGGAGAGAGTTCTAAGGGTCCCTACACCTAAGTACTTTTAAGGGCTACTATATTCTTTAGCTCCTCTTGGTGGAGTTAGGGCAGCTACATTGGTGAAAAAAAGGAGGAGATCTTCATGTTCTGCACATATAGATCTTCTAAGTCAATGGGCTCATCTGCTAGAAGCTTGTCCCAAAGATTACGGGGCTCTATTATAATTTTAAGATGCTCTTTCACATCTCTACTCGATTTCTTACACAAATTCTTGCACATAGCTTCACTCAAGGGTATCCTTGAGAGTAGAGTTTGGGGCATTTGATGAAGTCATGATTTGATAAGTGAGGGTAAGGATAATGAGAGTTAGAGAAAGATAGAGAATGAGGAAGAGGGTGAGAATGAGGGTGGGTGAGGTATAGAATGATGGTGAGAGAGAGAAGAAAAGAGGGAGGGAGATAATTATGGTGAGATGAGAGAGAGAGAAATAGAATAAGGTAGAGGGAGATTATGATGGTCAAGAAGAGAATGATAGTGAGAGAGGAGAAGACAATGAGAGATGGGAGTGAGGGTGAGAGCGAGAGCCAGGGGGTCATATATATAGATAGAATGGGCTAAAAGCAAAAAAGTGATTTGCATAAGTTAAAAAAGTAATTACATGGATAAATGCTATATCTAGAAAAAGATATTCCAACCATTGATAGTATATAAAATGAAGATGTTGAAATCAATATTTCAAAAAAGTTAATATATAAAATGAAGATATTCCATTGACATTAACAAAAATAAATAAATTTGTCATTTCCATTTGAAGCATTGTGATACAACCATATTGATTGTCTCAGAAAGATATAGAAAAGTGAAAAGTACATATACCTTCATAGAGAGTCGATAGTGACATGATATCGAGAACATTATATACTAGCAATATCAAGGACATTATATACTTTTATGTGAGTTTAACAATATGTAGCTCTTTCTCATGTAAATTGACAAAAACAAACACTCTAAAAATATAACCTTCTCATTAATATTATCATTTAACTTAGATATTAACTAAAAACTCCTTTTTAGATTGTTCACCTACTACTGTTGCTGCACATTCTGATTGCACATTCTGATTATGTTCTTTTTTTAAAGAGTGGGTTGATGTATAAACATATTATGTTTCGTATCTAACCAAAAAATATGCAATATACAAAATGTAGGTGCTTGTATGCATAATATGATCTACCTGCCCCAACCCTAATTTAAAAATCCAGACATGTGCATTCTTTCCCATAGTCACCCTATATTTTTCACTATATAGTAGTGATTCCTCTGAATTATAAACACTTCCATTTGTCCGGTCTTAATGACCAAATTCTCAAAGATAGTAGCTATATTCAAAATTATTGAATCTATCCTCTTAGCCACCACATCCAATATGGCACTTCTATACCTTGCTAAGACCGATGGGTTTCTTCATTTGCTTCTTGGTGTGATCCCTTTTGCAACACAAATCCTCCAATCTCCACCAATGCTCACATGTCATCCAAAGTAAGGTTTGTACCTCTTCCATGTGGCCATACAACTGGGGGTCTTGCAAGTGATTAACAGATAGTATTACATACTTTCCATGTTTGATCTACGCTATTGTTACGAAAACACACAAACTGATGCCTCTACCCTCCTGATCACTTTCTCGTACCATAGAAGAAGGACTAAAACACCTGCCCCATAGTTTTTGATGTTCTTCTTACACTTGCCATCTTGGCCACCTAGCCATCCTTGGCAAGTGACCTTGTTATTTAGAGGTGTTTGATGTAAAAAAACTTAGATATTAACTTAAAAACTCCTTTTTAGATTGTTCACCTACTACTGTTGTGCTGAACATTCTGATAAATATATTATGGTTTGTATCTAACCAAAAAATATGCAAATATACAAAATGTAGGTGCTTGTATGCATAATATGATCTAGCTGTCCCAACCCTAATTTGAAAATCGAGACATGTGCATTCTTTCGCATAGTCACCCTATATTTTTTACTATATAGTAGTGATTCCTCTGAATTATAAACACTTCCATTTATCTGGTCTTAATGACCAAATTCCGCTGACCGATGGGCTTCTTCATTTCCTTCTTGGTGTAATCCCTTTTGCAACACAAATACTTCACTCTCTAATGCTCACATGTCATGCAAAAGCAAGGTTTGTACCTCTTCCATGTGGCCATACAACCGGGGGTCTTGCAAGTGATTAACAGATAGTATTACATACTTTCCATGTTTGATCTATGCTATTGTTAGAAAACCACACAAACTGATGCCTCTACCCTCTTGATCACTTTATCGTACCATAGAAAGAAGGAGCTAGAACACCTGCCCCCCCATAGTTTTTGATGTTCTTCTTACACTTGCCATCTTGGCCACCTAACCATCCTTGGCAGGTGACCTTGTTATTTAGAGATGTTTGATGTAAAAAAACATAGATATTAACTAGATAACTCCTTTTTAGATTGTTCACCTACAACTATTGCTGAACATTCTGATTAGGTTCTTTTTTAAAAGAGTGGGTTGATGCATAAACATATTATGGTTCGTATCTAACCAAAAAATATGCAAATATACAAAATGTAGGTGCTTGTATGCATAATATGATCTACCTGCCCCAACACTAATTTAAAAATCGAGACATGTGCATTCTTTCGCATAGTCACCCTATATTTTTCACTATATAGTAGTGATTCCTCTGAATTATAAACACTTCCATTTGTCTGGTCTTAATGACCAAATTCTCAAAGATAGTAGCTATATTCAAAATTATTGAATCTATTCTCTTAGCCGCCATATCTGATATGGCACTTCTATACCTTGCTGACCGATGGGCTTCTTCATTTGCTTCTTGGTGTAATCCCTTTTGCAACACAGAGCCTCCAAACTCCAGTGCTCACATGTCATCCAAAGTAAGGTTTATACCTCTTCCATGTGGCTATACAACCGGGGGTCTTGCAAGTGATGATAGTATTACATACTTTCCATGTTTGATCTACGCTATTGTTACAAAGCCACACAAACTGATGCCTCTACCCTCCTGATCACTTTCTCGTACCATAGAAAGAAGAAGCTAGAACACCTGCCCCATAGTTTTTGATGTTCTTCTTACACTTGCCATCTTGGCCACCTAACCATCCTTGGCAGGTGACCTTGTTATTTAGAGGTGTTTGATGTAAAAAAACTTAGATATAATCTAAAAAACTTCTTTTTAGATTATTCACCTACTACTGCTGAACATTCTGATTAGGTTCTTCTTTAAAATAGTGGGTTGATGTATAAACATATTAAGATTCGTATCCCCAAAAAATATGCAAATATACAAAATGTAGGTGCTTGTATGCATAATCTACTTGCCCCAACCCTAATTTAAAAATCCAGACGTACATTCCTTCCCATAGTCACCCTATATTTTTCACTATATAGTAGTGATGATTCCTCTGAATTATAAACACTTCCATTTGTCGAGTCTTAATGACCAATTTCTCAAAGATAGTAGATATATTCAAAACTATTGAATCTATCCTCTTAGCCGTCATATCTGATATGTTACTTCTATAACTTGCTGAGACTGATGGGCTTCTTCATTTGCTTCTTGGTGTAATCCCTTTTGCAACACAAATCCTCCAATCTCCAATGCTCACATGTCATCCAAAGTAAGGTTTGTACCTCTTCCATGAGGCCATACAACCGGGGTCTTGCAAGTGATTAACAGATAGTATCACATACTTTCCATGTTTGATCTATGCTATTATTACAAAACCACACAAACTGATGCCTCTACCCTTCTGATCACTTTCTCATACCATCGAAAGGAGATAGAACACCTGCCTTTAGTTTTTGATGTTCTTCTTACACTTGCCATCTTGGCCACCTAGCCATCCTTGGCAGGTGACCTTGTTATTTAGAGGTGTTTGATGTAAAAAAAACTTAGATATTAACTAAAAAACTCCTTTTTAGATTGTTCACCTACTACTGTTGTTTGCAGAACATTCTGATGAGATTCTTTTTCTAAAGAGTGGGTTGATGTATAAACATATTATGGCTCGTATCTAACCAAAAAATATGCAAATATACAAGCACCTACATTTTGTATATTTGCATATTTTTTGGTTAGATACGAACCATAATATGTTTATACATCAATCCACTCTTTAAAAAAAGAACCTAATCAAAATGTTCAGCGCAACAGTAGTAGGTGAACAATCTAAAAAGAAGTTTTTAAGTTAATATCTAAATTTTTTTACATCAAACACCTCTAAATAACAAGGTCACTTGCCAAGGATGGCTAGGTGGCCAAGATGGCAAGTGTAAGAAGAACATTAAAAACTATGGGGCAGGTTTTTGTAGCTCCTTCTTTCTATGGTACGAGAAAGTGATCAGGAGGGTAGAGGCATCAATTTGTGTGTTTTTGTAACAATAGCGTAGATCAAACATGGAAAGTATGTAATACAATGTGTTAATCACTTGCAAGACCCCCGGTTGTATGACCACATGGAAGAGGTACAAACCTTACTTTAGATGACATGTGAGCACTAGAGGTTGGAGGATTTGTGTTCTAAAAGGGATAACACCAAGAAGCAAATGAAGAAGCCCATCGGTCAGCAAGGTATAGAAGTGCCATATCGGATATGTTGGCCAAGAGGATAGATTCAATAATTTTGAATATAGCTACTATCTTTGAGAATTTGGTCACTAAGACCGAACAAATGTAAGTGTTTGCATATTTTTTGGTTAGATACAAACATAATATGTTTATACATCAACCCACTCTTTAAAAAAAGAACCTAATCAAAATGTTCAGCAATAGTAGTAGGTGAACAATCTAAAAAGGAGTTTTTTAGTTAATATCTAACTTTTTTTGCATCAAACGCCTCTAAATAACAAGGTCACCTACCAAGGATGGTTAGGTGGCCAAGATGGCAAGTGTAAGAAGAACATCATAAACTATGGGGCAGGTGTTCTAGCTCCTTCTTTCTATGGTACGAGAAAGTGATCAGGAGGGTAGAGGCATCAGTTTGTGTGGTTTTGTAACAATAGCGTAGATCAAACATGGAAAGTATGTAATACTATATGTTAATCACTTGCAAGAACCCCGGTTGTGTGGCCACATGGAAGAGGTACAAACCATACTTTGGATGACATGTGAGCATTGGAGATTGGAGGATTTGTGTTACAAAAAGGATTACACCAATAAGCAAATGAAGAAGCCCATCGGTCAGCAAGGTATAGAAGTGCCATATCGGATAGAAGTACCCTCCTTATCACTTTCTCCTACAAAGAACGAAGGAGCTAGAATACCTGCAAGAGAAATTTTGATGTTCTTCTTACACTTGCCATCTTGGCCACCTAACCATCCTTGGCAGGTGACCTTGTTATTTAGAGGTGTTTGATGTAAATAAACTTAGATATTAACTACAAAGCTCATTTTTAGATTGTTCACCTACTACTGTTGCATTCTGATTCTATTCTCTTTTTTTAAAAAGTGGGTTGATGTATAAACATATTATGGTTCGTAATTAACTAAAAAATATGCAAATATACAAAATGTAGGTGCTTGTATGCATAATATGATCTACCTGTCCCAACCCTAATTTAAAAATCCACACATGTGCATTCTTTCCCATAGTCACCCTATATTTTTCACTATATAGTAGTGATTCCTCTCAATTATAAACACTTCCATTTGTCCGGTCTTATACAAAACCACACAAACTGATGCCTCTACCCTCCTGATCACTTTCTCGTACCATAGAAAGAAGGAGCTAGAACACCTGCCCCATAGTTTATGATGTTCTTCTTACACTTGCCATCTTGGCCACCTAACCATCCTTGGCAGGTGACCTTGTTATTTAGAGGTGTTTGATGTAAAAAAACTTAGATATTAAATAAAAACTCCTTTTTAGATTGTTCACCTACTACTGTTGCTGAACATTCTAATTAGGTTCTTTTTTAAAAAGAGTGGGTTGATGAATAAACATATTATGGTTCATGTCTAACCAAAAAATATGCAAATATACAAAATGTAGGTGCTTGTATGCATAATATGATCTACCTGCCCCAACCCTAATTTAAAAATCTAGACATGTGCATTCTTTCCCATAGTCACCCCATATTTTTCACTATATAGTAGTGATTCCTTTGAATTATAAACACTTCTCTTTGTTCGGTCTTAATGACCAAATTATCAAAGATAGTAGATATATTCAAAATTATTGAATCTATCCCCTTAGCCGCCATATCCGATATGGCACCTCTATACCTTGCTGACCGATGGGGTTCTTCATTTGCTTCTTGGTGTAATCCCTTTTGCAACACAAATCCTCCAATCTCCAGTGCTCATCACATGTCATCCAAAGTAAGGTTTGTACCTCTTCCATGTGGCCATACAACTGGGGGCCTTGCAAGTGATTAACAGATAGTATCACTACATACTTTCCATGTTTGATCTGCGCTATTGTTACAAAACCACACAACCTGATGCCTCTACCCTCCTGATGATCACTTTCTCGTACCAGAGAAAGAAGGAGCTAGAACACCTGCACCATAGTTTTTGATGTTCTTCTTACACTTGCCATCTTGGCCACGTAACCATCCTTGGCAGGTGACCTTGTTAGTTAGAGGTGTTTAATGTAAAAAAACTTAGATATTAACTAAGAAACTCCTTTTTAGATTGTTCACCTACTACTGTTGTTGAGCATTCTGATTAGGTTCTTTTTTTAAAGAGTGGGTTGATGTATAAACATATTATGGTTTGTATCTAACCAAAAAATATGCAAATATACAAAATGTAGGTGCTTGTATGGATAATATGATCTACCTGCCCCAACCCTAATTTAAAAATCTAGACATGTGCATTTCTTCCCATAGTCACCCTATATTTTTCAGTGCTCACATGTCATCCAAATTAAGGTTTGTACCTCTTCGATGTGGCCATACAATCGGGGGTCTTGCAAGTGATTAACAAATAGTATTACATACTTTCCATGTTTGATCTATGCTATTGTTACAAAACCACACAAATTGGTGCTTTTACCCTCCTTTTCACTTTCTCCTACAAAGAAGGAAGGAGCTAGAACACCTGCCCATAGTTTTTGATGTTCTTCTTTCACTTGCCATCTTGGCCACCTAACCTTCCTTGGCAGGTGACCTTGTTTTTTAGAGGTGTTTGATGTAAAAAAACTTATATATTAACTAAAAAACTCATTTGTAGATTATTCACCTACTACTGTTGTTGAACATTCTGATTAGATTCTTTTTTGATAGAGTGGGTTAATGTATAAACATATTATGGTTCGTATCTAACTAAAAAATATGCAAATATACAAAATGTAGGTGCTTGTATGCATAATATGATCTACTTGCCCCCCCAACCCTAATTTAAAAATCAAGACATGTGCATTCTTTCCCATAGTCACCCTATATTTTTCACTATATAGTAGTGATTCCTTTGAATTATAAACACTTCCATTTGTTCGGTCTTAATGACCAAATTATCAAAGATAGTAGATGTATTCAAAATTATTGAATCTATCCTCTTAGCCGCCATATCCGATATGGCACCTCTATACCTTGCTGACCGATGGGGTTCTTCATTTGCTTCTTGGTGTAATCCCTTTTGCAACACAAATCCTCCAATCTCCAGTGCTCACATGTCATCTAAAGTAAGGTTTGTACCTCTTCCATGTGGCCATACAACCGAGGGTCTTGCAAGTGATTAATAGATAGTATTACTACATACTTTCCATGTTTGATCTACGCTATTGTTACAAAACCACACAACCTGATGCCTCTACCCTCCTGATGATCTCTTTCTAATACCAAAAAAAGAAGGAGCTAGAACACCTGCACCATAGTTTTTGATGTTCTTCTTACATTTGCCATCTTGGCCACCTAACCATCCTTGGCAGGTGACCTTGTTATTTAGAGGTGTTTGATGTAAAAAAACTTAGATATTAACTAAGAAACTCCTTTTTAGATTGTTCACCTACTACTCTTGTTGAGCATTCTGATTAGGTTCTTTTTTTAAAGAGTGTGTTGATGTATAAACATATTATGGTTTGTATCTAACCAAAAAATATGCAAATATACAAAATGTAGGTGCTTGTATGCATAATATCATCCAGCTGCCCCAACCCTAATTTAGAAATCCAGACATGTGTATTCCTTTCCATAGTCACGCTATATTTTTCACTATATAGTAGTGATGATTCCTCTGAATTATAAACACTTCCATTTGTCCGGTCTTAAACTTCTCAAAGATAGTAGCTATATTCAAAAATATTGAATCTATCCTCAGCCGCCATATCTGATATGGCACTTCTATACCTTGCTAACCGATGGGTTTCTTCATTTGCTTCTTGGTGTAATCCCTTTTACAACACAAATCCTCCAATCTCCAGTGCTCACATGTCATCCAAAGTAAGGTTTGTACCTCTTCCATGTCGCCATACAACCGGGGGTCTTGCAAGTGATTAACATATAGTATTACATACTTTCCATGTTTGATCTAGGCTATTGTTACAAAACCACACAAACTGATGCCTCTACCCTGATCACTTTCTCATACCATAGAAAGAAGAAGCTAGAACACCTGCCACCCCCCATAGTTTTTGATGTTCTTCTTACACTTGCCATCTTGGCCACCTAAGCATCCTTGGCAGGTGACCTTGTTATTTAGAGGTGTTTGATGTAAAAAAACTTAGATATTAACTAAAAAACTCCTTTTTAGATTCTTTACCTACTATTGTTGGCTGATTAGTTTCTTTTTTTATAAAGAGTGGGTTGATGTATAAACATATTATGGTTTGTAATCTAACCAAAAATATGCAAATATACAAAATGTAGGTGCTTGTACGCATAATATGATCTACTTACCCCAACCCTAATTTAAAAATCGAGACATGTGCATTCCTTCCCATAGTCACCCTATATTTTTTACTATATAGTAGTGATGATTCCTCTGCATTATAAACACTTCCATTTGTCTGGTCTTAATGACCAAATTCTCAAAGATAGTGGCTATATTCAAAATTATTGAATCTATCCTCTTATAGACATCATATCCGATATGGCACTTCTATACCTTGCTGAGACTGATGGGCTTCTCCATTTGCTTCTTGGTGTAATCCCTTTTGCAACACAAATCTCCAATCTCCAATTCTCAGATGTCATCCAAAGTAAGGTTTGTACCTCTTCCATGAGGCCATACAACCGGGGTCTTGCAAGTGATTAACAAATAGTATTACATACTTTCCATGTTTGATCTACGCTATTGTTACAAAATCACACAAACTGATGCCTCTACCGTCTTGATCACTTTCTCGTACCATAGAAAGAAAGAGCTAGAACACCTGCCTCATAGTGTTTGATGTTCCTCTTACACTTTCCATCTTGGCCACCTAGCCATCCTTGGCAGGTGACCTTGTTTTTTAGAGGTGTTTGATGTAAAAAAACTTAGATATTAAATTTTAAACTCCTTTTTAGATTGTTCACCTACTACTGTTTGCAGAACATTCTGATTAGGTTCTTTTTCTAAAAAGTGGGTTGATGTACAAACATATTATGGTACGTCATCTTACCAAAAAATATGCAAATATACAAAATGTAGGTGCTTGTATGCATAATATGATCTACTTGGCCCCCAACCCTAATTTAAAAATCCAGACATGTGCATTCTTTCCCACCCTATATTTTTCACTATATAGTAGTGATTCCTCTGAATTATAAACACTTCTCGGGGGGGTCACTCGTATAAATATGTAAGTATCACGTGGGTTCAACAGAAGGACATTTTAAATATTTAAAACTTACAGAAATATATTTACAGAGGGGATTTATTTATTGTATTTTAAAAAAAATTTACAGATTTGAATAGGAAAGGATACATTATATTCACTAAAAAATTCACAGATAAGGGACTTTTTAAATAGGCCTTGAACGCACGTGATATAGAGGATTTACATATAGTGACCCCCCCGAGAAACACTTCCATTTGTC
The DNA here is from genome assembly GCF_041138505.1 of Cibotium barometz. NCBI lineage: Eukaryota > Viridiplantae > Streptophyta > Polypodiopsida > Cyatheales > Cibotiaceae > Cibotium > Cibotium barometz. The sequence goes on from NC_141090.1 coordinate 43,810,676, forward strand.
CAGTTTTAATGACCAAATTCTCAAAGATAGTAGCTATATTCAAAATTATTGAATCTATCCTTTTAACCGTCATATCTGACATGGCACCTCTATACCTTGCTGACCAATGGGCTTCTTCATTTGCATCTTGGTGAAATCCCTTTTGCAACACAAATCCTCCAATCTCCAATGGTCACATGTCATCCAAAGTAAGGTTTGTACCTCTTCCATGTGGCCATACAACCGGGGGTCTTGCAAGTGATTAACATATAGTATTACATACTTTCCATGTTTGATCTACGCTATTGTTACAAAACCACAGAAACTGATGCCTCTACCCTCCTGATCACTTTCTCGTACCATAGAAAGAAGGAGCTAGAACACCTGCCCCATAGTTCTTGATGTTCTTCTTACACTTGCCATCTTGGCCACCTAACCATCCTTGGGAGGTGACCTTGTTATTTAGAGGTGTTTGATTTAAAAAAACTCAGATAATAACTAAAAAAACTCCTTTTTAGATTGTTCACCCACTACTGTTTTGCTGAACATTCTGATTAGGTTCTTTTTTTAAAAGAGTGGGTTGATGTATAAACATATTATGGTTTGTAATCTAACCAAAAAATATGCAAATATACAAAATTTAGGTGCTTGTATGCATAATATGATCCACCTACACGAACCCTAATTTAAAAATCCAGACATGTTCATTCCTTCACATAGTCACCCTATATTTTTCACTATATAGTAGTGATGATTCCATGAGGCCATACAACCGGGGTCTTGCAAGTGATTAACAAATAGTATTACATACTTTCCATGTTTGATCTACGCTATTGTTACAAAATCACACAAAATGATGCCTCTACCTTCTTGATCACTTTCTCGTACCATAGAAAGAAGGAGCTAGAACACGTGCCCCATAGTGTTTGATGTTCCTCTTACACTTGCCATCTTGGCCACCTAGCCATCCTTGGCAGGTGACCTTGTTTTTTAGAGGTGTTTGATGTAAAAAAACTTAGATATTAACTATTAAACTCCTTTTTAGATTGTTCACCTACTACTGTTGCAGAACATTCTGATTAGGTTCTCTTTCTAAAAAGTGGGTTGATGTACAAACATATTATGGTTCGTCATCTTACCAAAAAATATGCAAATATACAAAATGTAGGTGCTTGTATGCATAATATGATCTACTTGGCCCCCAACCCTAATTTAAAAATCCAGACATGTGCATTCTTTCCCACCCTATATTTTTCACTATATAGTAGTGATTCCTCTGAATTATAAACACTTCTATTTGTCTAGTTTTAATGACCAAATTCTCAAAGATAGTAGCTATATTCAAAATTATTGAATCTATCCTTTTAACCGTCATATGTGACATGGCACCTCTATACCTTGCTGACCAATGGGCTTCTTCATTTGCATCTTGGTGTAATCCCTTTTGTAACACAAATCCTCCAATCTCCAATGGTCACATGTCATCCAAAGTAAGGTTTGTACCTCTTCCATGTGGCCATACAATTGGGGGTCTTGCAAGTGATTAACATATAGTATTACATACTTTCCATGTTTGATCTACGCTATTGTTACAAAACCACAGAAACTGATGCCTCTACCCTCCTGATCACTTTCTCGTACCATAGAAAGAAGGAGCTAGAACACCTGCCCCATAGTTCTTGATGTTCTTCTTACACTTGCCATCTTGGCCACCTAACCATCCTTGGGAGGTGACCTTGTTATTTAGAGGTGTTTGATTTAAAAAAACTCAGATAATAACTAAAAAAACTCCTTTTTAGATTGTTCACCCACTACTGTTTTGCTGAACATTCTGATTAGGTTCTTTTTTAAAAAGAGTGGGTTGATGTATAAACATATTATGGTTTGTAATCTAACCAAAAAATATGCAAATATACAAAATGTAGGTGCTTGTATGCATAATATGATTCACCTACCCCAACCCTAATTTAAAAATCTAGACATGTTCATTCCTTCACATAGTCACCCTATATTTTTCACTATATAGTAGTGATGATTCCTCTGAATTATAAACACTTCCATTTGTCCGGTCTTAATGACCAAATTCTCAAAGATATTAGCTATATTCAAAATTATTGAATCTATCCTCTTAGCCATTATATCCGATATGGCACTTCTATACCTTGCTGAGACCAATGGCTTCTTCATTTGCTTCTTGGTGTAATCCCTTTTGTAACATAAATCCTCCAATCTCCAATGCTCAGATGTCATCCAAAGTAAGGTTTGTACCTCTTCCATGAGGCCATACAACCGGGGTCTTGCAAGTGATTAACAGATAGTATTACATACTTTCCATGTTTGATCTATGCTATTGTTACAACCCCACACAAACTGATGCCTCTACCCTCATGATCACTTTCTCTTACCATAGAAAGAAGGAGCTAGAACACCTGCCCCATAGTTTTTGATGTTATTTTTACACCTGCCATCTTGGCCACCTAGCCATCCTTGGTAGGTCACCTTGTTATTTAGAGGTGTTTGATGTAAAAAAACTTAGATATTAACTAAAAAACTCCTTTTTAGATTGTTCACCTACTACTGTTGCAAAACATTCTGATTAGGTTCTATTTCTAAAGAGTGGGTTGATGTATCAACATATTATGGTTCGTCATCTTACCAAAATTTGTACCATAGAAAGAAGGAGCTAGAACACCTGCCCCCCCCCATAGTTTTTGATGTTCTTCTTACACTTGCCATCTTGGCCACCTAACCATCCTTGGTAGGTGACCTTGTTATTTAGAGGTGTTTGATGTAAAAACGTTTAGATATTAACTAGAAAAACTCCTTTTTAGATTGTTCACCTACTACTGTTGCTGATTAGGTTCTTTTTTTAAAGAGTGGGTTGATGTATAAACATACTATGGTTTGTAATCTAACCAAAAAATATGCAAATATACAAAATGTAGGTGCTTGTATGCATAATATGATCTACCTGCCCCAACCCTAATTTAAAAATCCAGACATGTGCATTCCTTCCCGTAGTCATTCTATATTTTTCACTATATAGTAGTGATGATTCCACTGAATTATAAACACTTCCATTTGCCTGGTCTTAATGACCAAATTCTCAAAGGTAGTGTCTATATTCAAAATTATTGAATCTATCCTCTTAGACGTCATATTCGATGGGCTTCTTCATTTGCTTCTTGGTGTAATCCCTTTTGCAACACAAATCTCCAATCTCCAATGCTCAAATGTCATCCAAAGTAAGGTTTGTACCTCTTCCATGAGGCCATACAACCGGGGTTTGCAAGTGATTAACAGATAGTATTACATACTTTCCATGTTTGATCTACGCTATTGTTACAAAACCACACAAACTGATGCCTCTACCCTCTTGATCACTTTCTCGTACCATAGAAAGAAGGAGCTAGGACACCCATAGTTTTTGATGTTCTTCTTACACTTGCCATCTTGGCCACCTAACCATCCTTGGCAGGTGACCTTGTTATTTAGAGGTGTTTGATGTAAAAAAACTTAGATATTAACTATTAAACTCCTTTTTAGATTGTTCACCTACTAATGTTGCTGAACATTCTGATTAGGTTCTTTTTTTAAAAGAGTGGGTTGATGTATACACATATTATGGTTCGTGTCTAACCAAAAAAGAGTGGGTTGATGTATAAACATATTATGGTTCATGTCTGACCAAAAAATATGCAAATATACAAAATGTAGCTGCTTGTATGCATAATATGATCTACCTGCCCCAACCCTAATTTAAAAATCCAGACATGTGCATTGTTTCCCATAGTCACCCTATATTTTTCACTATATAGTTGTGATTCCTCTGAATTTAAAACACTTCCATTTATCCGGTCTTAATGACCAAATTCCCAAGGATAGTAGATATATTCAAAATTAGTGAATCTATCCTCTTAGCCACCATATCCGATATGGCACCTCTATACCTTGCTAACCGATGGGGTTCTTCATTTGCTTCTTGGTGTAATCACTTTTGCAACACAAATCCTGCAATCTCCAGTGCTCATCACATGTCATCCAAAGTACGGTTTGTACCTCTTCCATGTGGCCATACAACCGGGGGTCTTGCAAGTGATTAACAGATAGTATTACATACTTTCCATGTTTGATCTATGCTATTGTTACAAAACCACACAACCTGATGCCTCTACCCTCCTGATCTTTTTCTCGTACCATAGAACGAAGGAGCTAGAACACCTGCACCATAGTTTTTGATGTTCTTCTTACACTTGCCATCTTGGCCACCTAACCATCCTTGGTAGGTGACCTTGTTATTTAGAGGTGTTTAATGTAAAAAAACTTAGATATTAACTAAGAAACTCCTTTTTAGATCGTTCACCTACTACTATTGTTGAGCATTTTGATTAGGTTCTTTTTTTAAAGAGTGGGTTGATGTATAAACATATTATGGTTTGTATCTAACCAAAAAATATGCATATATACAAAATATAGGTGCTTGTATGCATAATATCATCCAGTTGCCCCAACCCTAATTTAGAAATCCAGACATGTGCATTCCTTCCCATAGTCGCCCTATATTTTTCACTATACAGTAGTGATGATTGCTTTGAATTATAAACACTTCCATCTGTCCAGCCTAAATGACCAAATTCTCAAAGATAGTAGCTATATTCAAAATTATTGAATCTATCCTCTTAGCCGCCATATCTAATATGGCACTTCTATACCTTGCTGACCGATGGGTTTCTTTGTTTGCTTCTTGGTGTAATCCCTTTTACAACACAAATCCTCCAATCTCCAGTGCTCACATGTCATCCAACGTAAGGTTTGTACCTCTTCCATGTGGCCATACAACCGGGGGTCTTGCAAGTGATTAACAGATAGTATTACATACTTTCCATGTTTGAACTATGCTATTGTTACAAAACCACTCAAACTGATGGCTCTACCCTCCTGATCACTTTGTCGTACCATAGAAAGAAGGAGCTAGAACACCTGCCCCATAGTTTCTGATGTTCTTCTTACACTTGCCATCTTGGCCACCTAGCCATCCTTGGAGGTTGACCTTGTTATTTAGTCGTGTTTGATGTAAAAAAACTTAGATATTACCTCAAAATCTCCTTTTTAGATTTTTCACCTACTACTACTGTTGCAGAACATTTGATTAAGTTCTTTGTCTAAAGAGTGGGTTGATGTATAGACATATTATGGTCGTATCTAGCCAAAAAAATGCAAATATACAAAATGTAGGTGCTTGTATGCATAATATGATCTACCTACCCCAACACTAATTTAAAAGTCCAGACATGTGCATTCTTTCGCATAGTCACCCCATATTTTTCACTCTATAGTAGTGATTCCTCTGAATTATAAACACTTCCATTTGTCCGATCTTAATGAACAAATTCATAAAGATAGTAGCTATATTCAAAATTTTTGAATCTATCCTCTTAGCCACCATATTCGATATGGCACTTCTATACCTTGCTGTGATGACCGATGGACTTCTTCATTTGCTTCTTGGTGTAATCCCTTTTGCAACACAAATCCTGCAGTCTCCAATGTTCACATGTCATCCTAAGTAAGGTTTGTACCTCTTCTATGTGGCCATACAACAGGGGGTCTTGCAAGTGATTAACACATAGTATTACATACTTTCCATGTTTGATCTACGCTATTGTTACAAAATCACACAAACTGATGCCTCTACCCTCCTGATCCCTTTCTTGTACCATAGAAAGAAGGAGCTAGAACACTTGCCCCATAGTTTTTGATGTTCTTCTTACACTTGCCATCTTGGCCACCTAACCATCCTTGGCAGGTGACCTTGTTATTTAGAGGTGTTTGATGTAAAAAAATCTAGATATTAACTAACAAACTCCTTTCTAGATTGTTCACCTACTACTGTTGCTGAACATTCTGATTAGGTTCTTTTTTTAAAGAGTGGGTTGATGTATAAACATATTATGGTTCGTATCTAACCAAAAAATATGCAAATATACAAAATGTAGGTGCTTGTATGCATAATATAATCTAAGTGTCCCAACCCTAATTTAAAAATCCACACATGTGCATTCCTTCCCATAGTCACCCTATATTTTTCACTATATAGTAGTGATGATTCCTCTGAATTATAAACACTTCCATTTGTCCGGCCTTAATGACCAAATTCTCTAAGATAGTAGCTATATTTAAAATTATTGAATCTACCCTTTTAGCCGCCATATCCGATATGGCACTTCTATACCTTGCTAACCGATGGGCTTCTTCATTTTCTTCCTGTTGTAATCCCTTTTACAACACAAATCCTCCAATATCCAGTGCTCACATGTCATCCAAAGTAAGGTTTGTACCTCTTCCATGTGGCCATACAACCAGGGGTCTTGCAAGTGATTAACAGATAGTATCACATACTTTCCATGTTTGATCTATGTTATTGTTACAAAACCACACAAACCGATGCCTCTACCCTCCTGATCACTTTCTCGTACCATATAAAGAAGGAGCTAGAACACCTGCCCCATAGTTTTTGATGTTCTTCTTACACTTGCCATCTTGGCCACCTGACCATCCTTGGCAGGTGACCTTGTTATTTAGAGGTGTTTGATGCAAAAAAACTTAGATATTAACTAAAAAACTCCTTTTTAGATTGTTCAACTACTACTGTTGCTGAACATTCTGATTAGGTTCTTTTTTTAAAGAGTGGGTTGATGTATAAACATATTATGGTTCGTATCTAACCAAAAAATATGCAAATATACAAAATGTAGGTGCTTGTATGCATAATATAATCTAGCTTCCCCAACCCTAATTTAAAAATCGAGACATGTGCATTCCTTCCCATAGTCACCCTATATTTTTCACTATATAGTAGTGATGATTCCTCTGAATTATAAACACTACCATTTGTCTGGTCTTAGTGACCAAATTCTCAAAGATAGTAGCTATATTCAAAATTATTGAATCTTTCCTCTTAGCCACCATATCCGATATGGCACTTTTATACCTTGCTGTGACCGATGGGCTTCTTCATTTGCTTCTTGGTGTAATCCCTTTTGCAACAGAAATCCTCCAGTCTCCAATGTTCACATGTCATCCAAAGTAAGGTTTGTACCTCTTCCATGTGGCCATACAACCGGGGGTCTTGCAAGTGATTAACATATAGTATTACATACTTTCCATGTTTGATCTACGCTATTGTTACAAAACCACAGAAACTGAAGCCTCTATCCTCTTGATCCCTTTCTTGTACCATAGAAAGAAGGAGCTAGAACTTTTGCCCCCCATAGTTTTTGATGTTCTTCTTACAATTACCATCTTGGCCACCTAACCATCCTTGGCAGGTGACCTTGTTATTTAGAGGTGTTTGATGTAAAAAAACCTAGATATTAACTAAAAAACTCCTTTTTAGATTGTTCACCTACTACTGTTGTTGAACATTCTGATTAGGTTCTTTTTTTAAAGAGTGGGTTGATGTATAAACATATTATGGTTCGTATCTAACCAAAAAATATGCAAATATACAAAATGTAGGTGCTTGTATGCATAATATAATCTAGCTGCCCCAACCCTAATTTAAAAATCCTGACATGTGCATTCCTTCCCATAGTCACCCTATATTTTTCACTATATAGTAGTGATGATTCCTCTAAATTATAAACACTTCCATTTGTCCGGTCTTAATGACCAAATTCTCAAAGATAGTAGCTATATTCAAAATTATTGAATCTACCCTTTTAGCCGCAATATCCGATATGGCACTTCTATACCTTGCTAACTGATGCGCTTCTTCATTTTTTTCTTGGTGTAATCCCTTTTACAACACAAATCCTCCAATATCCAGTGCTCACATGTCATCCAAAGTAAGGTTTGTACCTCTTCCATGTGGCCATACAACCGAGGGTTTTGCAAGTGATTAACAGATAGTATTACATACTTTCCATGTTTGATCTACGCTATTGTTACAAAACCACACAAATTGATGCCTCTACGCTCTTGATCACTTTCTCGTACCATATAAAGAAGGAGCTAGAACACGTGCCCCATAGTTTTTGATGCTCTTCTTACACTTGCCATCTTGGCCACCTGACCATCCTGGCAGGTGACCTTGTTATTTAGAGGTGTTTGATGCAAAAAAACTTATATATTAACTAAAAAACTCCTTTTTAGATTGTTCACCTACTATTGTTGCTGAACATTCTGATGATTAGGTTCGAGTGGGTTGATGTATAAACATATTATGGTTTGTATCTAACCAAAAAATATGCAAATATACAAAATGTAAGTGCTTGTATGCATAATATAATCTAGCTTCCCCAACCCTAATTTAAAAATCGAGACATGTGCATTTCTTCCCATAGTCACCCTATATTTTTCACTATATAGTAGTGATGATTCCTCTGAATTATAAACACTTCCATTTGTCCGGTCTTAGTGACCAAATTCTCAACGATAGTAGCTATATTTAAAATTATTGAATCTATCCTCTTAACCAACATATCCGATATGGCACTTCTATACCTTGCTGACCGATGGGCTTCTTCATTTGCTTCTTGGTGTTATCCCATTTACAACACAAATCCTCCAATCTCTAGTGCTCACATGTCATCCAAAGTAAGGTTTGTACCTCTTCCATGTGGCCATACAACCGGGGGTCTTGCAAGTGATTAACAGATAGTATTACATACTTTCCATGTTTGATCTATGCTATTGTTACAAAACCACACAAACTGATGCCTCTACCCTCCTTATCACTTTCTCCTACAAAGGAAGAAGGAGCTAGAACACCTTCCCCATAGTTTTTGATGTTCTTCTTACACTTGCCATCTTGGCCACCTAGCCATTCTTGGAAGGTGACCTTGTTATTTAGTCGTGTTTGATGTAAAAAAACTTAGATATTACCTCAAAATCTCCTTTTTAGATTTTTCACCTACTGTTGTAGAACATTCTGATTAAGTTCTTTTTTTAAAGAGTGGGTTGATGTATAAACATATTATGGTTCGTATCTAGCCAAAAAAATGCAAATATACAAAATGTAGGTGCTTGTATGCATAATATGATCTACCTATCCCAACACTAATTGAAAAATCCAGACATGTGCATTCTTTCGCATAGTCACCCTATATTTTTCACTATATAGTAGTAGAGGACCCTCTGAATTATAAACACTTCCATTTGTCCAGTTTTAATTAAAAAATTCATAAAGATACTAGCTACATTCAAAATTATTGAATCTATCTTCTCAACCACCATATCCGATATGGCAATTCTATACCTTGCTATGACCGATTGGCTTCTTCATTTGCTTCTTGGTGTAATCCCTTTTGCAACACAAATCCTGCAGTCTCCAATGTTCACATGTCATCCAAAGTAAGGTTTGTACCTCTTCCATGTGGCCATACAACAGGGGGTCTTGCAAGTGATTAACATATAGTATTACATACTTTCCATGTTTGATCTACGCTATTGTTACAAAACCACACAAACTGATGCCTCTACCCTCCTGATCCCTTTCTTGTACCATAGAAAGAAGGAGCTAGAATACTGGCCGCATAGTTTTTGATGTTCTTCTTACACTTGCCATCTTGGCCACCTAACCATCCTTGGCAGGTGACCTTGTTATGTAGAGGTGTTTGATGGAAAAAAACCTAGATATTAACTAAAAAACTCCTTTCTAGATTGTTCACCTACTACTGTTGCTGAACATTCTGATTAGGTTCTTTTTTTAAAGAGTGGGTTGATGTATAAACATATTATGGTTCGTATCTAACCAAAAAATATGTAAATATACAAAATGTAGGTGCTTGTATGCATAATATAATCTAGCTACCCCAACCCTAATTTAAAAATCCAGACATGTGCATTCCTTCCCATAGTCACCCTATATTTTTCACTATATAGTAGTGATGATTCCTCTGAATTATAAACACTTCCATTTGTCTGGTCTTAATGACCAAATTCTCAAAGATAGTAGCTATATTCAAAATTATTGAATCTACCTTTTTAGCCGCCATATCTGTAAGATTCCTCCCTAACCTCTCAAAATGTCCAGCATATTCTCCTGTAATCAATTCCCTTTTCTGAAATATAAGAGATCTTGTCTCTGCCTGTTTTGGCGTAGAGAGAGAAAATATTCTAGAGAGAGAATATTTAGATTATGAATATTTTTGGATAGAAAAAAAACTCATCTTATTAAAATAAGTTCCCTTGAAATAGAAATTCAAAAAGAACTTTCCAATGTGCAATTAGAATTAATTGAAAATGGATATGAAGGACCTTAGCCTAAGGGTCTAGATTTTTAGAAATTTTTGGATTATGGTCCAATTAAGGTTTCTATGGGCCAATAGCATTAATCCATGTGTAGGGAGGAGATAAATCCTATTTGTAAAAGAAGATACCCAAAAATGAGTAAATACTCACATAAGATGAAGAGTTGAATATGTACAAGGTTTATTAGTAAAAAACTATGAGTAATATCAAAAAAATGAGATAAATTGAGTATCCAAAAATGAGTAAATGCTCACATAAGATGAAGAGTTGAATATGTACAAGGTTTATTAGTAAAAAACTATGAGTAATATCAAAAAAATGAGATAAATTGAGTATCCAAAAATGAGTAAATGCTCACATAAGATGAAGAGTTGAATATGTACAAGGTTTATTAGTAAAAAACTATGAGCAATATTAAAAATATGAGATATTTTGGGTATAATCATTCCATTTTGACACATATGTAAGGAAGGGGAATTCTTTAAAGGAGGTGCATATTTCACATGCTTGAATGAGTTTTAAACTCTAAAATAATGTGATATTTTTATCTCTCCTCTCTCTTGAACTAAACCAAATCAAAATGGAACCAAACCGAATAAAAAAGTAACCAAACTAGGTCTAAATCTAGTCCAAATTTAACCAAACTGAATTTGGAAAATTCTAGAATTCAGTTAGCTTTGGTTAGAGCTTCCCTCTCCTATACTAGAGTTATGCTGAAATAATGCTAGTTTCTACGATGGGCTTCTTCATTTGCTTCTTGGTGTAATCCCTTTTACAACACAAATCCTCCAATCTCCAGTGCTCACATGTCATTCAAAGTAAGGTTTGTACCTCTTCCATGTGGCCATACAACCGGGGGTCTTGCAAGTGATTAATAGATAGTATTACATACTTTCCATGTTTGAACTACACTATTGTTACAAAACCACACAAGCTGATGCCTCTACCCTCCTGATCACTTTGTCGTACCATAGAAAGAAGGAGCTAGAACCCCTACCCCATAGTTTTTGATGTTCTTCTTACACTTGCCATCTTGGCCACCTAGCCATCCTTTGTAGGTGACCTTGTTATTTAGTCGTGTTTGATGTAAAGAAACTTAGATATTACCTCCCCCTTTTTAGATTTTTCACCTACTGTTGCAGAACATTCTGATTAAGTTCTTTATCTAAAGAGTGGGTTGATGTATAAACATATTATGGTTCGTATCTAGCCAAAAAATATGCAAATATACAAAATGTAGGTGCTTGTATGCATAATATGATCTACCTACCCCAACACTAATTTAAAAGTCCAGACATGTGCATTCGTTCGCATAGTCACCCTATATTTTTCACTCTATAGTAGTGATTCCTCTGAATTGTAAACATTCCATTTGTCCGATCTTAATGAACAAATTCATAAAGATAGTAGCTATATTCAAAATTACTGAATCTATCCTCTTAGCCACCATATCCGATATGGCACTTCTATACCTTGCTGCGACCGATGGGCTTCTTCGTTTGCTTCTTGGTGTAATCCCTTTTGCAACACAAATCCTGCAATCTCCAATGTTCACATGTCATCCAAAGTAAGGTTTGTACCTCTTCCATGTGGCCATACAACAGGGGGTCTTGCAAGTGATTAACATATAGTATTACATACTTTCCATGTTTGATCTACGCTATTGTTACAAAACATAACAAACTGATGCCTTTACCCTCCTGATCCCTTTCTTGTACCATAGAAAGAAGGAGCTAGAACACTTGCCCCATAGTTTTTGATGTTCTTCTTACACTTGGCCATCTTGGCCACCTAACCATCCTTGGGGTGACCTTGTTATTTAGAGGTGTTTGATGTAAAAAAACCTAGATATTAACTAAAAAACTCCTTTCTAGATTGTTCACCTACTACTGTTGCTGAACATTCTGATTAGGTTCTTTTTTTAAAGTGTGGGTTGATGTATCAACATATTATGGTTCGTATCTAACCAAAAAAAATACAAATATACAAAATGTAGGTGCTTGTATGCATAATATAATCTAAGTGTCCCAACCCTGATTTAAAAATCCACACATGTGCATTCCTTCCCATATAGTAGTGATGATTCCTTTGAATTATAAACACTTCCATTTGTCCGGTCTTAATGACCAAATTCTCAAAGATAGTAGCTATATTCAAAATTATTGAATCTACCCTTTTAGCCGCAATATCCGATATGGCACTTCTATACCTTGCTAACCGATGGGCTTCTTCATTTTCTTCTTGGTGTAATCCCTTTTACAACACAAATCCTCCAATATCCAGTGCTCACATGTCATCCAAAGTAAGGTTTGTACCTCTTCCATGTGGCCATACAACCAAGGGTCTTGCAAGTGATTAACAGATAGTATTACATACTTTCCATGTTTGATCTATGCTATTGTTACAAAACCACACAAACTGATGCCTCTACCCTCCTTATCACTTTCTCCTACAAAGGAAGAAGGAGCTAGAACACCTGCCCCATAGTTTTTGATGTTCTTCTTACACTTGCCATCTTGGCCACCTAGCCATTCTTGGAAGGTGACCTTGTTATTTAGTCGTGTTTGATGTAAAAAAACTTAGATATTACCTTAAAATCTCCTTTTTAGATTTTTCACCTACTACTAGTGTTGCAGAACATTTGATTAAGTTCTTATCTAAAGAGTGGGTTGATGTATAAACATATTATGGTTGGTATCTAGCCAAAAAATATGCAAATATACAAAATGTAGGTGCTTGTATGCATAATATGATCTACCTACCCCAACACTAATTTAAAAGTCTAGACATGTGCATTCTTTCGCATAGTAACCCTATATTTTTCACTCTATAGTAGTGATTCCTCTTAATTATTAACACTTCCATTTGTCCGGTCTTAATGAACAAATTCATAAAGATAGTAGCTATATTCAAAATTATTGAATCTATCCTCTTAGCCACCATATCTGATATGGCACTTCTATACCTTGCTCTGTGAATGATGGGCTTCTTCATTTGCTTCTTGGTGTAATCCCTTTTGCAACACAAATCCTACAATCTCCAATGTTCACATGTCATCCAAAGTAAGGTTTGTACCTCTTCCATGTGGCCATACAACAGGGGGTCTTGCAAGTGATTAACATATAGTATAACATACTTTCCATGTTTCATCTACGCTATTGTTACAAAACCACACAAACTGATGCCTTTAGCCTTTCTTGTACCATAGAAAGAAGGAGGTAGAACACTTGCCCCATAGTTTTTAATGTTCTTCTTACCCTTGGCCATCTTGGCCACCTAACCATCCTTGGCAGGTGACCTTGTTATTTAGAGGTGTTTGATGTAAAAAAACCTAGATATTAACTAAAAAACTCCTTTCTAGATTGTTCACCTACTACTGTTGCTGAACATTCTGATTAGGTTCTTTTTTTAAAGAGTGGGTTGATGTATCAACATATTATGGTTTGTATCTAACCAAAAAATATACAAATATACAAAATGTAGGTGCTTGTATGCATAATATAATCTAGCTGCCCCAACCCTAATTTAAAAATCCACACATGTGCATTCCTTCCCATAGTCACCCTATATTTTTCACTATATAGTAGTGATGATTCCTCTGAATTATAAACACTTCCATTTGTCCGGTCTTAATGACCAAATTCTCAAAGACAGTAGCTATATTCAAAATTATTGAATCTACCCTTTTAGCTGCCATATCCGATATGGCACTTCTATACCTTGCTAACCGATGGGCTTCTTCATTTTCTTCTTGGTGTAATCCCTTTTACAACACAAATCCTCCAATCTCTAGGGCTCACATGTCATCCAAAGTAAGGTTTGTACCTCTTCCATGTGGCCATACAACACAGGGTCCTGCAAGTGATTAACAGATAGTATTACATACTTTCCATGTTTGATCTACGCTATTGTTACAAAACCACACAAACTGATGCCTCTACCCTCCTAATCACTTTCTTGTACCATATAAAGAAGGAGCTAGAACACATGCCGCATAGTTGTTGATGTTCTTCTTACACTTGCCATCTTGGCCACCTGACCATCCTGGCAGGTGACCTTGTTATTTAGAGGTGTTTGATGCAAAAAAAACTTAGATATTAAATAAAAAACTCCTTTTTAGATTGTTCACCTACTATTGTTGCTGAACATTCTGATTAGGTTCTTTTTTTAAAGAGTGGGTAGATGTATAAACATATTATGGTTCGTATCTAACCAAAAAATATGCAAATATACAAAATGTAGGTGCTTGTATGCATAATATAATCTAGCTGCCCCAACCCTAATTTAAAAATCGAGACATGTGCATTCCTTCCCATAGTCACCCTATATTTTTCACTATATAGTAGTGATGATTCCTCTGAATTATAAACACTTCCATTTGTCTGGTCTTAGTCACCAAATTCTCAAAGATAGTAGCTATATTCAAAATTATTGAATCTATCCTCTTAGCCACCATATCCAATATGGCACTTCTATACCTTGCTTTGACCGATGGGCTTCTTCATTTGCTTCTTGGTGTAATCCCTTTTGCAACACAAATCCTCCAGTCTTCAATGTTCACATGTCATCCAAAGTAAGGTTTGTACCTCTTCCATGTGGCCATACAACAGGGGGCCTTGCAAGTGATTAACATATAGTATTACATACTTTCCATGTTTGATCTACGCTATTGTTACAAAACCATACAAACTGATGCCTTTACCCTCCTGATCCCTTTCTTGTACCATAGAAAGAAGGAGCTAGAACACTTGCCCCATAGTTTTTGATGTTCTTCTTACACTTGGCCATCTTGGCCACCTAACCATCCTTGGCAGGTGACCTTGTTATTTAGAGGTGTTTGATGTAAAAAAACCTAGATATTAACTAAAAAACTCCTTTCTAGATTGTTCACCTACTACTGTTGCTGAACATTCTGATTAGGTTCTTTTTTTAAAGTGTGGGTTGATGTATCAACATATTATGGTTCGTATCTAACCAAAAAAAATACAAATATACAAAATGTAGGTGCTTGTATGCATAATATAATCTAGCTGCCCCAACCCTAATTTAAAAATCCACACATGTGCATTCCTTTCCATAGTCACCCTATATTTTTCACTATATAGTAGTGATGATTCGTCTGAATTATAAACACTTCCATTTGTCCGGTCTTAATGACCAAATTCTCAAAGATAGTAGCTATATTCAAAATTATTGAATCTACCCTTTTAGCCGCCATATCCAATATGGCACTTCTATACCTTGCTAACCGATTGGCTTCTTCATTTTCTTCTTGGTGTAATCCCTTTTACAACACAAATACTCCAATCTCCAGTGCTCACATGTCATCCAAAGTAAGGTTTGTACCTCTTCCATGTGGCCATACAACCAAGGGTCTTGCAAGTGATTAACAGATAGTATTACATACTTTCCATGTTTGATCTACGCTATTGTTACAAAACCACACAAACTGATGCCTCTACCCTCCTGATCACTTTCTCGTACCATATAAAGAAGGAGCTAGAACACCTGCCCCATAGTTTTTGATGTTCTTCTTACACTTGTCATCTTGGCCACCTGACCATCCTGGCAGGTGACCTTGTTATTTAGAGGTGTTTGATGCAAAAAAACTTAGATATTAACTAAAAAACTCCTTTTTAGATTGTTCACCTACTACTGTTGCTGAACATTCTGATTAGGTTCTTTTTTTAAAGAGTGGGTAGATGTATAAATATATTATGGTTCGTATCTAACCAAAAAATATGCAAATATACAAAATGTAGGTGCTTGTATGCATAATATAATCTAGCTTCCCCAACCCTAATTTAAAAATCGAGACATGTGCATTCCTTCCCATAGTCACCCTATATTTTTCACTATATAGTAGTGATGATTCCTCTGAATTATAAACACTTCCATTTGTCTGGTCTTAGTCACCAAATTCTCAAAGATAGTAGCTATATTCAAAATTATTGAAATTATCCTCTTAGCCACCATATCCGATATGGCACTTGTATACCTTGCTGTGACCGATGGGCTTCTTCATTTGCTTCTTTGTGTAATCCCTTTTGCAACACAAATCCTCCAGTCTCCAATGTTCACATGTCATCCAAAGTAAGGTTTGTACCTCTTCCATGTGGCCATACAACAGGGGGTCTTGCAATTGATTAACATATAGTATTACATACTTTCCATGTTTGATCTATGCTATTGTTACAAAACCACACAAACTGATGCCTCTACCCTCCTGATCCCTTTCTTGTACCATAGAAAGAAGGAGCTAGAACTTTTGCCCCATAGTTGTTGATGTTCTTCTTACACTTGCCATCTTGGCCACCTAACAATCCCTGGCAGGTGACCTTGTTATGTAGAGGTGTTTGATGTAAAAAAACCTAGATATTAACTAAAAAACTCCTTTTTAGATTGTTCACCTAATACTGTTAATGAACATTCTGATTAGGTTCTTTTTTTAAAGAGTGGGTTGATGTATAAACATATTACGGTTCGTATCTAACCAAAAAATATGCAAATATACAAAATGTAGGTGCTTGTATGCATAATATAATCTAGCTGTCCCAACCCTAATTTAAAAATCCAGACATGTGCATTCCTTCCCATAGTCACCCTATATTTTTCACTATATAGTAGTGATGATTCCTCTGTATTATAAACACTTTCATTTGTCCGGTCTTAATGACCAAATTCTCAAAGATAGTAGCTATTTTCAAAATTATTGAATCTACCCTGTTAGCCACCATATCCGATATGGCACTTCTATACCTTGCTTTGACCGATGGGCTTCTTCATTTGCTTCTTGGTGTAATCCCTTTTGCAACACAATGTAACGCCTCCGCTACGACTGCGTCTTCCTCAAGCCGCCATAGCCTCGGCGTGGAGAAGAAGAGAGGGTGGAAGTCGGTTCACCTCCCAACCATATAATGACGAGTTAGGGTTTCTCGTTGGGTTTTATACCAAAACCCTGGCCTGTGTCCACACCTCCTAGCCTGGCCGCCCATCTTACTTAAGAGCCATGCTAACTTAGATGTGTACACACTTGGACCAAACCCTAACGCCCATTAACCCCTGAACCCCGCTAGCACTAATAATACTCTCGAGACTCCGAAAGCTATTAACTTATGCTAGGGTTCGACTTCCGTAGGACCATAGTCCTGACATTACTCCCCCCTTCGAAAAGAGTTTTCGTCCTCGAAAACAAAAGTGGGGAAACGTTTCCTCATCACACTAATGTTTTCCCAAGTGGAGCCTTCCTTTGGACGGTCCTTCCACTTGATAAGAGCTTGTTTCCGAACTTGGTGGCGAGTACGTAACATGTGATAATCCAATACTCTTTCTGGTTCATGAGGCAGTATTGGGGGTTCCACATATTCTACCAAGAAAGAATCATCCACCGGCCTTTCATGACCCATAAGGCGTTTCCTCAAACGGCTTACGTGAAAGATGGGATGAACCTTGGAATGTGCTGGTAACTCAAGTTTATAGGCTACTGGGCCCACCTTCTTGAGTATCTTAAACGGTCCACAAAATCGGGGCGACAATTTTGGTACGGGACCCGTTTTTAAACTGATGGAGTTTTCTGGTACCTTCAGAAACACCCAATCACCTTCTTGAAAGTGAAGTGGCCTACGTTTCTGGTCCGCAAACTTCTTGTAACGATCTTGCGCTTGACGAACATTTAATCGTGCAAGGCGCAACATATTCATATGGTCTTGGATAAAATCCTTAACCTGACTGATTTTCTCATTCGCCAGTCCCACCGACACTGGTGAACGTGGCTGAAAACCATACATCAACATGAAAGGGCTAAAGCCTGTCGAGACATGCTTTGCACTATTGTAAGCAAACTCAAGAATAGGCAAATAAGACTCCCAATCAGATTGTTTTTTGCTGACATATGCCCGAAGCATATCTTCCAGCACTTGATTAACCCGTTCAGTCTGACCATCTGTTTGCGGATGATCAGCTGTACTAAGGTTCAACATAGTACCCAACTTACTGAATACTGCTCGCCAAAAATGGCTGTTAAACTTGCGATCGCGATCACTGACAATATTGGATGGTAAGCCATAAAGTCGGTAAACATTCTCCACGAAAAGGCGTCCCAATTCTGGAGTTGTAACTGTTTTCTTAGTAGGCACAAACCGACAAAGCTTGGTTAATCAATCCACGATTACCCAAATGGCATCATGTCCACGATTCGTTGTGGGCAAGCCCGTTATAAAATCCATAGAGATACTTTCCCACTTTCCGTCAGGAATCTCTAATGGATGCAATAACCCGCCAGCTTTAAGACGTTCTGCTTTGTTCACTTGACACTTCTGACACTGCAGAACATAGTCAGTAACATCCTTGTGAAGTCCAGGCCAATAGAAATGCTTTCTTACGAGAGCATACGTTTTGCGAATGCCCGCATGACCTGCACTTGGACTATCATGACACTCAAAAAGAATTTGGCGCCTAGTGTCTAAGTCCAATGGAACACAAACTCTCCCCTTGTGGAGTAAGTATCCATCATCGATGGAAAAGTTTTTCCATCGCTGTAGTTCATCTTGTGATAAAGAAGAACCATGTGTGGAAGAACTGGAAACACTACCGTTTGAGTGAGAGGGACCCCTCATTTGAACATGATTCCACACCTTTGAGTATGTTGAATCCTGCTTGCATTTGCCTCGTAAAGATTCTAACAATTCGCTTTTCAACTCTGTGAATAGCAGCGAATTAATCTCCGGCATACGACTCAAGGCATCAGCTACAATATTGTAACGTCCTTTGCGATAGCGTAGTTTGCAATCATACTCCTGAAGGATCTCAGCCCATCTGGCCTTTTGACCCTGCAAATCTGTTTGGTTCATAAACCACTTTATGCTTTCGTGATCAAAAACAAGCTCGAATTGTGCACCATATAAGTAATGTCGCCATTTTCGTAAGGCATATATGATGGCAAAGAGCTCACGCTCGTAAGCTGAGTAGTTTTGTTGAGCACGATTGAGCTTCTTGCTCTCATAGGCAACAGGATGACCATCTTGAATGAGAACCGCACCCACTGCCTTAGCACTGGCATCCGTTTCAATCACAAATGGTTTTTGAGGATCCACAATTGCCAAGATGGGAGCTGTAGCCAAAGCAACTTTAAGCTTATCAAAGCTACGTTGTTGCTCCTCACGCCATTGAAAGGTAATTGCCGCACCTTTCAATTGATCAGTCATGGGAGCGGCAATCTTTGCATAACCGGTCACATATTTGCGATAAAATCCTGCCATTCCCAAGAAGATTTGAAGTTCTTCCTTACTTCGAGGTGTTGGCCATCGCATAATAGCATCAACTTTACTAGCATCCATAGCAATTCCGTCTGCAGAAATTACATGACCTAGGTATTGTATGCTATCCTTGAGAAATTCACACTTACTTTCTTTCGCGTAAAGTGCATTCTCGCGTAGTAACTGAAAAACTTTTCGTAAGTGTTCCAAATGATCTTCTAAAGTCGAACTATAGACCAAAATGTCATCAAGAAAGACAATGACAAATTTGCCTAAGTACGGCCTTAGTATGCTATCCATAAGCGTCATAAACGTTGCCGGGGCATTAGTAAGCCCAAACGGCATAACCAAAAACTCATAGTGTCCAAAGCGAGTTCGGAACGCAGTCTTGGTTATATCATTAGCGTTAATACGCACTTGATGATATCCTGAACGTAAATCAATTTTAGAAAAATACTTCGCACCGTTGAGTTGATCAAACAACTCATCTATCTTAGGTAGCGGGTATTTGTTCTTAATGGTTACCGCATTCAAGGAGCGATAATCCACACACATGCGCATGGATCCATCCTTTTTTCTTCACCAAAAGAATGGGCGATGCCCATGGTGAAGCACTATGGCGAATGAAGCCCTTACTAAGGTAGTCAGCAAGCTGACGTTCCACCTCAGCTGCTTCAGTCGCACTAAGCCTGTACGACGGCTTACTAATTGGTTTGGTGCCTGGAACGACATCAATGCGATGAGGCAAAGCTCGTTCGGGTGGCAAACCCTCTGGTAATTCATTAGGAAAAATATCTTTAAATTATTGTAACAGTTGTTGCAAAGACAAAGCATTAACTGGTTGCTTAAGATTATTTAAAGAGATTTTAGAAGAAGGTAAAGAGAAAGAAGGCATCGCTGAGGAAGATTCATTTGAAGAAGAAACATCATGCACATCAAACCCACTAGTTTGAGACACAGAATAACAAAAATAGACTTCTTCTATTTGATTACTATGCTCCAAAAAAGAGAGTTTGGCATTACATATGAGTGGTGTTGGGGGTACATCACGTTCCCCAATAAGTAAAACATGCTTACCATTGGCCTCAAACGTAAACGTATTATGTTCATAACTCCTTTTGAGTGATGACCCTAACCCATATAACCACTCCCGTCCTAAGATGACATCCGCACGAGACATATTCATCACTTGGAAGTCAAGAACCATAGTATGTTCTTGCACAAACACAGGCACTTGCCATACTAGAGTATCCCACACATCGTGATCATCCCCCTGAATGGTGGACACCACATAACGATGAGAACTCTTTGTCTCCGGCAACTTTAATTTCTTAACTAATGCATAGTTCAAAAAATTGTGCGTGGCACCATCATCAATGAGAATACGTACTCGATGAACATAAATGGAGCCATGCATACGGACCAAATCATGTGGTCCAACTGTCTCTTGCCACATAGATGCAGTGAGATTACACTCATGCATCTCGGCAGTGTGCGAAACCTCTACCGCAGAATACTTAGGATCAGCATCCAAGGGAAGTGTTTGCACCATGTGTACAGCCTTCTCCTTGACCTTCTCCTTATCCTTATTCTTGCGAGGCAACTGTGGACAATTTTTCTTCTCATGATCACTACCTAAGCAATGATAACATAGTTTCTCCTTCTTGGCCCGTTCAAAGTCTTGTGAAGACAACGGACCATTTGACCCTTTAGACTTCTTTGTGTTTTCAGTAGAATTGCTGGCAAGTTTACGCTTATTAGCATTAAATTGCGAGCCATTGAATTTGGCCGGTCTATCCATGCCCTTCTTATCCATGGTGTCATCAAAGATAAGGGCACTTTGGATAGCCGCTTCCAAAGTTTTAGGATATTGGGTTTTAACCTTTGCCTGATATTCTTTATCAAGGCCTCTAACAAACCCACGAACCTTTTGAAAGTCGTATAAACCATCTAGCTTGAGAATGACTTCACGGTATTTGGACACATACTGATTAAGTGTAAGACCTTCCATCTTGCACTTGTCCCAGGCTGTCCAACTCCGATCTCTCGTTTTGTGGTAAGAACTCCTTTTTAAATGCTGTCGCAAACTCCTCCCAAGTCTTAGGGCGAGTTTCAATAGGTAGACTCATCCACCACTTGTAGGCTTTACCTTCAAGTGTGAGACTCGTCTCAGTGACCATAACAGCAGCGGGAGTGCGGCGTAAGCGATGCAAGTCCGTCCACTTGTGTAAAAATGTATGGACCGCATCCTTGTTACGATCGCGCTCCTCTCCCTTAAACACAGATGGCTTCACGTTTTTCAACATAGCCCCTTCCTGCGTTGCAGATGGTGCAATAGATTCTACTATAGGATTTGGAACAAGAGGAGGCATAACTATCGGAATAGGCCCTCCACTTGCCGCCGATCCACTTGCAAAACGTGCCATAAATTCAGTAAAAAGCGTGCTCATGTTTGTGAGATTGGTATTGACATTTGTTATAGTGCGCTCAAGTGCAACTACCCTTGAAGTGAGACGCCCAAACTCTACCGTGTCTACCAAACCATAATCATCTATTGGACTCGCACCCCCTTCGGCATCGGTCATGTTGTCATCCCGATCAGGCGCAACGGCCTGTCGCGAATCACCCACACCACCACCCAAAGGGTGTGCCTCACTAACATCATGCATATCATTCTCAAAATCGAAGTGAACATGAGACGGTTCCGCTGAGGCCATGGTATGCACGTGCTTACAAATAGAGAACGGATTACCTTCAAAAGCGAACTCCAATTGAAGCGTCGTAGAAGAATTCCTCTTGCATGCACGGAAATCGAGAAGAAATCACCACTTGAGTCGTCAATCAACACATGCATGCAAAAAAGTGTGTTGCATGTAGCATGTCGTTGAAGATCCGTCCACCAAAAACTTCCAAACTTGGAGCATAGAAAACTCCTCTCACAAATTGAAAGAAGGAAAGTTGAAGGTGAAAAGGTCACTTTCCTTGTAGTTTGTGCCACTTTCCTTGTAGTTTGTGTCCTCCCTTGAAAGAATAAGTAGAGCTCTTTTGAAGAGAAGAACAACACAAGTGAAAAGGTGAAGTGGCTAGCACACTTGCCTTGGAGCTTGAGGTTGTGGGTTCAAAACCCCACTCCTTGGATGGTGAAGCCTCCCCCTTGTGCCACTCAAGTAAGGGAGAATTCTTGCGCGCTCGCCAACGGCGCGCCAACGATCGCTCACCGATCGCCTTCGAGGACTGCCGGTCTGCCTTGGTCGCCGCCTTAGGCGCTCGCTGTGGGCTGTTCACGTGGACGCGTGTAGGCTGCGCTCGTGCAGGTCACTGTACGGGCGGCGGCGCTCGTTTCTTTTGCTGCAGCGTTGAGCTCTTTTTCTCGTGCAGGTCACGCCGGTCGCCGCTAGCTCTGATACCAGTGTAACGCCTCTGCTACGGCTGCGTCTTCCTCAAGCCGCCATAGCCTCGGCGTGGAGAAGAAGAGAGGGTGGAAGTCGGTTCACCTCCCAACCATATAATGACGAGTTAGGGTTTCTCGTTGGGTTTTATACCAAAACCCTGGCCTGTGTCCACACCTCCTAGCCTGGCCGCCCATCTTACTTAAGAGCCGTGCTAACTTAGATGTGTACACACATGGACCAAACCCTAACGCCCATTAACCCCTGAACCCCGCTAGCACTAATAATACTCTCGAGACTCCGAAAGCTATTAACTTATGCTAGGGTTCCACTTTCGTAGGACCATAGTCCTGACACACAAATCCTCCAGTCTTCAATGTTCACATGTCATCCAAAGTAAGGTTTGTACCTCTTTCATGTGGCCATACAACAGGGGGTCTTGCAAGTGATTAACATATAGTATTACATACTTTCCATGTTTGATCTACGCTATTGTTACAAAACCACACAAACTGATGCCTCTACCCTCTTGATCCCTTTCTTGTACCATAGAAAGAAGGAGCTAGAACTTTTGCCCCATAGTTTTTGATGTTCTTCTTACACTTGCCATCTTGGCCACCTAACCATCCTTGGCAGGTGACCTTGTTATTTAGAGGTGTTTGATGTAAAAAAACCTAGATATTAACAAAAAAACTCCTTTTTAGATTGTTCACCTACTACTATTGCTGAACATTCTGATTAGGTTCTTTTTTTAAAGAGTGGGTTGATGTATAAACATATTATGGTTTGTATCTAACCAAAAAATATGCAAATATACAAAATGTAGGTGCTTGTATGCATAATATAATCTAGCTGTCCCAACCCTAATTTAAAAATCTAGACATGTGCATTCTTTCCCATAGTCACCCTATATTTTTCACTATATAGTAGTGATGATTCCTTCGAATTATAAACACTTCCATTTGTCCGGTCTTAATGACCAAATTCTCAAAGATAGTAGCTATATTCAAAATTATTGAATCGACCATGTTAGCCGCCATATCCGATATGGCACTTCTATACCTTGCTAACCGATGGGCTTCTTCATTTGCTTCTTGGTGTAAACCCTTTTGCAACACAAATATGCAAATATACAAAATGTAGGTGCTTGTATGCATAATATAATCTAGCTGTCCCAACCCTAATTTAAAAATCCAGACATGTGCATTCCTTCCCATAGTCACCCTATATTTTTCACTATATAGTAGTGATGATTCCTTTGAATTATAAACACTTCCATTTGTCTGGTCTTAGTCACCAAATTCTCAAAGATAGTAGCTATATTCAAAATTATTGAATCTATCCTCTTAGCCACCATATCCGATATGGCACTTCTATACCTTGCTTTGACCGATGGGCTTCTTCATTTGCTTCTTGGTGTAATCCCTTTTGCAACACAAATCCTCCAGTCTTCAATGTTCACATGTCATCCAAAGTAAGGTTTGTACCTCTTCCATGTGGCCATACAACAGGGGGCCTTGCAAGTGATTAACATATAGTATTACATACTTTCCATGTTTGATCTACGCTATTGTTACAAAACCACACAAACTGATGCCTTTACCCTCCTGATCCCTTTCTTGTACCATAGAAAGAAGGAGCTAGAACACTTGCCCCATAGTTTTTGATGTTCTTCTTACACTTGGCCATCTTGGCCACCTAACCATCCCTGGCAGGTGACCTTGTTATTTAGAGGTGTTTGATGTAAAAAACCTAGATATTAACTAAAAAACTCCTTTCTAGATTGTTCACCTACTACTGTTGCTGAACATTCTGATTAGGTTCTTTTTTTAAAGTGTGGGTTGATGTATCAACATATTATGGTTCGTATCTAACCAAAAAAATACAAATATACAAAATGTAGGTGCTTGTATGCATAATATAATCTAGCTGCCCCAACCCTAATTTAAAAATCCACACATGTGTATTCCTTTCCATAGTCACCCTATATTTTTCACTATATAGTAGTGATGATTCGTCTGAATTATAAACACTTCCATTTGTCCGGTCTTAATGACCAAATTCTCAAAGATAGTAGCTATATTCAAAATTATTGAATCTACCCTTTTAGCCGCCATATCCAATATGGCACTTCTATACCTTGCTAACCGATTGGCTTCTTCATTTTCTTCTTGGTGTAATCCCTTTTACAACACAAATACTCCAATCTCCAGTGCTCACATGTCATCCAAAGTAAGGTTTGTACCTCTTCCATGTGGCCATACAACCAAGGGTCTTGCAAGTGATTAACAGATAGTATTACATACTTTCCATGTTTGATCTACGCTATTGTTACAAAACCACACAAACTGATGCCTCTACCCTCCTGATCACTTTCTCGTACCATATAAAGAATGAGCTAGAACACCTGCCCCATAGTTTTTGATGTTCTTCTTACACTTGCCATCTTGGCCACCTGACCATCCTGGCAGGTGACCTTGTTATTTAGAGGTGTTTGATGCAAAAAAACTTAGATATTAACTAAAAAACTCCTTTTTAGATTGTTCACCTACTATTGTTGCTGAACATTCTGATTAGGTTCTTTTTTTAAAGAGTGGGTAGATGTATAAATATATTATGGTTTGTATCTAACCAAAAAATATGTAAATATACAAAATGTAGGTGCTTGTATGCATAATATAATCTAGCTTCCCCAACCCTAATTTAAAAATCGAGACATGTGCATTCCTTCCCATAGTCACCCTATATTTTTCACTATATAGTAGTGATGATTCCTCTGAATTATAAACACTTCCATTTGTCTGGTCTTAGTCACCAAATTCTCAAAGATAGTAGCTATATTCAAAATTATTGAAATTATCCTCTTAGCCACCATATCCGATATGGCACTTGTATACCTTGCTGTGACCGATGGGCTTCTTCATTTGCTTCTTTGTGTAATCCCTTTTGCAACACAAATCCTCCAGTCTCCAATGTTCACATGTCATCCAAAGTAAGGTTTGTACCTCTTCCATGTGGCCATACAACAGGGGGTCTTGCAATTGATTAACATATAGTATTACATACTTTCCATGTTTGATCTATGCTATTGTTACAAAACCACACAAACTGATGCCTCTACCCTCCTGATCCCTTTCTTGTACCATAGAAAGAAGGAGCTAGAACTTTTGCCCCATAGTTGTTGATGTTCTTCTTACACTTGCCATCTTGGCCACCTAACAATCCCTGGCAGGTGACCTTGTTATTTAGAGGTGTTTGATGTAAAAAAACCTAGATATTAACTAAAAAACTCCTTTTTAGATTGTTCACCTAATACTGTTAATGAACATTCTGATTAGGTTCTTTTTTTAAAGAGTGGGTTGATGTATAAACATATTATGGTTCGTATCTAACCAAAAAATATGCAAATATACAAAATGTAGGTGCTTGTATGCATAATATAATCTAGCTGTCCCAACCCTAATTTAAAAATCCAGACATGTGCATTCCTTCCCATAGTCACCCTATATTTTTCACTATATAGTAGTGATGATTCCTCTGTATTATAAACACTTTCATTTGTCCGGTCTTAATGACCAAATTCTCAAAGATAGTAGCTATATTCAAAATTATTGAATCTATCCTCTTAGCCACCATTTCCAATATGGCACTTCTATACCTTGCTTTGACCGATGGGCTTCTTCATTTGCTTCTTGGTGTAATCCCTTTTGCAACACAAATCCTCCAGTCTTCAATGTTCACATGTCATCCAAAGTAAGGTTTGTACCTCTTCCATGTGGCCATACAACAGGGGGTCTTGCAAGTGATTAACATATAGTATTACATACTTTCCATGTTTGATCTACGCTATTGTTACAAAACCACACAAACTGATGCCTCTACCCTCTTGATCCCTTTCTTGTACCATAGAAAGAAGGAGCTAGAACTTTTGCCCCATAGTTTTTTATGTTCTTCTTACACTTGCCATCTTGGCCACCTAACCATCCTTGGCAGGTGACCTTGTTATTTAGAGGTGTTTGATGTAAAAAAACCTAGATATTAACAAAAAAACTCCTTTTTAGATTGTTCACCTACTACTATTGCTGAACATTCTGATTAGGTTCTTTTTTTAAAGAGTGGGTTGATGTATAAACATATTATGGCTTGTATCTAACCAAAAAATATGCAAATATACAAAATGTAGGTGCTTGTATGCATAATATAATCTAGCTGTCCCAACCCTAATTTAAAAATCCAGACATGTGCATTCTTTCCCATAGTCACCCTATATTTTTCACTATATAGTAGTGATGATTCCTTTGAATTATAAACACTTCCATTTTGTCCGGTCTTAATGACCAAATTCTCAAAGATAGTAGCTATATTCAAAATTATTGAATCGACCATGTTAGCCGCCATATCCGATATGGCACTTCTATACCTTGCTAACCGATGGGCTTCTTCATTTGCTTCTTGGTGTAAACCCTTTTGCAACACAAATATGCAAATATACAAAATGTAGGTGCTTGTATGCATAATATAATCTAGCTGTCCCAACCCTAATTTAAAAATCCAGACATGTGCATTCCTTCCCATAGTCACCCTATATTTTTCACTATATAGTAGTGATGATTCCTTTGAATTATAAACACTGGTGGTAATGAGAGAGAGGGAAAGAGAGAGAGAGGGGAGAGAGAGAGAGAGAGTGTCTGGTCTTAGTCACCAAATTCTCAAAGATAGTAGCTATATTCAAAATTATTGAATCTATCCTCTTAGCCACCATTTCCAATATGGCACTTCTATACCTTGCTTTGACCGATGGGCTTCTTCATTTGCTTCTTGGTGTAATCCCTTTTGCAACACAAATCCTCCAGTCTTCAATGTTCACATGTCATCCAAAGTAAGGTTTGTACCTCTTCCATGTGGCCATACAACAGGGGGCCTTGCAAGTGATTAACATATAGTATTACATACTTTCCATGTTTGATCTACACTATTGTTACAAAACCACACAAACTGATGCCTTTACCCTCCTGATCCCTTTCTTGTACCATAGAAAGAAGGAGCTAGAACACTTGCCCCATAGTTTTTGATGTTCTTCTTACACTTGGCCATCTTGGCCACCTAACCATCCTTGGCAGGTGACCTTGTTATTTAGAGGTGTCTGATGTAAAAAAACCTAGATATTAACTAAAAAACTCCTTTCTAGATTGTTCACCTACTACTATTGCTGAACATTCTGATTAGGTTCTTTTTTTAAAGTGTGGGTTGATGTATCAACATATTATGGTTCGTATCTAACCAAAAAAATACAAATATACAAAATGTAGGTGCTTGTATGCATAATATAATCTAGATGCCCCAACCCTAATTTAAAAATCCACACATGTGCATTCCTTTCCAAAGTCACCCTATATTTTTCACTATATAGTAGTGATGATTCGTCTGAATTATAAACACTTCCATTTGTCCGGTCTTAATGACCAAATTCTCAAAGATAGTAGCTATATTCAAAATTATTGAATCTACCCTTTTAGCCGCCATATCCAATATGGCACTTCTATACCTTGCTAACCGATTGGCTTCTTCATTTTCTTCTTGGTGTAATCCCTTTTACAACACAAATACTCCAATCTCCAGTGCTCACATGTCATACAAAGTAAGGTTTGTACCTCTTCCATGTGGCCATACAACAGGGGGTCTTGCAAGTGATTAACAGATAGTATTACATACTTTCCATGTTTGATCTACGCTATTGTTACAAAACCACACAAACTGATGCCTCTACCCTCCTGATCACTTTCTCGTACCATATAAAGAATGAGCTAGAACACCTGCCCCATAGTTTTTGATGTTCTTCTTACACTTGCCATCTTGGCCACCTGACCATCCTGGCAGGTGACCTTGTTATTTAGAGGTGTTTGATGCAAAAAAACTTAGATATTAACTAAAAAACTCCTTTTTAGATTGTTCACCTACTACTGTTGCTAAACATTCTGATTAGGTTCTTTTTTTAAAGAGTGGGTAGATGTATAAATATATTATGGTTCGTATCTAACCAAAAAATATGCAAATATACAAAATGTAGGTGCTTGTATGCATAATATAATCTAGCTTCCCCAACCCTAATTTAAAAATCGAGACATGTGCATTCCTTCCCATAGTCACCCTATATTTTTCACTATATAGTAGTGATGATTCCTCTGAATTATAAACACTTCCACATTTGTCTGGTCTTAGTCACCAAATTCTCAAAGATAGTAGCTATATTCAAAACTATTGAAATTATCCTCTTAGCCACCATATCCGATATGGCACTTGTATACCTTGCTGTGACCGATGGGCTTCTTCATTTGCTTCTTTGTGTAATCCCTTTTGCAACACAAATCCTCCAGTCTCCAATGTTCACATGTCATCCAAAGTAAGGTTTGTACCTCTTCCATGTGGCCATACAACAGGGGGTCTTGCAATTGATTAACATATAGTATTACATACTTTCCATGTTTGATCTATGCTATTGTTACAAAACCACACAAACTGATGCCTCTACCCTCCTGATCCCTTTCTTGTACCATATGCAAATATACAAAATGTAGGTGCTTGTATGCATAATATAATCTAGCTGTCCCAACCCTAATTTAAAAATCCAGACATGTGCATTCCTTCCCATAGTCACCCTATATTTTTCACTATATAGTAGTGATGATTCCTCTGTATTATAAACACTTTCATTTGTCCGGTCTTAATGACCAAATTCTCAAAGATAGTAGCTATATTCAAAATTATTGAATCTACCCTGTTAGCTGCCATATCTGATATGGCACTTCTATACCTTGCTTTGACCGATGGGCTTCTTCATTTGCTTCTTGGTGTAATCCCTTTTGCAACACAAATCCTCCAGTCTTCAATGTTCACATGTCATCCAAAGTAAGGTTTGTACCTCTTCCATGTGGCCATACAACAGGGGGTCTTGCAAGTGATTAACATATAGTATTACATACTTTCCATGTTTGATCTACGCTATTGTTACAAAACCACACAAACTGATGCCTCTACCCTCTTGATCACTTTGTCATACCATAGAAAGAAGGAGCTAGAACACCTGCCCCATAGTTTTTGATGTTTTTCTTACACTTGCCATCTTGGCCACCTAGCTATCCTTGGCAGGTGACCTTGTTATTTAGTCGTGTTTGATGTTAAAAAAATTAGATATTACCTCGAAATCTCTTTTTTAGGATTTTCACCTACTACTACTGTTGCAAAACATTCTGATTAAGTTGTTTTTCTAAAGAGTGGGTTGATGTATAAACATATTATGATTCGTATCTAGCCAGAACATATGCAAATATACAAAATGTAGGTGCTTGTATGCATAATATGATCTACCCATAGTTTTGATGTTCTTCTTACACTTGCCATCTTGGCCACCTGACCATCCTTGGCACGTGACCTTGTTATTTAGAGGTATTTGATGTAAAAAAACTTAGATATTAAAACTAAAAAACTCCTTTTCAAATTGTTCACCTACTACTGTTGCTGAACATTCTGATTAGGTTCTTTTTTTAAAGAGTGGTTTGATGTATAAACATATTATGGTTCGTATCTAACCAAAAAATATGTAAATATACAAAATGTAGGTGCCTGTATGCATAATATAATCTAGCTTCCCCAACCCTAATTTAAAAATCCAGACATTTGCATTCCTTCCCATAGTCACCCTATATTTTTCACTATATAGTAGTGATGATTCCTCTGAATTATAAACACTTCCATTTGTCCGGTCTTAGTGACCAAATTCTCAAAGATAGTAGCTATATTGAAAATTATTGAATCTATCCTCTTAGCCACCATATCCGATATGGCACTTCTATACCTTGCTGACCGATGGGCTTCTTCATTTGCTTCTTGGTGTTATCCCTTTTACAACACAAATCCTCCAATCTCTAGTGCTCACATGTCATCCAAAGTAAGGTTTGTACCTCTTCCATGTGGCCATACAACCGGGGGTCTTACAAGTCATTAACAGATAGTATTACATACTTTCCATGTTTGATCTACGGCATTGTTACAAAACCACACAAACTGATGCCTCTACCCTACTTATCACTTTCTCCTACAACAAAGAAAGAAGGAGCTAGAATACCTGCGCCATAGTTTTTGATGTTCTTCTTACACTTGCCATCCTTGCCACCAAACCATCCTTGGCAGGTGACCTTGTTATTTAGAGGTGTTTGATGTAAAAAAACTTAGATATTAACTACAAAACTCATTTTTAGATTGTTCACCTACTACTGTTGCTGAACATTCTGATTCTAATCTTTTTTTAAAAAAAGTGGGTTGATGTATAAACATATTATGGTTCGTATCTAACTAAAAAATATGCAAATATACAAAATGTAGGTGCTTGTATGCATAATATGATCCACCTACCCAACCCTAATTTAAAAATCCACACATGTGCATTCTTTCCCATAGTCACCCTATATTTTTCATTATATAGAAGTGATTCCTCTCAATTATAAACACTTCCATTTGTCCGGTCTTAATGACCAAATTCTCAAACATAATAGCTATATTCAAAATTTTTGAATCTATCCTCTTAGCCGCCATATCGGATATGGCACTTCTACACCTTGCTGATCGATGGGCTTCTTCAATTGCTTCTTGGTGTAATCCCTTTTGCAACACAAATCCTCCAATCTCCAATGCTCACATGTCATTTAAAGTAAGGTTTGTACCTCTTCCATGTGGCCACACAACCGGGGTTCTTGCAAGTGATTAACATATAGTATTACATACTTTCCATGTTTGATCACGCTATTGTTACAAAACCACACAAACCGATGCCTCTACCCTCCTGATCACTTTCTCGTACCATAGAAAGAAGGAGCTAGAACACCTGCCCCATAGTTTTTGATGTTCATCTTACACTTGCCATCTTGGCCACCTAACCATCCTGGGCAGGTGACCTTGTTATTTAGAGGTGTTTGATGTAAAAAAACTTAGATATTAACTAAAAAACTCCTTTTTAGATTGTTCACCTACTAGTGTTGCTGAACATTCTGA
The DNA here is from genome assembly GCF_041138505.1 of Cibotium barometz. Classification (NCBI taxonomy): domain Eukaryota; kingdom Viridiplantae; phylum Streptophyta; class Polypodiopsida; order Cyatheales; family Cibotiaceae; genus Cibotium; species Cibotium barometz. Next base: position 43,842,597 of record NC_141090.1, read on the forward strand.
TTAGGTTCTTTTTTTAAAAGAGTGGGTTATAAACATATTATGGTTCATGTCTAACCAAAAAATATGCAAATATACAAAATGTAGCTGCTTGTATGCATAATATGATCTACCTGCCCCAACCCTAATTTAAAAATCCAGACATGTGCATTCTTGCCCATAGTCACCCTATAATTTTCACTATATAGTTGTGATTCCTTTGAATTTAAAACACTTCCATTTGTCCGGTCTTAATGACCAAATTCTCAAAGATAGTAGATATATTCAAAATTATTGAATCTATCCTCTTACCCGCCATATCCGATATGGCACTTCTATACCTTGCTGAGTGATGGGCTTCTTCATTTGCTTCTTGGTGTAATCCCTTTTGCAACACAACCTGCCCCAACCCTAATTTAAAAATCCAAACAGGTGCATTCTTTCCCATAGTCACCCTATATTTTTCACTATATAGTAGTGATTCCTTTGAATTATAAACACTTCCATTTATCCAGTCTTAATGACCAAATTCTTAAAGATAGTAGCTATATTAAAAATTATTGAATCTATCCTCTTAGCCATCATATCCGATATGGCACCTCTATACCTTGCTGACCGATGGGGTTCTTCATTTGCTCCTTGGTGTAATCCCTTTTGCAACACAAATCCTCCAATCGCCAATGCTCACATGTCATCCAGAGTAAGGTTTGTACCTCTTCCATGTGGCCATACAACCAGGGGTCTTGCAACAAGTGATTAACCGTTAGTATTACATACTTTCCATGTTTGATCTACACTATTGTTACAAAGCCACACAAACTGATGCCTTCTACCCTCCTGATCACTTTCTCGTACCATAGAAAGGAGCTAGAACACCAACCCCATAGTTTTTGATGTTCTTCTTACACTTTCCATCTTGGCCACCTAACCATCCTTGGCAGGTGACCTTGTTATTTAGAGGTGTTTGATGTTAAAAAAAATTAGATATTAACTAAAAAACTCCTTTTTAGATTGTTCACCTACTACTGTTGTAGAACATTCTGATTAGGTTCTTTTTTTAAAGAGTGGGTTGATGTATAAACATATTATGGCAAATATACAAAATGTAGTTTCTTGTATGCATAATATGATCTATCTGCCCCAACGCTAATTTAAAAACCCAGAGATGTGCATTCTTTTGCATGGTCACCCTATATTTTTCACTATATAGTAGTGATTCCTCTGAATTATAAACACTTCCATTTGTCCGGTCGTCTTAATGACCAAATTCTCAAAGATAGTAGCTATATTCAAAATTATTTAATCTATACTCTAAGCCACCATATTGGATATGGCACTTCTATACCTTGCTGGCTGATGGGCTTCTTCATTTGCTTCTTGGTGTAATCCCTTTTGAAACACAAATCCTCCAGCCTCCAGTGCTCACATGTCATCCAAAGTAAGGTTTGTACCTCTTCCATGTGGCCATACAATCGGGGGTCTTGCAAGTGATTAACAGATAGTATTACATACTTTCCACGTTTGATCTACGCTATTGTTACAAAACCACACAAACTGATGCCTCTACCCTCCTGAGATCACTTTCTCATACCATAGAAAGAAGGAGCTAGAACACCTGCTCCATAGTTTTTGATATTCTTTTTACACTTGCCATCTTGGCCAACTAACCATCCTTAGCAAGTGACCTTGTTATTTAGAGGTGTTTGATGTAAAAAAACTTAGATATTAACTAAAAAACTCCTTTTTAGATTGTTCACCTACTATTGTTGCTGAACATTCTAATTAGGTTCTTTTTTTAAAAGAGTGGGTTGATGTATAAACATATTATGGTTCGTGTCTAACCAAAAAATATGCAAATATACAAAATTTAACTGCTTGTATGCATAATATGATCTACCTGTCCCCAACCCTAATTTAAAAATCCAGATAGTCACCCTACATTTTTCACTATATAGTAGTGATTCCTTTGAATTTAAAACACTTCCATTTGTCCGGCCTTAATGACCAAATTCTCAAAGATAGTAGCTATATTCAAAATTTTGAATCTATCCTAGTGCTCACATGTCATCCAAAGTAAGGTTTTGTGCCTCTTCCTTGTGGCCATACAATCGGGGGTCTTACAAGTGATTAACAGATAGTATTACATACTTTCCATGTTTGATCTACGCTATTATTACAAAACCACACAAACTACTACCTCCACCCTTCTTATCACTTTCTTGTACCATAGAAAGAAGGAGCTAGAACACCTGTACCATAGTTTTTGATGTTCTTCTTACACTTGCCATCTAGGCCACCTTGGCAGGTGACCTTGTTATTTAGAGGTGTTTGATGTAAAAAAACTTAGATATTAACTAAAAAGCTCCTTTTTAGATTGTTCACCTACTACTGTTGCTGAACATTCTGATAAGGTTCTTCTTTTAAAGAGTGGGTTGATGTATAAACATACTATGCTTTGTAATCTAACCAAAAAATATGGTTTGTAATCTAACCAAAAAATATGCAATTATACAAAATGTAGGTGCTTGTATGCATAATATGATCTACCTGCCCCAACCCTAATTTAAAAATTTGGACATGTTTATTCCTTCCCATAGTCACCCTATATTTTTCACTATATAGTAGTGATGATCCCTCTGAATTATAAACACTTCCATTTGTCCAGTCTTAATGACAAAATTCTCAAAGATAGTAGCTATATTCAAAATTATTGAATCTATCCTCTTAGCCGTCATATCCGATATGGCACTTCTATACCTTGCTGAGACCAATGGGCTTCTTCATTTGCTTCTTGGTGTAATCCCTTTTGCAACACAAATCCTCCAATCTCCAAAGCTCACATGTCATCCAAAGTAAGGTTTGTACCTCTTCCATGAGGCCATACAACCGGGGTCTTGGAACAAATGATTAACAGATAGTATTACATACTTTCCATTTTTGATCTACGCTATTGTTACAAAACCACACAAACTGATGCCTCTACCCTCCTGATGACTTTCTCGTACCATAGAAAGAAGGATCTAGAACACCTGCCCCATAGTTTTTGATGTTCTTCTTACACTGGCCATCTTGGCCACCTGACCATCCTTGGCACGTGACCTAGCCATCTTGGCCACCTAGCCATCCTTGGCAGGTGACCTTGTTATTTAGAGGTATTTGATGTAAAAAAACTTAGATATTAACTAAAAAACTCCTTTTTAGACATTTTGATTAGGTTCTTTTTTTAAAAGAGTCGGTTGATGTATAAACATATTATGGTTCATATCTAACCAAAAAATATGCATAATATGATCTACTTGCCCCAACCCTAATTTAAAAATCTAGACATGTGCATTCTTTCGCATAGTCACCCTATATTTTTCACTATATAGTAGTGATTTCTCTGAATTATAAACACTTCCATTTGTCCGGTCTTAATGACCAAATTCTCAAAGATAGTAGCTATATTCAAAATTATTGAATCTATCCTCTTACCCGCCATATCCGATATGGCACTTCTATACCTTGCTGACCGATGGGCTTCTTCATTTGCTTCTTGGTGTAATTTCTTTTGCAACACAAATCCTCCAGTCTCCAGTGCTCACATGTCATCCAAAGTCAGGTTTGTACCTCTTCCATGTGGCCATACAACCAAGGGTCTTGCAAGTGATTAACAGATAGTATTACATACTTTCCATGTTTGATCTACGCTATTGTTACAAAACCACACAAACTGATGCCTCTACCCTCTTGATCACTTTCTCGTACCATAGAAAGAAGGAGTTATTACACTTGCCCCCCATAGTTTTTGATGTTCTTCTTACACTTGCCATCTTGGCCACCTAGCCATCCTTGGCACGTGACCTTCTTATTTAGAGGTGTTTGATGTAAAAAAACTTAGATATAAAATAAAAAACTCCTTTTTAGATTGTTCACCTACTACTGTTGTTGAACATTCTGATTAGGTTCTTTTTTTAAAGAGTGGGTTGATGTATAAACATATTATGGTTCATATCTAACCAAAAAATATGCAAATATACAAAATGTAGGTGCTTGTATGCATAATATGATCTACCTGCCCCAACCCTAATTCAAAAATCTAGACATGTGCGTTCCTTCCCATAGTCAACCTATATTTTTCACTGTATAGGAGTGATGATTCCTCTGAATTATAAACACTTCCATTTGTCCGGTCTTATAATGACCAAATTCTCAAAGATAGTAGCTATATTCAAAATTATTGAATCTATCCTCTTAACTGCCATATCCGATATGGCACTTCTATACCTTGCTGACCGATGGGGTTCTTTATTTGCTTCTTGGTGTAATCCCTTTTGCAACACAAAACCTCCAATCTCCAATGCTCACATGTCATCCAAAGTAAGGTTTGTACCTCTTCCATGTGGCCATACAACCGAGGGTCTTGCAAGTGATTAACAGATAGTTTTACATACTTTCCATGTTTAAACTACACTATTGTTACAAAACCACACAAACTGATGCCTCTACCCTCCTGATCACTTTGTTGTACCATAGAAAGAAGGAGCTAGAACAACTGCCCCATAGTTTTTGATGTTCTTCTTACACTTGCCATCTGGGCTGTTGGAATTAGGGTTGCAGGAAAGCACACAAAGCTTGGAGAAGAAGAAGCAAGAATGCACACAACACCCAATGTATTAGATTGTATCAATGTACAAAGGATAAGTTAGCCCTAGAATGGTGGGCGTTTATACAAGCCGGGGGAAAAACCTCCTAAAGAGGGAAAAAGTGCCCCGACGGTCCTAAGTGTGTTCACACACATCACTGCCAATATATATGGTAACAAATCCCCCCCGGGGAGTGATGGTGTGAACGAGAGCTGGCACTCATGTGTATAGGGAAGTGCCATGCCCAAAGTAGATCAGTCCAGAAAGGGGGCAAGCCCAAAGCTTTACGGAAAGCTTTGAACTTCTCACGAGGAAGTGCCTTTGTGAAAAGATCGATGAAAAGATTGGTGAGAAAAGATCGAAGAGGTTGTCCTGTGTTGGCACATAGGCCAAGCTGATCTCTCCTGCTGAGAGTCTCTCCCTGACATAGTGATAATGTACCTTAATGTGCTTTGTGCGAGCATGAAAAACTGGGTTTCTCGCAACTACCAATGCGCTCTGACTGTCAGTGTAGATAGAGGTGGCAAACTTCTGTCCAACACCCAAGTCAGCCATAAGCCGTGTGAAGCCGTCTGAGTCACACACACTCAACCGTAGCTGCTGTGAAAGCTACCCTGTACTCAGCTTCACAACTAGAAGTGGCCACAGTAGGTTGCTTCTTGCTCAACCAAGATATGCAGCATGAGCTACCAAGCATGAAATAAAAACCACTTGTGGACACTCTTATGTCATACCAAAACCAGCCCAATCTGAGTCCAAAAAAGCATGTAAATCTGGTGGCAATGATCCTCCCTTGGGATAAAATAGCCCAAGATGTATGGTTCCACTCAAGTAGCAAAAGATGCGTTTAACTGCCTTCCAATGCTGAGACCCTGGGCTATGCATAAACCTGCTCACTGTGAGACTGCAAACTGAATGTTCGGCCTCATAATGCATACATAAATGAGGCAACCAACAGCTGTCTGATGATAGAGTGTGACATCAAAGTGATCTCCAGCATCATGAAGACTCAACTTCAAACCTGTCTCCCCCCATTGGAGTAGCAATAGGCTTGCAGTCTTCAAGGCCAAATCTCCGCAACAATGTCTTAATATACTTTGTCTGACACAAAGCAATACCTCCATCACATTGCTTAAATTGTACCCCCAAATAATGATGCAAATGCCCCAAATCTAACATCTCAAAAGAGGCATTCAAATCAACCTTAAAATCAGCAATATGACTCTCATTTGGTCCTGTGAGAGCATCATGTCATCGACATAGAGAGCAATGATTAGATGTACATCATCCACACGTTTAACATACAAAGTGCTTTCTGTTGGACTATTCTAAAAATCATGTGCAGTCAAATATGCAGTATCTTTTCATACCAAGCTCGTGGAGCTTGCTTTAAACCATACAAAGCCTTTTTCAACCTGCACACTTTGTTTTCCTACCCTCTTTGAACAAAACCACGAGGCTACGATACATACATGTCCTCATACAAATCTCCATTCAAGAACGTAGTCTTTATGTCCAACTGATGTACATTCCAACCATTATGAGCTGCCAATGCACAAATGCTACGAATGGTAGTCATACGACAAGTGGGAGCAAAGGTCTCATCAAAATCAATGCCCTTTTCTTGAGCATAACCCTTTGCAACAAGTCTAGTCTTATAGTGATCAACACTACCATCTGGCTTTCGTTTCAACTTAAAAACCCACTTACATCCAATGACCTTTTTACCAATAGGCAAATCACACAAAGACCATGTACCATTCTTCATTATAGCATCATATTCACTTTGCATTGCAGCCAACCAATTTTTTGATTTTTGTGCCTCATCAAATGAAAGAGGTTCTTCCTCTTCACACATACTAGACACAGCCAAAGCATAACAATCTGATGCATAAGAGGCATGCTAAAGACCTGAACGAGTACGACTAGACATAGGTGCATCAATTTTACTATCACGCAAGGTTTGCACCAGTAATTTAGGCATACCTCTAGCTTGCTCATTTTCAGCCCTATCCTCATAAATTACATCCTATAAATCTGCATCAGAAATAGGCTGATCTATGATGTCATTTGAAATCTGTATAGGCTGAATATTTGCCTCATTAGGACTTACATTTGAATTCCCACCTATAAACAGAGGCAACAACGTATCAAATACATCCTGTGAGCTCACACCTGTCTCTTTGGTACATGATAACAAAGGTTGCACAGCATCTTCCACAAAAACAACATCTTGACTAATCAAGATATGGTTTGACTGTGGATGATACAATCTATAACCCTTGCTCTTAGCATTGTAACCAACAAAAATGCATTTGACAGCCTTATTATCCAATTTTCTACGTTGTTCAAAGGCACTAAAGCATAGGCCAAGCAACCAAAGACACGCAAGTGACCAATAAAAGGCTTCCTAGCATTCCAAGCTTCGTATGGAGTAACAGACTGCAAGGCCTTAGTGGGACACCTGTTGAGTACATATGCAGCACACATGACAGCCTCAAGCCAAAACGCATGTGCAAAGCTTGGCTCTTGACCATACATCGTGCCATCTCCATAAGTGACCTGTTTTTTCTCTCAGCAACACCATTTTGCTGAGGGGTATACGGCATTGTACATTGGTGTTTTATCCCACGACTAGCCAGAAATGCATCAAACTCTTTAGACATGTACTCCCCCCCTCGATCAGAATGGAGGGTGCCCACAGTACAATTGGATACATTTTCAACCACCATAAGCAAAAACTGTTTGAAGCACAAAAACACTTCGAACTTTGCCTTCAGTGGATATACCCATGCATGCCTTGAGTACTCATCAATGAAAGTCACAAGGTACAAGTGTTTACCAAATGACAGATACATTTTCAACCACCATAAGCAAAAACTGTTTGAAGCACAAAAACACTTCGGACTTTGCCTTCAGTGGATATACCCATGCATGCCTTGAGTAATGGCATCAATGAAAGTCACGAAGTACAAGTGTTTACCAAATGACGGAGTTTACATAGGCCCACATACATCACTATGTACAAGTTGCAATTTGCGAGTGGCTCGCACACCATCCTTTGGAAATGCAGAACGCTGCATTTTGCCCAAAATAAAGCCTTCACAAACATGTTTCAATGGTGCCTCAAGAGGGGGCAATGAAGCAACCATATCAAATTTCTGCAAACGTAGCAAACTAGCAAAATTCAGATGACCAAAATGAGCATGCCATAGTTTTGCATCTGAAACTACCTTTTCATCAGAAACTGCATTTGCTGAATCTTCCACACACTTGTCATAAGAATTGAGCCTATACAGCCCACGAAACAAGGTGCCAGATATAATAATCATATCACCAAAAGTCAAATCATGAACAGTACATCTTACATCCACAAATTTGACTACAAGTCCAAGTCTAGCAAGCGTAGAGACAGTGCACATGTCTGGATTTTTAAATTAGGGTTGGGACAGGTAGATCATATTATCCACCTACATTTTGTATATTTGTATATTTTTTAGTTAGATACGAACCATAATATGTTTATACATCAACCCACACTTTAAAAAAAGAACCTAATCAGAATGTTCAGCAATAGTAGTAGGTGAACAATCTAAAAATGAGATTTTTAGTTAATATCTAAGTTTTTTTACATCAAACACCTCTAAATAACAAGGTCACCTGCCAAGGATGGTTAGGTGGCCAAGATGGCAAGTGTAAGAAGAACATTAAAAACTAAGGGGCAGGTGTTCTAGCTCCTTCTTTCTTTGTAGGAGAAAGTGATAAGGAGGGTAGAGGCATCAGTTTGTGTGGTTTTGTAACAATAACGTAGATCAAACATGGAAAGTATGTAATACTATCTGTTAATCACTTGCAAGACCCCCGGTTGTATGGCCACATGGAAGAGGTACAAACCTTACTTTGGATGACATGTGAGCATTGGAGACTCGAGGATTTGTGTTGCAAAAGAAATTACACCAAGAAGCAAATGAAGAAGCCCATCGGTCTCAGCTAGGTATAGAAGTGCCATATCGGATATGGCAGCTAGGAGGATAGATTCAATAATTTTGAAAATAGCTACTATCTTTGAGAATTTGGTCATTAAGACCGGACAAATGAAAGTGTTTATAATTTAGAGGAATCACTACTATATAGTGAAAAATATAGGGTGACTATGGGAAAGAATGCACATGTCTGGATTTTTAAATTAGGGTTGGGGGCCAGGTAGATCATATTATGCATACAAGCACCTACATTTTGTATATTTGCATATTTTTTGGTTAGATTACAAACCATAATATGTTTATACATCAACCAACTCTTTAAAAAAAGAACCTATTCAAAATGTTCACAACAGTAGTAGAACAATCTAAAAAGGAGTTTTTTAGTTGATATCTAAGTTTTTTTGACATCAAACACCTCTAAATAACAAGGTCACATGCCAAGGATGGCTAGGTGGCCAAGATGGCAACAACTGTAAGAAGAACATCAAAAACTATGGACAGGTGTTCTAGCTCCTTCTTTCTATGGTACGAGAAAGTGATCAGGAGGGTAGAGGCATCAATTTTTGTGGTTTTGTAACAATAGCGTAGATAAAACATGGAAAGTATGTAATACTATGTGTTAATCACTTGCAAGACTCCCGGTTGTATGGCCACATGGAAGAGGTACAAACCTTACTTTGCATGACATGTGAGCATTGGAGATTGGAGGATTTGTTTTGCAAAAGGGATTACACCAAGAAGCAAAAGGGACTACACCAAGAAGCAGATGAAGAAGCCCATCGATCAGCAAGGTATAGAAGTGCCATATCGGATATGGCGGCTAAGAGGATAGATTTTATAATTTTGAATATAGCTACTATCTTTGAGAATTCAGTCACATTAAGACCAAACAAATGGAAGTGATTATAATTTAGAGGAATCACTATTATATAGTGAAAAATATAGGGTGACTATGGGAAAGAATGCACATGTCTGGATTTTTAAATTAGGGTTGGGGCAGGTAGATCATATTATCCACCTACATTTTGTATATTTGCATATTTTTTAGTTAGATATGAACCATAATATGTTTATACATCAACCACTCTTTAAAAAAAGAACCTAATCAGAATGTTCAGCAACAGTAGTAGGTGAACAATCTAAAAAGGAGTTTTTTAGTTAATATCTAAGTTTTTTTACATCAAACACCTATAAATAACAAGGTCACCTGCCAAGGATGGTTAGGTGGCCAAGATGGCAAGTGTAAGAAGAACATTAAAAACTAAGGGGAAGGTGTTCTAGGTCCTTCTTTCTTTGTAGAAGAAAGCGATAAGGAGGGTAGAGGCATCAGTTTGTGTGGTTTTGTAACAATAGCATAGATCAAACATGGAAAGTATGTAATACTATCTGTTAATCACTTGCAAGACCCCCGGTTGTATGGCCACATGGAAGAGGTACAAACTTTACTTTGGATGACATGTGAGCACTCGAGATTGGAGGATTTGTGTTGTAAAAGGGATTACACCAAGAAGCAAATGAAGAAGCCATCGGTCAGATTCAATAATTTTGAATATAGCTACTATCTTTGAGAATTTGGTCATTAAGGCCGAACAAATGGAAGTGTTTATAATTCAGAGAAATCATCACTAATATATAGTGAAAAATATAGGGTGACTATGGGAAAGAATGCACATGTCTAGATTTTTAAATTAGGGTTGGGGCAGGTAGATCATATTATGCATACAAGCACCTACATTTTGTATATTTGCACATTTTTTTGGTTAGATACGAACCATAATATGTTTATACATCAACCCACTCTTTAAAAAAAGAACCTAATCAGGATGTTCAGCAACAGTAGTAGGTGAATAATCTTAAAAGGATTTTTTAGTTTATATCTAAGTTTTTTTACATCAAACACCTCTAAATAACCAGGTCACCTATCAAGGATGGTTAGGTGGCCAAGATGGCAAGTGTAAGAAGAACATCAAAAACTATGGGAGGCAGGTGTTCTAGCTCTTCTTCCTATGGTACGAGAAAGTGATCAGGCGGGTAGAGACATCAGTTTGTGTGGTTTTGTAACAATAGCATAGATAAAACATGGAAAGTATGTAATACTATCTGTTAATCAAGACCCTGGCCACATGGAAGAGGTATAAACCTTACTTTGGATGACATGTGAGCAATGAAGACTGGAGGATTTGTGTTGCAAAAGAAATTACACCAAGAAGCAAATGAAGAACCCCATCAGTCAGCAAGGTATCAAACTGCCATATCGGATATGGCGGCTAAGAGGATAGATTCAATAATTTTGAATATAGCTACTGTCTTTGAGAATTTGGTCATTAAGACCAAACAAATGGAAGTGTTTATAATTTAGAGGAATCACTACTATATAGTGAAAAATATAGGGTGACTATGGGAAAGAATGCACATGTCTGGATTTTTAAATTAGGGTTGGGACAGGTAGATCATATTATGCTTACAAGCACCTACATTTTGTATATTTGCATATTTTTTGGTTAGATATGAACCATAATATGTTTATACATCAACCCACTCTAGTAGGTGAACAATCTAAAAAGGAGTTTTTTAGTTAAGATCTAAGTTTTTTTTACATCAAACACCTCTAAATAACAAGGTCACCTGCCAAGGACCCATGGTACAAGAGGTTTCTCCCAAGGTAACACATGAGCATTCCACCAAGAATGTCACTTTCGGGTTCATGGCGGATGCTAGGAGGCCTTCTATGTGGGAGATGAAGCCTACTACATTCCAAGCGGGTTCTTCTCAATTGGATGGAAAGCAACATGCACCTACATTCAAACATGAGGAGTCAAATTTTGGGGATCTGAGATAGTACCTTTGAAACCCAAAGCAAATCAGTTCTCCATGCTTGAAGAGGAGGTGAATGATATGGATGATGTGGTTGAGCTTCTTTATTGAGAGACAAAGAGAAGCTCATGATAGGTGGATGGAAATGCCAAATTTCCTCAAGAGGGAGTACAAGGATTTTGCACAATTCCTTGGATCTTTTGTGCAAATGCAAAAGCACAAGCCCTTGCACCATCATGAGAATGCATCGTCAACCGTGTCAAAGGATGTAAAGGACAAGATTTTACTCTCTAAGTTCAAGGGTGATGATTGAGCCCCACATGAGTTGGAAGAATGGATGAATAAGTTGGATACATACTTTCAGCTCTATCCGAAGAGTGAAAGGGACAAAGTGAATTTGCATCCTTGCATTTGGAAGACTATGCACATCAATGGTGGAGACATATGCTCAAGGAAGGAGTTATGCCACATACTTAGGAAGAACTCAAGCATGAAATGAATATGACATTTGTGTCGCCTTTGGTTCTTGACCGATACCATGAAGAATGGTATGAACTCACACAAAAGGGCATGTTGGTTAGGGAGTACATCAAGAGGTTCATGAAGCTCTCTATGTTTGTGGATGGACTCAATGAAGGCATGCAATTGAAGAAGTTTGTGCATGGTCTAGATTCATACATCAAAGTGGATGTCTTGGCACAAAGACCAAACACTATCAAAGAGGCTATGAGGTTGAGGAGCTATATGAGCCAAATTATAAGAGGGTTCAGCCCAAGCCATTTCACACTTCTTCAAATGTGGGGAAAAGTCTACCTTCTTCTACATCCACTTACACTTCCGAATTCCATACATCTTTTGGAAGTGGACAGTCCACAAGTGGAGTTCATAATGATGCTAAGAAGAGCAATGGGTTTGTCAAGAATCCTCCTCAACCATTCATGAAGACTCAACGGATGGATGATCCTAAGATTGAGGAATTGAGGACCAAAGGCCTATGTTCTAAATGCAAAGAGAAGTGGTCACCCGGGCACATTTGCAAATCAAAGAAAGTGGTGGCTACTATGATCATTGTGGATGAGTATGATGATTCCAAGTCATCTCATGATGTGGAAGAGTTTGAAGATTGTAGAAAGGAGACACATGAAGAAGACTTGGAGGGTCATTCTTTTGTCAAAGAAGAGGATGAGTTTCCTTTCGACCCCGGTGGAAGGGATCATGCATGCATTTTGAGGGACAATATGCCAAAATAGAGTGCCCATATTTACAAAAAATTATAGCAAGGAGATGGTGAAGAGTTTCCTCATTATAAGCTTTGGAATGGTCTACTATGGCACAAGGATAAGGTGTATTTGGTTCCAACCTCATCCTACATTCCCAAGGTGCTTCATGAGATGCATTCTTCACCACTTTTGGGTCATCTTGGTGTTCTCAAGACATTTGACAAAGTGAACAAAAGCTTCTATTAGAAAGTCATGTGGAGGGATGTCAAGAACTTTGTTTTGGAATGTGTGTCATGCCAAAGGAATAAGGATAGTCACTAATTGCCAAGTGGTTTACTTCATCCTTTGCGTATTCCGGATGGAAAATGGACTCACATTTCCATGGACTTCATCACAGGCTTGCCAAAGATGAAGCACGGATGGATCAAGTATTTGTGGTGGTGGATAGACTCACCAAATCAGCTCATTTTATTGCTTCCAAGACTACTTATGGGGCCTCTCACATTGCCAAGCAATCTATGGAGCATGTATTCAAGATACATGGTTTGCCACTCAACATAGTTTGTGATAGAGATACCAAGTTCATGGTGGGTACTTTTTGGAGGACATTGTATGAGAACTTGGGGACTCAAATCACTCCTTCTACAGCCTACGGATGGGCAAACAGAGTGCATAAACAAATGGCTTGAAGTGTACTTGATGCACTATTGTCTCATGACATGCAAGAATAATGGGATGAATGGCTTTACCTTGCTGAATTTTGTCATGATTCAAGCAAGCATTTGAGTATTGGGATGTCACCTTTCGAGGCTCTTTATGGGTATCAAGTTCATGTGCCATCTATTGCCTTCCATGAGGATAAAATGGTTAATCCTTTAGTCAAGGAAGAGTTGGAAAGGATGAGACAGCTTCTTCAATTATGCAAGGATAATATGAAGAAGGCACAAGAAGTCATGAAGGCAAATGCGGATGAGCACAAACACAAAATGGAGTTCAAGGAAGGTGATTATGGAGTTGGAAGAGTCAAGGAAGGTTAATCCTTTAGTCAAGGAAGAGTTGGAAAGGATGAGACAGCTTCTTCAATTATGCAAGGATAATATGAAGAAGGCACAAGAAGTCATGAAGGCAAATGCGGATGAGCACAAACACAAAATGGAGTTCAAGGAAGGTGATTATGTGTTGCTCAAGCTTCCTAAGAGCCGTCACAATATTCTCAAGGGTCTTCCAAGTCCAAGTTAGCACATAGATACTATGGACTATATTTGGTAGTCAAGAAAGTGGGAGATTTGACTTATAAGCTTGACCTACCTCCTTCTACAAGGAATCATAATGTGTTTCATGTATCCAATCTTAAGAGGTTTGTGGGCTCTCATCCTCAAGAGATTGAAGAGTTACCACCGATGGATGAAGAAGGAGAGATTATCTATGAGCCGGAGAGGATTGTGGACAAGAGGACAAGGGTTTTGAGGAGAGGAACATTGATGAATTCCTTATGAAATGGAAGCGCTTGCCCATAGATGAGGCTACTTGGCAATCAATGGAGTATGTTCAACAACATGGTTTACTTGATGGAAGTATTCCTTGATCAAGTGGCATGATTATTATATGAAGAATGGGCATATCATGAGGTTTTATATGTGCTGTAATTTCTGGACAGCTTTGGTTGGATCTATTATTGGGGTTACCAATCTACTCCAACACACTTGGAAGATCATACACACAAACTGATGCCTCTACCCTCCTGATCACTTTCTCGTACCATAGAAAGAAGGAGCTAGAACACCTGCCCCATAGTTTTTGATGTTCTTCTTACACTTGCCATCTTGGCCACCTAGCCATCCTTAGCAGGCGACCTTGTTATTTAGAGGTGTTTGATGTCAAAAAAACTTAGATATTAACTAAAAAACTCCTTTATAGATTGTTCACCTACTACTATTGTTGCTAAACATTCTGATTAGGTTCTTTTTTTAAAGAGTGGGTTGATGTATAAACATATTATGGTTTGTAATCTAACCAAAAAATATGCAAATATACAAAATGTAGGTGCTTGGATGCATAATATATCTACTTGCCCCCCAACCCTAATTTAAAAATCCAGACATGTGCATCCTTTCCCATAGTCACCCTATATTTTTCACTATATAGTAGTGATTCCTCTAAATTATAAACACTTCCATTTGTCCGGTCTTAATGACCAAATTCTCAAAGATAGTAGCTATTTTCAAAATTATTGAGTCTATCCATATAAACCATAAAATAAGTGGAAAGAAGAATCACCAACTTACTAATGACTTTGAAAGCTTTCCTTTGGCTTGATGTTTTGAGGGTTCAACTCTTGTTTGAACAAGAGTGGCCAACCAATCTTTGGAAGAGGGAAATGTCAAAAACTAGTGAATTATTGATAAATTCACAGTTCTTGACTTGGGTGGAGTAGAGTAACAATGAATAAACATTATTTTTTTTTCAATCAAAGGGGAAGGTCTCTATTTATAGGAAAAAGTGAGCTCCTAACCAAACAAATTGATTCTAGAATTTTCCAACTCAGTTTGGTCAATTTTTGACCATTTTTAGGTCAGTTGAGCTAACTTTTTGCAACTAGACTTGAATTAGGAGAGAGGAGAGATAAAATATCTCAATTTTTATGATTTAAAACTCAATTTGCACATGTGAAGTAGGCGCCTCATTAAAGGGGCTCCTCTTTCTTACATATGTGTCAAAAATGGAATCATTATACCGAAAACATCTCATATTTTAATATTGCTCATAGTTTCTTACTAATAAACCTAGTACATATTCAACTCTTCATCTTATGTGAGCATTGAAGGGACTCCCCTTCCTTACATATGTGTCAAAATGGAATCATTATACCCAAAATATCTCATATTTTTAATATCACTCATAGTTTCTTACTAATAAACCTTGTACCTATTCAACTCTTCATCTTATGTGAGCATTTACTCATTTTTGGGTATCTTCTTTTACAAAATTGGATTTATCTCCTCCCCACACATGGATTGATCTTATTGGCCCATAGGAATCTTAATTGGACCATAATCCAAAAATTTCTGAAAGTTTAGACCCTTAAGCTAAGGTCCTTCATACCCATTTTCAATTAATTCCAATTGCACATTGGAAAGTTCTTTTTGAATTTCTATTTCAGGGGAATTTATTTTAATAGGATGAGATATTTTTCTATCCAAAAATATTCAAAATCTAAATATTCTTTCTCTAGAATTTTCTCTCTCTCTAAGTCATAATAGTTAGAAATAAGATCTCTTATATTTCTGAAGAGGGAATTGATTACAGGGGGAAGATGCATGCTGGACATTTTGAGAGGTTGGGGAGGAATCTTACAATATATTAGTGATTCCTCTGAATTATAAACACTTCCATTTGTCTGGTCTTAATGACCAAATTCTCAAAGATAGTAGCTATATTCAAAATTATTGAATCTATCCTCTTAGCCGCCATATCCGATATGGCACTTCTATACCTTGCTAACCAATGGGGTTCTTCATTTGCTTCTTGGTATAATCCCTTTTGCAACACAAATCCTCCAATCTCCAATGTCACATGTCATCCAAAGTAAGGTTTGTACCTCTTCCATGTGGCCATACAACTGGGGGTCTTGCAAGTGATTAACAGATAGTATTACATACTTTCCATGTTTGATCTACGCTATTGTTACAAAACCACACAAACTGATGCCTCTACCCTCCTGATCACTTTCTCGTACCATAGAAAGAAGGAGCTAGAACACCTACCCCATAAGTTTTGATGTTCTTCTTACACTTGCCATCTTGGCCACCTAGCCATCCTTGGCAGGTGACCTTGTTATTTAGAGGTGTTTGATATAAAAAAAACTTAGATATTAACTAAAAAACTCCTTTTAGATTGTTCACCTATTACTGTTGGCAGAACTTTCTGATTAGGTTCTTTTTCTAAAGAGTGGGTTGATGTATAAACAAACCACACAAACTGATGCCTCTACCCTCCTGATCACTTTCTCGTACCATAGAAAGAAGGAGCTAGAACACCTGTCCCCCATAGTTTTTGATATTCTTCTTACACTTGCTATCTTGCCCACCTAACCATCCTTGGCAGGTGACCTTGTTATTTAGAGGTGTTTGATGTAATAAAAACTTAGATCTTAACTAAATAACTCATTTTTAGATTTTTCACCTACTACTGTTGCTAAACAATCTGATCAGGTTCTTTTTTTAAAGAGTGGGTTGATGTATAAACATATTATGGTTCGTATCTAACAAAGAAATATGCAAATATACAAAATGTAGGTGCTTGTATGCATAATATGATCTACCTGCCCCCTAACCCTAATTTAAAAATCTAGACATGTGCATTCTTTCCCATAGTCACCCTATATTTTTCACTATATGGTAGTGATTCCTCTGAATTATAAACACTTCCATTTGTCCGGTCTTATAATGACCAAATTCTCAAAGATAGTAGCTATATTCAAAATTATTGAATCTATCCTCTTAGCTGCCATATCTGATATGGCACTTCTATACCTTGCTGACCGATGGGCTTCTTCATTTGCTTCTTGGTGTAATCCTGTTTGCAACATAAATCCTCCAATCTCCAATGCTCACATGTCATCCAAAGTAAGGTTTGTACCTCTTCCATGTGGCCATACAACCGGGGTTCTTGCAAGTGATTAACAGATAGTATTACATACTTTCCATGTTTGATCTACACTATTGTTACAAAACCACACAAACTGATGCCTCTATCCTCCTGATCACTTTCTCGTACCATAGAAAGAAGGAGCTAGAACACCTGCCCCCCATAGTTTTTGATGTTCTTCTTACACTTGCCAACTTGGCCACCTAGCCATCCTTGGGAGGTGACCTTGTTATTTAGAGGTGTTTGATGTAAAAAAACTTAGATATTAATTAAAAAATCCCTTTTTAGATTGTTCACCTACTACTGTTGCGCTGAACATTCTCATTAGGTTATTTTTCTAAAGAGTGGGTTGATGTATAAACATATTATGGTTCGTCATCTTAACAAAAAATATGCAAATATGCAAAATGTAGGTGCTTGTATGCATACTATGATCTACCTGCCTCCCAACCCTAATTTAAAAATCCAAGCATGTGCATTCTTTCCCATAGTCACCCTATATTTTTTTAACTATATAGTAGTGGTTCCTCTGAATTATAAACACTTCCATTTGTCTAGTCTTAATGACCAAATTCTCAAAGATAGTATAGCTATATTCAAAATTATTGAATCTATCCTCTTAGCCGTCATATCCGATATGGCACTTCTATACCTTGCTGACCGATGGGGCTCTTCATTTGCTTCTTGGTGTAATCCCTTTTGCAACACAAATCCTCCAATCTTCAATGCTCACATGCCATCCAAAGTAAGGTTTGTACCTCGTCCATGTGGCCATACAATCGGGGGACTTGCAAGTGATTAACAGATAGTATTACATACTTTCCATGTTTGATCTACGCTATTGTTACAAAACCACACAAACTGATGCCTCTACCCTCCTCAGATCACTTTCTTGTACCATAGAAAGGAGCTAGAACATTTTGATTAGGTTCTTTTTCTAAAGAGTGGGTTGATGTATAAACATATTATGGTTCTTCATCTTACCAAAAAATATGCAAATATACAAAATGTAGGTGCTTGTATGCATAATATGATCTACCAGCAACCCTAATAAAAAAATCCAGACATATGCATTCTTTCCCTTAGTCCCTATATTTTTCATTATATAGTAGTGATTCCTCTGAATCATAAACACTTCCATTTGTCCGGTCTTAATGACCAAATTCTCAAAGATAGTAGCTATATTCAAAGTTTTTGAATCTATCCTCTTAGCCGTCATATCCGATATGGCACTTCTATACCTTGCTGACACCGATGGGCTTCTTGATTTGCTTCTTGGTGTAATCCCTTTTGCAAAACAAATCCTCCAATCTCCAATGCTCACATGTCATCCAAAGTAAGGTTTGTACCTCTTGCATGAGGCCATACAACCGGGGTCCTACAAGTGATTAATAGATAGTAATACATACTTTCCATGTTTGATCTACGCTATTGTTACAAAACCACACAAACTGATGCCTCTACCCTCCTGATCACATTCTCGTACCATTGACAGAAGGAGCTAGAACACCTGCCCCATAGTTTTTGATGTTCGTCTTACACTTGCCATCTTGGCCACCTAACCATACTTGGCAGTTGACCTTGTTTTTTAAAGGTGTTTGATGTAAAAAAACTTATATATTAAAACTGAAAAACTTCTTTTTAGATTGTTCACCTACTATTAATGCAGAACATTCTGATTAGGTTCTTTTTCTAAAGAGCGGGTTGATGTATAAACATATTATGGTTCGTCATCTTACCAAAAAATATGCAAATATACAAAATGTAGGTGCTTGTATGCATAATATGATCTACTTGCCCCCCAACCCTAATTTAAAAACCCAGACATGTGCATTCTTTCCCATACTCACCCTATATTTTTCACTATATAGTAGTGATTCCTCTGAATTATAAACACTTCCATTTGTCCGACCTTAATGACCAAATTCTCAAAGATAGTAGCTATATTCAAAATTATTAAATCAATCCTCTTAGCCATCATATCCGATATGGCACTTCTATACCTTGCTGAGACCGTTGGGCTTCTTCATTTGCTTCGTGGTGTAATCCCTTTTGCAACACAAATCCTCCAATCTCCAATGCTCACATGTCATCCAAAGTAAGGTTTGTACCTCTGCCATGAGGCCATACAACCGGGGTCTTGCAAGTATAACAGATAGTATTACATACTTTCCATGTTTGATCTATGCTATTGTTACAAAACCACACAAACTGATGCCTCTACCCTCCTGATCACTTTCTCGTACCATAGAAAGAAGGAGCTAGAACACCTGCCCCATAGTTTTTGAAGTTCTTCTTACACTTGCTGTCTTGGCCACCTAGCCATCCTTGGGAGGTGACTTTGTTATTTAGAGGTGTTTGATGTCAAAAAAACTTAGATATTAACTAAAAAATTGCTTGCTTAACATTCTGATTAGGTTCTTTTTTTAAAGAGTGGATTGATATATGGCACTTCTATACCTTGGTGAGAATTATGGGGTTGTTCATTTCCTTCTTAGTGTAATCCCTTTTGCAAAACAAATCCTCCAATCTCCAATGCTCACATGTCATCCAAAGTAGGGTTTGTACCTCTTCCATCTGGCCATACAACCGAGGGTCTTGCAAGTGATTAACAGATAGTATTACATACTTTCCATGTTTGATCTACGCTATTGTTACAAAACCACACAAACTGATGCCTCTACCCTCCTGATCACTTTCTCGTACCATAGAAAGAAGGAGCTAGAACACCTGCCCCCATAGTTTTTGATGTTCTTCTTACACTTGCCATCTTGGCCACCTAGCCATTCTTGGAAGGTGACCTTGTTATTTAGAGGTGTTTGATGTAAAAGAACTTAGATAATAACTAACAAACTCCTTTTAGATTGTTCACCTACTACTGTTTTGCAGAACATTCTGATTAGGTTCTTTTTCTAAAGAGTGGGTTGATGTATAAACATATTATGGTTCGTCTTTTTACCAAAAAATATGCAAATATACAAAATGTAGGTGCTTGTATGCATAATATGATCTACCTGCCCCCCACCCCTAATTTAAAAATCCAGACATATGCATTCTTTCCCATAGTCACCCTATATTTTTCATTATATAGTAGTGATTCCTCGGAATCATAAACACTTCCATTTGTCCAGTCTTATGACCAAATTCTCAAAGATAGTAGCTATATTCAAAATTATTGAATCTATCCTCTTAGCTGTCATATCCGATAGTATGGCACTTCTATACCTTGCTGAGACCGATGGGCTTCTTCATTTGCTTCTTGGTGTAATCCTTTTTGCAACACAAATACTCCAATCTCCAATGCTCACATGTCATCCAAAGTAAGGTTTGTACCACTTCCATGAGGCCATACAACCGGGGTGTTGCAAGTGATTAGTATTACATACGTTCCATGTTTCATCTACGCTATTGTTACAAAACCACACAAACTAATGCCTCTAGTCTCCTTGTCACTTTCTCATACCATAGAAAGAAGGAGCTAGAATACCTGCCCCATAGTTTTTGATGTTCTTCTTACACTTGCCTTCTTGGCCACCTAGCCATCCTTGGCAGGTGACCTTGTTATTTAGAGGTGTTTGATGTTAAAAAAAACTTAGATATTAACTAAAAAACTACTCTTAGATTGTTCACCTACTACTGTTGGCAGAACATTCTGATTAGGTTCATTTTCTAAAGAGTGGGTTGATGTATAAGCATATTATGGTTCGTCATCTTACGAAAAAATATGTAAATATACAAAATGTAGGTGCTTGTATGCATAATATGATCTTCCTGTCCCCCAACCCTAATTTAAAAATCCAAACATGTGCATTCTTTCCCATAGTCACCCTATATTTTTCACTATATAGTAGTGATTCTTCTGAATTATAAACACTTCCATTTGTCTGGTTTTAATGACCAAATTCTCAAAGATAGTAGCTACATTCAAAATTATTGATTCTATCCTCTTAGCCGTCATATCTGATCTGGCACTTCTATACCTTGCTGACCAATGGGCTTATTCATTTGCTTCTTGGTGTAATCCCTTTTGCAACACAAATCCTCAAATCTCCAATGCTCACGTCATCCAAAGTAAGGTTTGTACCTCTTCCATGAGGTCATACAACCGGGGTCTTGCAAGTGATTAATAGATAGTATTACATACTTTCCATGTTTGATCTATGCTATTGTTACAAAACTACACAAACTGATGCCTCTAACCTCTTGATCACTTTCTCGTACCATAGAAAGAAGGAGATAGAACACCTGCCCTATAGTTTTTAATGTTCTTCTTACACTTGCCATCTTGGCCACCTAGCCATCCTTGGCAAGTGACCTTGTTATTTAGTGGTGTTTGATGTAAAAAAACTTAGATATTAACTAAAAAACTCCTTCAAAGAGTGGGTTGATGTATAAACATATTATGGTTCGTATCTAATTAAGAAATATGCAAATATACAAAATGTAGGTGCTTGTATGCATAAAATGATCTACCTGTCCCTCAACCCTAATTTGAAAATCCAGACATGTGCATTCTTTCCCATAGTCACCCTATATTTTTCACTATATAGTAGGTATTCCTTTGAATTATAAACACTTCCATTTGTCTGGTCTCTTAATGACCAAATTCTCAAAGATAGTATAGCTATATTCAAAATTATTGAATCTATCCTCTTAGCCACCATTTATGAAGAGTTTATGCTTATGGAGCAAAACAATAGCCAATTGAGCTTTATTCTCTTCTTCGGTCTTCGAGAAGACTAGGATGTCATCAAAGAAGACTCTTTTAAAAAAAACCTAATCAGAATGTTTTAATATCTAAGTTTTTTTACATCAAACACCTTTAAAAAACAAGGTCAACTGCCAAGTATGGCTAGGTGGCCAAGATGGCAAGTGTAAGATGAACATCAAAAACTATGGGGCAAGTGTTCTAGCTCCTTCTTTCTATGGTACGAGAAAGTGATCAGGAGGGTAGAGGCATTAGTTTGTGTGGTTTTGTAACAATAGCGTAGATCAAACATGGAAAGTATGTATTACTATCTGTTAATCACTTGCAAGACCCTGGTTGTATGGCCTCATGCAAGAGGTACAAACCTTACTTTGGATGACAGGTGAGCATTGGAGATTGGAGGATTTGTGTTGCAAAAGGGATTACACCAAGAAGCAAATGATGAACCCCATCGGTCAGCAAGGTATAGAAGTGCCATATCGGATATGGCGGCTAAGAGGATAAATTCAATAATTTTGAATATAGCTATACTATCTATGAAAATTTGGTCATTAAGACCAGACAAATGGAAGTGTTTATAATTCAAAGCAATCACTACTATATAGTGAAAAATATAGGGTGACTATAGGAAAGAATGCACATGTCTGGATTTTTAAATTAGGGTTGGGGGGCAGGTAGATCATATTATGCATACAAGCACCTACATTTTGTATATTTGCATATTTCTTGGTTAGATACGAACCATAATATGTTTATATATCAACCCACTCTTTAAAAAAAGAACCTAATCAGAATGTTCAGTGTAACAGTAGTAGGTGAACAATCTAAAAGGAGTTTTTTAGTTAATATCTAAGTTTCTTTTTACATCAAACACCTCTAAATAACAAGGTCACTTGCCAAGGATGGCTAGGTGGCCAAGATGGCAAGTGTAAGAAGAACATCAAAAACTATGGGGTAGGTATTCTAGCTCCTTCTTTCTATGGTACGAGAAAGTGATCAGAAGGGTAGAGGCATCAGTTTGTGTGGATAGCGTAGATCAAACATGGAAAGTATGTAATACTATCTGTTAATCACTTGGAAGACCCCCGGTTGTATGGACACATGGAAGAGGTACAAACCTTACTTTGGATGACATGTGAGCATTGGAGATTGGAGGATTTGTATTGCAAAAGGGATTACACCAAGAAGCAAATGAAGAACCCCATTGGTCATGGCAAGGTATAGCATATCGGATATGGCGGCTAAGAGGATAGATTCAATAATTTTGAATATAGCTATACTATGTTTGAGAATTTGGTCATTAAGACCAGACAAATGGAAGTGTTTATAATTCAAAGGAATCACTACTATATAGTGAAAAATGTAGGGTGACTATGGGAAAGAATGCACATGTCTGGATTTTTAAATTAGGGTTGGGGGGCAGGTAGATCATATTATGCATACAAGCACCTACATTTTGTATATTTGCATATTTCTTGGTTAGAGACGAACCCTAATATGTTTATACATCAACCCACTCTCTAAAGAAAGAACCTAATCAGAATGTTTAGCACAACAGTAGTAGGTGAACAATGTATAAACATATTATGGTTTGTAATCTAACCAAAAAATATGCAAATATACAAAATGTAGGTCCTTGTATGCATAATATGATCTATTTGCCCCCAACCCTAATTTAAAAATCCAAACATGTACATCCTTTCCCATAGTCACCCTATATTTTTCACTATATAGTAGTGATTCCTCTAAATTATAAACACTTCCATTTGTCCGGTCTTAATGACCAAATTCTCAAAGATAGTAGCTATTTTCAAATTATTGAATCTATCCTCGTAGTAGCTGCCATATCAGATATGACACTTCTATACCTTGCTGAGACTGATGGGCTTCTTCATTTGCTTCTTGGTGTAATCCCTTTTGCAACACAAATCCTCCCATCTCCAATGCTCACATGTCATCCAAAGTAAGCTTTGTACCTCTTCCATGTGGCCATACAACCGGGGGTCTTGCAAGTGATTAACAAATAGTATTACATACTTTCCATGTTTGATCTATGCTATTGTTACAAAACCACACAAACTGATGCCTCTACCCTCCTGATCACTTTCTCGTACCATAGAAAGAAGGAGCTAGAACACTTGCCCCCATAGTTTTTGATATTCTTCTTACACTTGCTATCTTGCACCTAACCATCCTTGGCAGGTGACCCGATTATTTAGAGATGTTTGGTGTAAAAAATCTTAGATCTTAACTAAAAAACTCATTTCTAGATTTATCACCGACTTCTGTTGCTGAACAAGCTGATTAGGTTCTTTTTTTAAAGAGTGGGTTGATGTATAAACATATTATGGTTCGTATCTAACCAAGAAATATGCAACTACACAAAATGTAGGTGCTTGTATGCATAATATGATTTACCTGCCCCAACCCTAATTTAAAAATCCAGACATGTGCATTCTTTCCCATAGTCACCCTATATTTTTCACTATACAATAGTGATTCCTCTGAATTATAAACACTTCCATTTGTCCAGTCTTATAATGACCAAATTCTCAAAGATAGAACCTATATTCAAAATTATTGAATCTATCCTTTTCACTGTCATATCCGATATGGCACTTCTCTACCTTGCTGACCGATGGACTTCTTAATTTGCTTCTTGGTGTAATCCCTTTTGCAACACAAATCCTCCAATCTCCAATGCTCACATGTCATTCAAAGTAAGGTTTGTACCTCTTCCATGTGGCCATACAACTGGGGGTCTTGCAAGTAATTAACAGATAGTATTATATACTTTCCATGTTTGATCTACCCTATTGTTACAAAACCACACAAACTAATGCCTTTACCCTCCTGATCACTTTCTCGTACCATAGAAAGAAGGAGCTGGAACACCTGTCCTTCATAGTTTTTGATGTTCTTCTTACACTTTCCATCTTGGCCACCTAGCCATCCTTGGCAGGTGACCTTGTTATTTAGAGGTGTTTGATGTAAAAAAAACTTAGATATTAACTAAAAAACTCCTTTTTAGATTGTTCACCTACTACTATTGCACTGAACATTCTGATTAGGTTCTTTTTCTAAAGAGTGGGTTGATGTATAAACATATTATGGTTCGTCATCTTACCAAAAAATATGCAAATATACAAAATGTAGGTGCTTGTATGCATAATATGATCTACCTACCCTCCCAACCCTAATTTAAAAATCTAGACATGTGCATTCTTTCCCATAGTCACCCTATATTTTTCACTATATAGTAGTGATTCCTCTGAATTATAAACACTTCCATTCGTCTAGTCTTAATGACCAAATTCTCAAAGATAGTATAGCTATATTTAAAATAATTGAATCTATCCTCTTAGCCGCCATATCCGATATGGCACTTTTATACCTTGCTGATCGATGGGGTTGTTCATTTGCTTCTTGGTGTAATCCCTTTTGCAACACAAATCCTCCAATCTCCAATGCTCACATGTCATCCAAAGTAAGGTTTGTACCTCTTCCATCATGTGGCCATACAACTGGGGGTCTTGCAAGTGATTAACAGATAGTATTACATACTTTCCATGGTTGATCTAAGCTATTGTTATAAAACCACACAAACTGATGCTTCTACCCTCCTGATCACTTTCTCGTACCATAGAAAGAAGGAGCTAGAACACCTGCCCCATAGTTTTTGATGTTCTTCCTACACTTGCCATCTTGGCCACCAAGCCATCCTTGGCAGGTGAGCTTGTTATTTAGAGATGTTTGATGTAAAAAAACTTAGATAATAACTAACAACCTCCTTTTAGATTGTTCACCTACTACTGTTGCAGAACATTCTGATTAGGTTCTTTTTCTAAAGAGTGGGTTGATGTATAAACATATTATGTTTCGTCATCTTACCAAAAAATATGCAAATATACAAAATGTAGGTGCTTGTATGCATAATATGATCTACCTACCCCCCACCTAATTTAAAAATCTAGACATGTGCATTCTTTCCCATAGTCACCCTATATTTTTCACTATATAGTAGTGATTCCTTTGAACTATAAACACTTCCATTTGTCTGATCTTAATAACCAAATTCTCAAAGATAGTATAGCTATATTTAAAATTATTGAATCTATCCTCTTAGCCGCCATATCCGATATGGCACTTCTATACCTTGTTGACCGATGGGGTTCTTCATTTGCTTCTTGGTGTAATCCCTTTTGCAACACAAATCCTCCAATCTCCAATGCTCACATGTCATCCAAAGTAAGGTTTGTACCTCTTCCATGTGGCCAGACAACCGAGGGTCTTGCAAGTGATTAACAGATAGTATTACATACTTTCCATGTTTGATCTATGCTATTGTTATAAAACCACACAAACTGATGCTTCCACCCTCCTGATCACTTTCTCGTACCATAGAAAGAAGGAGCTAGAACACCTGCCCCATAGTTTTTGATGTTCTTCCTACACTTGCCATCTTGGCCACCTAGCCATCCTTGGCAGGTGACCTTGTTATTTAGAGGTGTTTGATGTAAAAAAAACTTAGATAATAACTAACAAACTCCTTTTAGATTGTCTATCTACTACTGTTGCAGAACATTTTGATTTGGTTCTTTTTCTAAAGAGTAGGTTGATGTATAAACATATTATGGTTCATCATCTTACCAAAAAATATGCAAATAAACGAAATGTAGGTGCTTGTATGCATAATATTATCTACCTGCCCCCCAACCCTAATTAATAAATCTAGACATATGCATTCTTTCCCATAGTCACCCTATATTTTTCACTATATAGTAGTGATTCCTCTGAATTATAAACACTTCCATTTGTCCGGTCTTAATAATAACCAAATTCTCAAAGATAGTAGCTATATTCAAAATTATTGAATCTATCCTCTTAGCCATCATATCCGATATGGCACTTCTATACTTTGCTGCTGAGACCGATGGGCTTCTTCATTTGCTTCTTGGTGTGATCCCTTTTGCAACACAAATCCTCCAATCTCCAATGCTCACATGTCATCCAAAGTAAGGTTTGTACCTCTTCCATGTGGCCATACAACCGGGGGTCTTGCAAGTGATTAAAAGATAGTATTACATACTTTCCACGTTTGATCTACCCTATTGTTACAAAACCACACAATTCGATGCCTTTACCCTACTGATCACTTTCTCGTACCATAGAAAGAAGGAGCTAGAACACCTGTCCTTCATAGGTTTTGATGTTCTTCTTACACTTGCCATCTTGGCCACCTAGCCATCCTTGGCAGGTGACCTTGTTGTTTAGAGGTGTTTGATGTAAAAAAACTTAGATATTAACTAAAAAACTCCTTTTTAGATTGTTCACGTACTACTATTGCACTGAACATTCTGATTAGGTTCTTTTTCTAAAGACTGGGTTGATGTATAAACATATTATTATTCGTCATCTTACCAAAAAATATGCAAATATACAAAATGTAGGTGCTTGTATGCATAATATGATCTACCTACCCCCAACCCTAATTTAAAAATCTAGACATGTGCACTCTTTCCCATAGTCAGCCTATATTTTTCACTATATAGTAGTGATTCCTCTGAATTATAAACATTTTCATTTGTCTGGTCTTAATAACCAAATTCTCAAAGATAGTATAGCTATATTTAAAATTATTGAATCTATCCTCTTAGCTGCCATATCCGATATGGCACTTCTATACCTTGCTGATGACCGATGGGGTTGTGCATTTTATTCTTGGTGTAATCCCTTTTGCAACACAAATCCTCCAATCTCCAATGCTCACATGTCATCCAAAGTAAGGTTTGTACCTCTTCCATGTGGCCATACAACCGGGGGTCTTACAAGTTGCAAGTGATTAACAGATAGTACTACATTCTTTCCTTGTTTGATCTATTTTATTGTTATAAAACCACACAAACTGATGCTTCTACCCTCGTGATCACTTTCTCGTACCATAGAAAGAAGGAGCTAGAACACCTGCCCCATAGTTTTTAATGTTCTTCCTACACTTACCATCTTGGCCACCTAGCCATCCTTGGCAGGTGACCTTGTTATTTGGAGGTGTTTGATGTTAAAAAAAACTTAGATAATAACTAACAAACTCCTTTTAGATTGTTCACCTACTACTATTGCAGAACATTCTGATTTGGTTTTTTTTTAAAGAGTGGGTTGATGTATAAACATATCATGGTTTGTCATCTTACCAAAAAATATGCAAATATACAAAATGTAGGTGCTTGTATGCATAATATTATCTACCTACCCACGAACCCTAATTAAAAAATCCAGACATATGCATTCTTTCCCATAGTCACCCTATATTTTTCACTATATAGTAGTGATTCCTCTGAATCATAAACACTTCCATTTGTCCGCTCTCTTAATGACCAAATTCTCAAAGATAGTAGCTATATTCAAAATTATTGAATCTATCCTCTTAGCCGTCATATCTGATATGGCACTTCTATACCTTGCTGAGACCGATGGGCTTCTTCATTTGCTTCTTGGTGTAATCCCTTTTGCAATACAAATCCTCCAATCTCCAATGCTCACATATCTTCCATGTGGCCATACAACCGAGGGTCTTGCAAGTAAGGTTTGTACCTCTTCCATGTGGCCATACAACAGGGGGTCTTGCAAGTGATTAACATATAGTATTACATACTTTCCATGTTTGATCTACGCTATAGTTACAAAACCACAGAAACTGATGCCTCTACCCTCGTGAACACTTTCTCGTACCATAGAAACAAGGAGCTAGAACACCTATCCCATAGTTTTTGATGTTCTTCTTACACTTGCCATCTTGGCCACCTAGCCATCCTTGGCAGGTAACCTTGTTATTTAGAGGTGTTTGATGTAAAAAAAAAATAGATAATAGCTAACAAACTCCTTTTAGATTGTTCACCTACTATTGTTGCGGTGAACATTCTGATAGGTTCTTTTTCTAAAGAGTGGGTTGATGTATAAACATATTATGGTTCGTCATCTTACCAAAAAATATGCAAATATACAAAATGTAGGTGCTTGTATGCATAATATTATCTACCTGTCCCCCAACCCTAATTTAAAAATCCAGAGATGTGCATCCTTTCCCATAGTCACCCTATATTTTTCACTATATATTAGTGATTCCTCTGAATTATAAACACTTTCATTTGTTTGGCCTTAATGACCAAATTCTAAAAGATAGTAGCTATATTCAAAATTATTGAATCTATCCTCTTAGCCGCCATATCCAATATGGCACTTCTATACCTTGCTAACCAATGGGGTTCTTCATTTGCTTCATGGTGTAATCCCTTTTGCAACACAAATCCTCCAATCTCCAATGCTCACATGTCATCCAAAGTAAGGTTTGTACCTCTTCCATGTGACCATACAACCGGGGGTCTTGCAAGTGATTTAACAGATAAATTACATACTTTCCATGTTTGATCTATGCTATTGTTTTACAAAACCACACAAACTTATGCCTCTACCCTCCTGATCACTTTCTCGTACCATAGAAAGAAGGAGCTAAAACACCTGCCCCATAGTTTTTGATGTTCTTCTTACACTTGCCATCTTGGCCACCTAGCCATCCTTGGCAGATGACCTTGTTATTTAGAGGTGTTTGATGTTAAAAAAAAACTTAGATATTAACTAAAAAACTCCTTTTAGATTGTTTGCCTACTACTGTTGGGCAGAACATTCTGATTAGGTTCTTTTTCTAAAGAGTGGGTTGATGTATAAACATATTATGGTTCGTCATCTTACCAAAAAGTTTGCAAATATACAAAATGTAGGTGCTTGTAGGTGCATTCTTTCCCATAGTCACCCTATATTTTTCACTATATAGTAGTGATTTCTTTGAATTATAAATACTTCCATTTGTCTGGTCTTAATGACCAAATTCTCAAAGATAGTTTAGCTATATTCAAAATTATTGCATTCCTTTTGCAACACAAATCCTCCAATCTCCAATGCTAACATGTCATCCAAAGTAAGGTTTGTACCTATTCCATGTGGCCATACAACCGGGGGTCTTGCAAGTGATTATTAGTAAGTATTACATACTTTCCATGTTTCATCTACGCTATTGCTACAAAACCACACAAACTGATGCCTCTACCCTCCTGATCACTTTCTCGTACCATAGAAAGAAGGAGCTAGAACACGTTTCCCCCATAGTTTTTGATATTCTTCTTACACTTGCCATCTTGCCCTCCTAACCATCGTTGGCAGGTGACCTTGTTATTTAGAGGTGTTTGATGAAAAAAACTTAGATCTTAACTAAATAACTCATTTTTAGATTTTTCTCCTACTACTGTTGCTGAACAATCTGATTAGGTTCTTTTTTTAAAGAGTGGGTTGATGTATAGACATATTATGGTTCGTATCTAACCAAGAAATATGCAAATATAAAACTTCTATACCTTGCTGAGACTGATGGGCTTCTTCATTTGCTTCTTGGTGTAATCCCTTTTGCAACACAAATCCTCCAATCTCCAATGCTCACATGTCATCCAAAGTAAGGTTTGTACCTCTTCCATGAGGCCATACAACCGGGGTCTTGCAAGTGATTAACAGATAGTATTACATACTTTCCATGTTTGATCTATGCTATTGTTACAAAACCACACAAACTGACGCCTCTACCCTTGTGATCACTTTCTCGTACCATAGAAACAAGGAGCTAGAACACCTACCCCCATAGTTTTTGATGTTCTTCTTACACTTGCCATCTTGGCCACCTAGCCATCCTTGGCAGGTGACCATGTTATTTAGAGGTGTTTGATGTAAAAAACACTTAGATATTAACTAAAAAACTCCTTTTTAGATTGTTCACCTACTACTGTTTGCTGAACATTCTGATTAGGTTCTTTTTTTAAAGAGTGGGTTGATGTATAAACATATTATGGTTCGTAATCTAACCAAAAAATATGTAAATATACAAAATGTAGGTGCTTGTATGCCTAATATGATCTACCTACCACCCAATCCTAATTTAAAAATCCACACATGTGCATTCTTTCCCATAGTCCCCCTATATTTTTCACTATATATTAGTGATTCCTCTAAATTATAAACACTTCCATTTGTCTGGTCTCTTAATGACCAAATTCTCAAAGATAGTAGCTATATTCAAAATTATTGAATCTATCCTCTTAGCCGTCATATCCGATATGGCACTTCTATACCTTGCTAAGACCGATGGGCTTCTTCATTTGCTTCTTGGTGTTATCCCTTTTGCAACACAAATCCTCCAATCTCCAATGCTCACATGTCATCCAAAGTAAGGTTTGTACCTCTTCCATGAGGCCATACAATTGGGGTATTGCAAGTAATTAACAGATAGTATTACATACTTTCCATGTTTGATCTATGCTATTGTTACAAAACACAAACTGATGCCTCTACCCTCTTGATCACGTTCTCGTACCATAGAAAGAAAGAGCTAGAAATCCTACCCCATAGTTTTTGATGTTTTTCTTAGCCATCTTGGCCACCTAGCCATCCTTGGCAGGTGACCTTGTTATTAACTAAAAAACTTAGATATTAACTAAAAAACTTAGATATTAACTAAAAAACTCCTTTTTAGATTGTTCACTTACTACTGTTGCATAGAACATTCTGATTAGGTTCTTTTTCTAAAGAGTTTGTTGATGTGGTTCGTCATCTTACCAAAAAAAATATGCAAATATACAAAATAAAGGTGCTTGTATGCATAATATGATCTACCTGCACCCCAACCCTAATTTAAAAATCCAGACATGTGCATTCTTTCCCATAGTCACCCTATATTTTTCACTATATAGTAGTGATTCCTCTCAATTATAAACACTTCCATTTGTTTGGTCTTAATGACCAAATTCTCAAAGATAGTATAGCTATATTCAAAATTATTAAATCTATCCTCTTAGCCGCCATATCCGATATGACACTTCTATACCTTGCTGACCAATTGGGGTTCTTCATTAACTTCATGGTGTAATCCCTTTTGCACACAAATCCTCCAATCTCCAATGCTCACATGTCATCCAAAGTAAGGTTTGTACCTCTTCCATGTGGCCATACAACCGGGGGTCTTGCAAGTGATTAACAGATAGTATTACATACTTTCCATGGTTGATCTAAGCTATTGTTATAAAACCACACAAACTAATGCCTCTACCCTCCTGATCACTTTCTCGTACCATAGAAAGAAGGAGCTAGAACACCTACCCCATAGTTTTTGATGTTCTTCTGACACTTGCCATCTTGGCCACCTAGCCATCCTTGGCAGGTGACCTTGTTATTTAGAGGTGTTTGATGTAAAAAAAACTTAGATAATAACTAACAAACTCCTTTTAGATTGTTCACTTACTACTGTTACAGAACATTCTGATTAGGTTCTTTTTCTAAAGAGTGGGTTGATATATAAACATATTATGGTTCGTCATCTTACCAAAAAATATGCAAATATACAAAATGTAGGTGCTTCTATGCATAATATGATCTACCTGCCCCCCCAACCCTAATTCAAAATTCCAGACATATGCATTCTTTCCCATAGTCACCCTATATTTTTCACTATATAGTAGTGATTCCTCTGAATCATAAACACTTCCATTTGTCCGGTCTTAATGACCAACTTATCAAAGATAGTAGATATTCAAAATTATTGAATCTATCTTCTTAGCCATCATATCCGATATGGCACTTCTATACATTGCTCTCAGACCGATGGGCTTCTTCATTTGCTTCTTGGTGTAATCCCTTTTGCAACACAAATCCTCCAATCTCCAATGCTCACATGTCATCCAAAGTAAGGTTTGTACCTCTTCCATGAGGCCATACAACCAAGATCTTGCAAGTGATTAACAGATAGTATTACATACTTTGCATGTTTGATCTACGCTATTGTTACAAAACCACACAAACTGATGCCTCTACCCTCCTGATCACTTTCTCGTACCATAGAAAGAAGGAGCTAGAACGCCTGCCCCATAGTTTTTGATGTTCTTCTTACACTTGCCATCTTGGCCACCTAGCCATCCTTGGTAGGTGACCTTGTTATTTATAGAGGTGTTTGATCATAAAAAAACTTAGATAATAACTAACAAACTCCTTTTAGATAGTTCACCTACTACTGTTGCAGAACATTCTGATTAGGTTCTTTTTCTAAAGAGTGGGTTGATGTATAAACATATTATGGTTCGTCATCTTACCAAAATATATGCAAATATACAAAATGTAGGTCCTTATATGCATAATATTATCTACCTACCCCCAACCCTAATTAAAAAATCGAGACATATGCATTCTTTCCCATAGTCACCCTATATTTTTCACTATATAGAAGTGATTCCTCTGAATCATAAACACTTCCATTTGTCTGTCTTAATGACCAAATTCTCAAAGATAGTAGCTATATTCAAATATATTGAATCTATCCTCTTAGCCATCATATCCGATATGGCACTTCTATACCTTGCTGAGACCCATGGGCTTCTTCATTTGCTTCTTGGTGTAATCCCTTTTGGAACACAAATCCTCCAATCTCCAATGCTCACATGTCATCCAAAGTAAGGTTTGTACCTCTTCCATGTGGCCATACAACTGGGGGTCTTGCAAGTGATTAACAGATAGTATTACATACTTTCCATATTTGATCTACGCTATTGTTACAAAACCACACAAACTGATGCCTCTACCCTCTTGATCACTTTCTCGTACCATAGAAAGAAGGAGCTAGAACACCTGCCCTATAGTTTTTGATGTTCTTCTGACACTTGCCATCTTGGCCGCCTAGCCATCCTTGGCAGGTGACCTGATTATTTAGAGGTGTTTGATTTAAAAACAGATATTAACTAAAAAAACTCCTTTTAGATTGTTCAGCTACTACTGTTGCAGAACATTCTGATTAGGTTCTTTTTCTAATGAGTGGGTTGATGTATAAACATATTATGATTCGTCATCTTACCAAAAAATTTACAAATATACAAAATGTAGGTTCTTGTATGCATAGTATTATCTACCTGTCCCCCAACCCTAATTTAAAAATCCAAACATGTGCATTCTTTCCTATAGTCACCCAATATTTTTCACTATATAGTAGTGATTCCTCTGAATTATGAACACTTCCATTTGTCCGGTCTTAATGACCAATTTCTCAAAGATAGTAGCTATATTCAAAATTATTGAATCTATCCTCCTAGCGGTCATATCCGATATGGTACTTCTATACCTTGCTGAGACCGATGGGCTTCTTCATTTGCTTCTTGGTGTAATCCCTTTTGCAACACAAATCCTCCAATCTCCAATGCTCACATGTCATCCAAAGTAAGGTTTGTACCTCTTCCATGTGGCCATACAACCGGGGTCTTGCAAGTGATTAACAGATAGTATTACATACTTTCCATGTTTGATCTATGCTATTGCTACAAAACACAAACTGATGCCTCTACCCTCGTGATCACTTTCTCGTACCAAAGAAACAAGGAGCTAGAACACCTGCCCCCATAGTTTTTGATGTTCTTCTTACACTTGCCATCTTGGCCACCTAGCCATCCTTGGCAGGTGACCTTGTTATTTAGAGGTGTTTGATGTCAAAAAGACTTAGATATTAACTAAAAAACTCCTTTTTAGATTGTTCACCTACTACTGTTGCTGAACATTCTCATTAGGTTCTTTTTTTAAAGAGTGGGTTGATGTATAAACATATTATGGTTTGTATGGAACCAAGAAATATGCAAATATACAAAATGTAGGTGCTTGTATGCATAATATGATCTAGCTGCCCCCCAACCCTAATTTAAAAATTTAGACATGTGCATTCTTTTCCATAGTCACCCTATATTTTTCACTATATAGTAGTGATTCCTCTGAATTATAAACACTTCCATTTGTCTGGTCTTAATGACCAAATTCTCAAAGATAGTATAGCGATATTCAAAATTATTGAATCTATCCTCTTAGCCACCATATCCCATATGGCAATTCTATACCTTGCTGACCAATGGGGTTCTTCATTTGCTTCTTGGTGTAATCCCTTTTGCAACACAAATCCTCCAATCTCCAATGCTCACATTTCATCCAAAGTAAGGTTTGTACCTCTTCCATGTGGCCATACAACCGAGGGTCTTGCAAGTGATTAACAGATAGTATTACACACTTTCCATGTTTGATCTACGCTATTGTTACAAAACCACACAAACTGATGCCTCTACCCTCTTGATCACTTTCTCGTACCATAGAAAGAAGGAGCTAGAACACCTGCCCTATAGTTTTTGATGTTCTTCTGACACTTGCCATCTTGGCCACCTAGCCATCCTTGCCAGGTGACCTGGTTATTTAGAGGTGTTTGATTTAAAAAGAGATATTAACTAAAAAACTCCTTTTAGATTGTTCCGCTACTACTAGTGCAGAACATTCTGATTAGGTTCTTTTTCTAATGAGTGGGTTGATGTATAAACATATTATGGTTCGTCATCTTAAAAAAATTTACAAATATACAAAATGTAGGTGCTTGTATGCATAATATTATCTACCTATCCCCCAACCCTAATTTAAAAATCCAAACATGTGCATTCTTTCCTATAGTCACCCAATATTTTTCACTATATAGTAGTGATTCCTCTGAATTATAAACACTTCCATTTGTCCGGTCTTAATGACCAAATTCTCAAAGATAGTATAGCTATATTCAGAATTATTGAATCTATCCTCTCAGCCACCATATCCGATATGGAACTTCTATACCTTGCTGACCAATGGGGTTCTTCATTTTCTTCTTGGTGTAATCCCTTTTGCAACACAAATCCTCCAATCTCCAATCCTCACATTTCATCCAAAGTAAGGTTTGTACCTCTTCCATGTGGCCATACAACCGGGGTCTTGCAAGTGATTAATAGATAATATTACATACTTTCCATGTTTGATCTATGCTATTGCTACAAAACACAAACTGACACCTCTACCCTCGTGATCACTTTCTCGTACCATAGAAACAAGGAGCTAGAACACCTGCCCCCATAGTTTTTGATGTTCTTCTTAGACTTGCCATCTTGGCCACCTAGCCATCCTTGGGAGGTGACCTTGTTATTTAGAGGTGTTTGATGTCAAAAAAACTTAGATATTAACTAAAAAACTCCTTTTTAGATTGTTCACCTACTACTATTGCTGAACATTCTGATTAGGTTCTTTTTTTAAAGAGTGGGTTGATGTATAAACATATTATGGTTTGTATCGAACCAAGAAATATGCAAATATACAAAATGTAGGTGCTTGTATGCATAATATGATCTACCTGCCCCCCAACCCTAATTTAAAAATCTAGACATGTGCATTCTTTTCCATAGTCACCCTATATTTTTCACTATATAGTAGTGATTCCTCTGAATTATAAACACTTCCATTTGTCTGGTCTTAATGACCAAATTCTCAAAGATAGTATAGCTATATTCAAAATTATTGAATCTATCCTCTTAGACACCATATCCAATATGGCACTTCTATACCTTGCTGACCAATGGGGTTGTTCATTTGCTTCTTGGTGTAATCCCTTTTGCAACACAAATCCTCCAATCTCCAATGCTCACATTTCATCCCCAAAGTAAGGTTTGTACCTCTTCCATGTGGCCATACAACCGGGGGTCTTGCAAGTGATTAACAGATAGTATTACACACTTTCCATGTTTGATCTACGCTATTGTTACAAAACCACACAAACTGATGCCTCTACCCTCTTGATCACTTTCTCGTACCATAGAAAGAAGGAGCTAGAACACCTGCCCTATAGTTTTTGATGTTCTTCTGACACTTGCCATCTTGGCCACCTAGCCATCCTTGCCAGGTGACCTGGTTATTTAGAGGTGTTTGATTTAAAAAGAGATATTAACTAAAAAACTCCTTTTAGATTGTTCCGCTACTACTAGTGCAGAACATTCTGATTAGGTTCTTTTTCTAATGAGTGGGTTGATGTATAAACATATTATGGTTCGTCATCTTACCAAAAAATTTGCCAATATACAAAATGTAGGTGCTTGTATGCATAATATTATCTACCTGTCCCCCAACCCTAATTTAAAAATCCAAACATGTGCATTCTTTCCTATAGTCACCCAATATTTTTCACTATATAGTAGTGATTCCTCTGAATTATAAACACTTCCATTTGTCCGGTCTTAATGACCAAATTCTCAAAGATAGTATAGCTATATTCAGAATTATTGAATCTATCCTCTCAGCCACCATATCCGATATGGCACTTCTATACCTTGCTGACCAATGGGGTTCTTCATTTTCTTCTTGGTGTAATCCCTTTTGCAACACAAATCCTCCAATCTCCAATGCTCACATTTCATCCAAAGTAAGGTTTGTACCTCTTCCATGTGGCCATACAACCGGGGCTCTTGCAAGTGATTAACAGATAGTATTACATACTTTCCATGTTTGATCTACGCTATTGTTACAAAACACAAACTGACACCTCTACCCTCATGATCACTTTCTCGTACAATAGAAATAAGGAGCTAGAACACCTGCCCCCATAGTTTTTGATGTTCTTCTTAGACTTGCCATCTTGGCCACCTAGCCATCCTTGGGAGGTGACCTTGTTATTTAGAGGTGTTTGATGTCAAAAAAACTTAGATATTAACTAAAAAACTCCTTTTTAGATTGTTCACCTACTACTGTTGCTGAACATTCTGATTAGGTTCTTTTTTTAAAGAGTGGGTTGATGTATAAACATATTATGGTTTGTATCGAACCAAGAAATATGCAAATATACAAAATGTAGGTGCTTGTATGCATAATATGATCTACCTGCCCCCCAACCCTAATTTAAAAATCTAGACATGTGCATTCTTTTCCATAGTCACCCTATATTTTTCACTATATAGTAGTGATTCCTCTGAATTATAAACACTTCCATTTGTCTGGTCTTAATGACCAAATTCTCAAAGATAGTATAGCTATATTCAAAATTATTGAATCTATCCTCTTAGCCACCATATCCGATATGGCACTTCTATACCTTGCTGACCAATGGGGTTCTTCATTTGCTTCTTGGTGTAATCCCTTTTGCAACACAAATCCTCCAATCTCCAATGCTCACATTTCATCCAAAGTAAGGTTTGTACCTCGTCCATGTGGCCATACAACCGGGGGTCTTGCAAGTGATTAACAGATAGTATTATATACTTTCCATGTTTGATCTACGCTATTGTTACAAAACCACACAAACTGATGCCTCTACCCTCTTGATCACTTTCTCGTACCATAGAAAGAAGGAGCTAGAACACCTGCCCTATAGTTTTTGATGTTCTTCTGACACTTGCCATCTTGGCCACCTAGCCATCCTTGGCAGGTGACCTGGTTATTTAGAGGTGTTTGATTTAAAAAGAGATATTAACTAAAAAACTCCTTTTAGATTGTTCCGCTACTACTAGTGCAGAACATTCTGATTAGGTTCTTTTTCTAATGAGTGGGTTGATGTATAAACATATTATGGTTCGTCATCTTACCAAAGAATTTGCCAATATACAAAATGTAGGTGCTTGTATGCATAATATTATCTACCTGTCCCCCAACCCTAATTTAAAAATCCAAAAATGTGCATTCTTTCCTATAGTCACCCAATATTTTTCACTATATAGTAGTGATTCCTCTGAATTATAAACACTTCCATTTGTCCGGTCTTAATGACCAAATTCTCAAAGATAGTATAGCTATATTCAAAATTATTGAATCTATCCTCTCAGCCACCATATCCGATATGGCACTTCTATACCTTGCTGACCAATGGGGTTCTTCATTTTCTTCTTGGTGTAATCCCTTTTGCAACACAAATCCTCCAATCTCCAATGCTCACATTTCATCCAAAGTAAGGTTTGTACCTCTTCCATGTGGCCATACAACCGGGGTCTTGCAAGTGATTAACAGATAGTATTACATACTTTCCATGTTTGATCTATGCTATTGCTACAAAACACAAACTGACACCTCTACCCTCGTGATCACTTTCTCGTACCATAGAAACAAGGAGCTAGAACACGTGCCCCCATAGTTTTTGATGTTCTTCTTAGACTTGCCATCTTGGCCACCTAGCCATCCTTGGGAGGTGACCTTGTTATTTAGAGGTGTTTGATGTCAAAAAAACTTAGATATTAACTAAAAAACTCCTTTTTAGATTGTTCACCTACTACTATTGCTGAACATTCTGATTAGGTTCTTTTTTTAAAGAGTGGGTTGATGTATAAACATATTATGGTTTGTATCGAACCAAGAAATATGCAAATATACAAAATGTAGGTGCTTGTATGCATAATATGATCTACCTGCCCCCCAACCCTAATTTAAAAATCTAGACATGTGCATTCTTTTCCATAGTCACCCTATATTTTTCACTATATAGTAGTGATTCCTCTGAATTATAAACACTTCCATTTGTCTGGTCTTAATGACCAAATTCTCAAAGATAGTATAGCTATATTCAAAATTATTGAATCTATCCTCTTAGACACCATATCCAATATGGCACTTCTATACCTTGCTGACCAATGGGGTTGTTCATTTGCTTCTTGGTGTAATCCCTTTTGCAACACAAATCCTCCAATCTCCAATGCTCACATTTCATCCCCAAAGTAAGGTTTGTACCTCTTCCATGTGGCCATACAACCGGGGGTCTTGCAAGTGATTAACAGATAGTATTACACACTTTCCATGTTTGATCTACGCTATTGTTACAAAACCACACAAACTGATGCCTCTACCCTCTTGATCACTTTCTCGTACCATAGAAAGAAGGAGCTAGAACACCTGCCCTATAGTTTTTGATGTTCTTCTGACACTTGCCATCTTGGCCACCTAGCCATCCTTGCCAGGTGACCTGGTTATTTAGAGGTGTTTGATTTAAAAAGAGATATTAACTAAAAAACTCCTTTTAGATTGTTCCGCTACTACTAGTGCAGAACATTCTGATTAGGTTCTTTTTCTAATGAGTGGGTTGATGTATAAACATATTATGGTTCGTCATCTTACCAAAAAATTTGCCAATATACAAAATGTAGGTGCTTGTATGCA
Organism: Cibotium barometz; assembly: GCF_041138505.1. Lineage (NCBI taxonomy): Eukaryota > Viridiplantae > Streptophyta > Polypodiopsida > Cyatheales > Cibotiaceae > Cibotium > Cibotium barometz. The sequence goes on from NC_141090.1 coordinate 43,882,606, forward strand.
TAATATTATCTACCTGTCCCCCAACCCTAATTTAAAAATCCAAACATGTGCATTCTTTCCTATAGTCACCCAATATTTTTCACTATATAGTAGTGATTCCTCTGAATTATAAACACTTCCATTTGTCCGGTCTTAATGACCAAATTCTCAAAGATAGTATAGCTATATTCAGAATTATTGAATCTATCCTCTCAGCCACCTTATCCGATATGGCACTTCTATACCTTGCTGACCAATGGGGTTCTTCATTTTCTTCTTGGTGTAATCCCTTTTGCAACACAAATCCTCCAATCTCCAATGCTCACATTTCATCCAAAGTAAGGTTTGTACCTCTTCCATGTGGCCATACAACCGGGGCTCTTGCAAGTGATTAACAGATAGTATTACATACTTTCCATGTTTGATCTACGCTATTGTTACAAAACCACACAAACTGATGCCTCTACCCTCTTGATCACTTTCTCGTACCATAGAAAGAAGGAGCTAGAATACCTACCCCCCCCATAGTTTTTGATATTCTTCTTAGACTTGCCATCTTGCCCACCTAACCATCCTTGGCAGGTGACCTTGTTATTTAGACGTGTTTGATGTAAAAAAACTTAGATCTTAACTAAAAAACTCATTTTTACATTTTTCACCTACTACTGTTGCTGAACAATTTGATTAGGTTCTTTTTTTAAAGAGTGGGTTGATGTATAAAAATATTATGGTTTGCATCTAACCAAGAAATATGCAACTATACAAAATGTAGGTGCTTGTATGCATAATATGATCTACCTGTCGCCCCAACCCTAATTTAAAAATCCAGACATGTGCATTCTTCCCTATAGTCACCCTAGATTTTTTACTATATAGTAGTGATTCTTCTATTTATAAACACTTCCATTTGTCCGGTCTTATAATGACGAAATTCTCAAAGATAGTAGCTATATTCAAAATTATTGAATCTATCCTTTAAGTTGCCATATCTGATATGGCACTTCTATACCTTGTGGACCTATGGGCTTCTTCATTTGCTTCTTAGTGTAATCCCTTTTGCAACACAAATCCTCAAATCTCCAATGCTTACATGTCATCCAAAGTAAGGTTTGTACCTCTTCCATGTGGCCATACAACCGGGGGTCTTGCAAGTGATTAATAGATAGTATTACATACTTTCCATCTTTGATCTACGCTATTGTTACAAAACCACACAAACTGATGCCTCTACCCTCTTCATCACTTTCTCGTACCATAGAAAGAAGGAGTTAGAACACCTGCCTTATAGTTTTTGATGTTCTTCTTACACTTGCCATCTTGGCCACCTAGCCATCCTTGGCAATTGACCTGGTTATTTAGAGGTGTTTGATTTAAAAAGAACTTAGATATTAACTTAAAAACTCCTTTTAGATTGTTCAGCTACTACTGTTGTAGAACATTCTGATTAGGTTCTTTTTCTAATGAGTGGGTTGATGTATAAACATATTATGGTTGGTCATTTTACCAAAAAATATGCAAATATACAAAATGTAGGTGCTTGTATGCATAATATTATCTACCTGCCCCCCAACCCTAATTTAAAAATCCAAACATGTGCATTCTTTCCTATAGTCACCCAATATTTTTCACTATATAGTAGTGATTCCTCTGAATTATAAACACTTCCATTTGTCCGTTCTTAATGACCAACTTCTCAAAGATAGTAGCTATATTCAAAATTATTGAATCTATCCTCTTAGCCGTCATATCCGATATGGCACTTCTATACCTTGCTGAGACCGATGGGCTTCTTCATTTGCTTCTTGGTGTAATCCCTTTTGCAACACAAATCCTCCAATCTCCAATGCTCACATGTCATTTAAAGTAAGGTTTGTACCTCTTCCATAAGGCCATACAACTGGGGTCTTGCAAGTGATTAACAGATAGTATTACATACTTTCCATGTTTCATCTATGCTATTGCTACAATACACAAACTGATGCCTCTACCCTTGTGATCACTTTCTCGTACCATAGAAACAAGGAGCTAGAACACCTGCCCCCATAGTTTTTGATGTTCTTCTTACACTTGCCATCTTGGCCACCTAGCCATCCTTGGCAGGTGACCTTGTTATTTAGAGGTGTTTGATGTCAAAAAAACTTAGATATTAACGAAAAAACTCCTTTTTAGATTGTTCACCTACTACTGTTGCTGAACATTCTTATTAGGTTCTTTTTTTAAAGAGTGGGTTGATGTATAAACATATTATGGTTTGTAATCTAACCAAAAAATATGCAAATATACAAAATGTAGGTGCTTGTATGCATAATATTATCTACCTGCCCCCCAACCCTAATTTAAATATCTAGACATGTGCATTCTTTCCCATAGTCACCCTATATTTTTCACTATATAGTAGTGATTCCTCTTAATTATAAACACTTCCATTTGTCCGATCTTAATGACCAAATTCTCAAAGATAGTAGCTATTTTTAAAATTATTGAATCTATCCTCGTAGTAGCTCCCATATCCGATATAGCACTTCTATACCTTGCTGACCGCCGATGGGCTTCTTCATTTGCTTCTTGGTGTAATCCCTTTTGCAACACAAATCCTCCAATCTCCAATGCTCACATGTCATCCAAAGTAAGGTTTGTACCTCTTCCATGTGGCCATACAACCGGGGGTCTTGCAAGTGATTAATAGATAGTATTACATACTTTCCATGTTTATCTACCCTATTGTTACAAAACCACACAAACTGATGCCTCTACCCTCCTGATCACTTTCTCGTACCATAGAAAGAAGGAGCTAGAATACCTGCCCCCCCCATAGTTTTTGATATTCTTCTTAGACTTGCCATCTTGCCCACCTAACCATCCTTGGCAGGTGACCTTGTTATTTAGACGTGTTTGATGTAAAAAAACTTAGATCTTAACTAAAAAACTCATTTTTACATTTTTCACCTACTACTATTGCTGAACAATTTGATTAGGTTCTTTTTTTAAAGAGTGGGTTGATGTATAAACATATTATGGTTCGTATCTAACCAAGAAATATGCAACTATACAAAATGTAGGTGCTTGTATGCATAATATGATCTACCTGTCGCCCCAACCCTAATTTAAAAATCCAGACATGTGCATTCTTTCCTATAGTCACCCTATATTTTTCACTATATGGTCCGGTCTTATAATGACCAAATTCTCAAAGATAGTAGCTATATTCAAAATTATTGAATCTATCCTTTAAGTTGCCATATCCAATATGGCATTTCTATACCTTGTGGACCTATGGGCTTCTTCATTTGCTTCTTGGTATAATCCCTTTTGCAACACAAATCCTCAAATCTACAATGCTCACATGTCATCCAAAAAGTAAGGTTTGTACCTCTTCCATGTGGCCATACAACTGGGGGTCTTGCAAGTGATTAACAGATAGTATTACATACTTTCCATGTTTGATCTACACTATTGTTACAAAACCACACAAACTGATGCCTCTACCCTCTTGATCACTTTCTCGTACAATAGAAATAAGGAGCTAGAACACTTGCCCCATAGTTTTTGATGATCTTCTTACACTTGCCATCTTGGCCACCTAGCCATCCTTGGTAGGTGACCTTGTTATTTAGAGGTGTTTGATGTAAAAAAACTTAGATATTAACTAAAAAAATCCTTTTTAGATTGTTCACCTACCATTGCTGCGCTGAACATTCTAATTAGGTTCTTTTTCTAAAGAGTGGGTTGATGTATAAACATATTATGGTTCGTCATCTTACCAAAACATATGCAAATATACAAAATGTAGGTGCTTGTATGCATAATATGATCTACCTGCCCCCCAACCCTAATTTAAAAATCCAGACATGTGCATTCTTTCCCATAGTCACCCTATATTTTTTAATATATAGTAGTGATTCCTTTGAATTATAAATACTTCCATTTGTTTCGCCTTAATGACCAAATTCTCAAAGATAGTATAGCTATATTCAAAATTCCTTTGAATTATAAATACCTCCATTTGTCTGGTCTTAATGACCAAATTCTCAAAGATATTATAGCTATATTCAAAATTATTGCATCCCTTTTGCAACACAAATCCTCCAATCTCCAATGCTCACATGTCATCCAAAGTAAGGTTTGTACCTCTTCCATGTGGCCATACAACCGGGGGTCTTGCAAGTGATTGACAGATAGTATTACATACTTTCCATGTTTGATCTACGCTATTGTTACAAAACCACACAAACTGATGCCTCTACCCTCCTGATCACTTTCTCGTACCATAGAAAGAAGGAGCTAGAACACCTGCCCAACACCATAGTTTTTGATGTTCTTCTTACACTTGCCATCTTGGCCACCTAGCCATCCTTGGCAGGTGACCTTTTTATTTAGAGGTGTTTGATGTAAAAAAACTTAGATATTAACTAAAAAACTGCTTTTAGATTATTCACCTACTACTATTGCAGAACATTCTGATTAGGTTCTTTTTCTAAAGAGTGGGTTGATGTATAAACATATAATGGTTTGTCATCTTACCAAAAAATATGCAAATATACAAAATGTAGGTGCTTGTATGCATAATATGATCTACATGCCCCCCAACCCTAATTTAAAAATCCACACATGTGCATTCTTTACCATAATCACCCTATAGTTTTCACTATACAGTAGTAGTGATTCCTCTAAATTATTAACACTTCCATTCGTCTGGTCTCTTAATGACCAAATTCTCAATAACAGTAGCTATATTCAAAATTATTGAATATATCCTCTTAGGCGTCATATTCAATATGGCACTTCTATACCTTGCTGAGACCGATGGGCTTCTTCATTTGCTTCTTGGTGTAATCCCTTTTGCAACACAAATCCTCCAATCTCCAATGCTCACATGTCATCCAAAGTAAGGTTTGTACCTCTTCCATGAGGCCATACAACCGGGGTCTTGCAAGTGATTAACAGATAGTATTACATACTTTCCATGTTTGATCTATGCTATTGTTACAAAGCACAAACTGATGCCTCTACCCTCCTGATCACGTTCTCGTACCATAGAAAGAAGGAGCTAGAAATCCTGCCCCATAGTTTTTGATGTTTTTCTTAGCCATCTTGGCCACCTAGCCATCCTTGGCAGGTGACCTTGTTATTTAGTGGTGTTTGATGTAAAAAATCTTAGATATTAACTAAAAACCTCCTTTTTAGATTGTTCACCTACTACTGTTACGCAGAACATTCTGATTAGGTTCTCTTTCTAAAGAGTGGGTTGATGTGGTTCGTCATCTTACCAAGGTTTGTACCTCTTCCATGTGGCCATACAACCGGGGGTCTTGCAAGTGATTAACAGATAGTATTACATACTTTAAATGTTTGATCTACGCTATTATTACAAAACCACACAAACTGATGCCTCTACCCTCCTGATCACTTTCTCGTACCATATAAAGAAGGAGCTAGAACACCTACCCCATAGTTTTTGATGTTCTTCTTACACTTGCCATCTTGGCCACCTAGCCATCCTTGGTAGGTGACCTTGTTATTTAGAGGTGTTTGATGTAAAAAAAACTTAGATAATAACTAACAAACTCCTTTTAGATTGTTCACCTACTACTGTTGCAGAACATTCTGATTAGGTTCTTTTTCTAAAGAGTGGGTTGATGTATAAACATATTATGGTTCTTTTTCTAAAGAGTGTGTTGATGTATAAACATATTATGGTTCTTTTTCTAAAGAGTGGGTTGATGTATAAACATATTATGGTTCGTCATCTTACCAAAAAATATGCAAATATACAAAATGTAGGTGCTTGTATGCATAATATGATCTATCTGTCCCCCAACCCTATTAAAAAATCCATACATATGCATTCTTTCCCATAGTCACCGTATATTTTTCACTATATAGTAGTGATTCCTCTGAATCATAAACACTTCCATTTGTCTGGTCTTAATGACCAACTTATCAAAGATAGTAGATATTCAAAATTTTTGAATCTATCCTCTTAGCCGTCATATCCGATATGGCACTTCTATACCTTGCTCTGAGACCGATGGGCTTCTTCATTTGCTTCTTGGTGTAATCCCTTTTGCAACACAAACCCTCCAATCTCCAATGCTCACATGTCATCCAAAGTAAGGTTTGTACCTCTTCCATGAGGCCATACAAACAGGATCTTGCAAAAGTGATTAACAGATAGTATTACATACTTTCCATGTTTGATCTACGCTATTGTTACAAAACCACACAAACTGATGCCTCTACCCTCTTGATCACTTTCTCGTACCATAGAAAGAAGGAGCTAGAACACCTGCCCCATAGTTTTTGATGTTCTTCTTACACTTGCCATCTTGGCCACCTAGCCATCCTTGGTAGGTGACCTTGTTATTTAGAGGTGTTTGATGTTAAAAAAAACTTAGATAATAACTAACAAACTTTTTTTAGATTGTTCACCTACTACTGTTGTAGAACATTCTGATTAGGTTCTTTTTCTAAAGAGTGGGTTGATGTATAAACATATTATGGTTCGTCATCTTACCAAAATATATGCAAATATACAAAATGTAGGTGCTTATATGCATAATATGATCTACCTGCCCCCCAACCCTAATTAAAAAATCGAGACATATGCATTCTTTCCCATAGTCACCCTATATTTTTCACTATATAGTAGTGATTCCTCTGAATCATAAACACTTCCATTTGTCCGTCTTAATGACCAAATTCTCAAAGATAGTATCTATATTCAAAATTATTGAATCTATCCTCTTAGCCGTCATATCCGATATGGCACTTCTATACCTTGCTGCTGAGACCGATGGGCTTCTTCATTTGCTTCTTGGTGTAATCCCTTTTGCAACACAAATCCTCCAATCTCCAATGCCCACATGTCATCCAAAGTAAGGTTTGTACCTCTTCCATGAGGCCATACAACTGGGGTCTTGCAAGTGATTAACAGATAGTATTACATACTTTCCATGTTTGATCTACACTATTGTTACAAAACCACAGAAACTGATGCCTCTACCCTCCTGATCACTTTCTTGTACCATAGAAAGGAGGAGCTAGAACACCTGGCCCATAGTTTTTGATATTCTTCTTACACTTGCCATCTTGGCCACCTAGCCATACTTGGCAGTTGACCTTGTTTTCTAAAGGTGTTTGATGTAAAAAAACTTAGATATTAAAACTGAAAAGCTTCTTTTTAGATTGTTCACCTACTATTGTTGTAGAACATTATGATTAGGTTCTTTTTCTAAAGAGTGGGTTGATGTATAAACATATTATGGTTCGTCATCTTACCAAAAAATATGAAAATATACAAAATGTAGGTGCTTGTATACATAATATGATCTACTTGCCCCCCCAACCCTAATTTAAAAATCCAGACATGTGCATTCTTTCCCATAGTCACCCTATATTTTTCACTATATAATAGTGATTCCTCTAAATTATAAACACTTTCATTTGTCCGGTCTTAGTGACCAAATTATCAAAGATAGTAGCTACATTCAAAATTATTGAATCTATCCTCTTAGCCGTCATATCTGATATGGCACTTCTATACCTTGCTGACCGATGGGCTTATTCATTTGCTTCTTGGTGTAATCCCTTTTGCAACACAAATCCTCAAATCTCTAATGCTCACATGTCATTCAAAGTAAGGTTTGTACCTCTTCCATGAGGCCATACACACAGGGTCTTGCAAGTGATTCACAGATAGTATTACATACTTTCCATGTTTGATCTACGCTATTGTTACAAAACCACACAAACTGATGCCTCTACCCTCCTAATCACTTTCTCGTACCATAGAATGAAGGAGCTAGAACACCTACCCCATAGTTTTTGATGTTCTTCTTACACTTGCTGTCTTGGCCACCTAGCCATCCTTGGCAGGTGACCTTGTATTTAGTGGTGTTTGATGTAAAAAAACTTAGATATTAACTAAAAAACTCCTTTTAAGATTTTTCACCTACTACTGTTGCTGAACATTCTGATTAGGTTCTTTTTTTAAAGAGTGGGTTGATGTATAAACATATTATGGTTCATCATCTTACCAAAGAATATGCAAATATTCAAAATTTAGGTGCTTGTATGCATAATATAATCTACCTGCCCCCCAACCCTAATTTAAAAATCCAGACATGTGCATTCTTTCCGATAGTCACCCTATATTTTTCACTATATAGTAGTGATTCTTCTGAATTATAAACACTACCATTTGTCTTATCTTAATGACCAAATTCTCAAAGATAGCATAGCCTCTTAGCCGCCATATCCGATATGGTACTTCTATACCTTGTTGACCAATGGGGTTCTTCATTTGCTTCTTGGTGTAATCCCTTTTGCAACACAAATCCTCCAATATCCAATGCCCACATGTCATCCAAAGTAAGGTTTGTACCTCTTCCATAAGGCCATACAACCGGGGTCTTTCAAGTGATTAACAGATAGTATTACATACTTTCCATGTGTGATCTTTGCTATTGTTACAAAACACAAACTGATGCCTCTACCCTCCTGATCACTTTCTCGTACCATAGAAAGAAGGAGCTAGAACAACTACCCCATAGTTTTTGATGTTCTTCTTACACTTGACATCTTAGCCACTTAGCCATCCTTGGCAAGTGACCTTGTTATTTAGAGGTGCTTGATGTAAAAAAAACTTAGATAATAACTAACAAACTCCTTTTAGATTGTTCACCTACTACTGTTGCAGAACATTCTGATTAGGTTCTTTTTTTAAAGAGTGGGTTGATGTATAAACATATTATGGTTCGTCATCTTACCAAAAAAATATGCAAATATACAAAATGTAGGTGCTTGTATGCATAATATTATCTACCTGCCACCCAACCCTAATTTAAAAATCCAGACATGTGCATCCTTTCCCATAGTCACCCTATATTTTTCACTATATATTAGTGATTCCTCTAAATTATAAACACTTCCATTTGTCTGGTCTTAATGACCAAATTCTAAAAGATAGTAGCTATATTCAAAATTCACCCTATATTTTTCACTACATAGTTGTGAATCCTTTGAATTATAAACACTTCCATTTGTCTGGTCTTATAATGACCAAATTCTCAAAGATAGTAGCTATATTCAAAATTATTGAATCTATCCTTTTAGTTGTTGCCATATCCGATATGGCACTTCTATACCTTGCTGACCGATGGGCTTCCTCATTTGCTTCTTGGTGTAATCCCTTTTGCAACACAAATTCTCCAATCTCCAATGCTCACATGTCATCCAAAGTAAGGTTTGTACCTCTTCCATGAGGCCATACAACCGGGGGTCTTGTAAGTGATTAACAAATAGTATTACATATTTTCCATGTTTGATCTACACTATTGTTACAAAACCACACAAACTGATGCCTCTACCCTCCTGATCACTTTCTGGTACCATAGAAAGAAGGAGCTAGAATTCCTGCCCCATAGTTTTTGATGTTCTTCTTACACTTGCCATCTTGGCCACCTAGCCATCCTTTGCAGGTGACCTTGTTATTTAGAGGTGTTTGATGTAAAAAAAACTTAGACATTAACTAAAAAAACTCCTTTTTAGATTGTTCAACTACCACTGTTGCGCTCAACATTCTGATTAGGTTCTTTTTCTAAAGAGTGGGTTGATGTATAAACATATTATGGTCCGTCATCTTACCAAATATACAAAATGTAGGTGCTTGTATGCATAATATGATCTACCTGCCCCCCAACCCTAATTTAAAAATCGAGACATGTGCATTCTTTCCCATAGTCAACCTATATAGTAGTTTTTCCTTTGAATTATAAATACTTCCATTTGTGTGGTCTTTATGACCAAATTCTCAAAGATACTATAGCTATATTCAAAATTATTGCATCCCTTTTGCAACACAAATCCTCCAATCTCCAATGCTCACATGTCATCCTCCAAAGTAAGGTTTGTACCTCTTCCATGTGGCCATACAACTGGGGGTCTTGCAAGTGATTAAAAGATAGTATTACATACTTTCCATGTTTGATCTACACTATTGTTACAAAACCACACAAACTGATGCCTCTACCCTCTTGATCACTTTCTCGTACCATAGAAAGAAGGAGCTAGAACACCTGCCCCATAGTTTTTGATGTTCTTCTTACACTTGCCATCTTAGCCACCTGACCATCCTTGGCAGGTGACCTTGTTATTTAGAGGTGTTTGATGTAAAAAAACTTAGATATTAACTAAAAAACTCCTTTTTATATTGTTCACCTACCACTGTTGCGCTTAACATTCTAATTAGGTTCTTTTTCTAACGAGTGGGTTGATGTATAAACATATTACGGTTCGTCATTTTACAAAAAAAATTTCAAATATACAAAATGTAGGTGCTTGTATGCATAATATGATCTACCTGCCTCCGAACCCTAATTTAAAAATCCAGACATGTGGATTCTTTGCCATAGACACCCTATATTTTTGACTATATAGTAGTGATTCCTTTGAATTATAAATACTTCCATTTGTCAGGTCTTAATGTGACCAAATTCTCAAAGATAGTATGGCTATATTCAAAATTATTGCATCCCTTTTGCAACACAAATCCTCCAATCTCCAATGCTCACGTCATCCAAAGTAAGGTTTGTACCTCTTCCATGTGGCCATACAACCAGGGGTCTTGCAAGTGATTAACAGATAGTATTACATACTTTCCAGGTTTGATCTACACTATTGTTACAAAACCACACAAACTGATGCCTCTATGCTCCTGATCACTTTCTCGTACCATAGAAAGAAGGAGCTAGAACACCTGCCCCATAGCTTTTGATGTTCTTCTTACACTTGCCATCTTGGCCACCTAGCCATCCTTGGCAGGTGACCTTGTTATTTAGAGGTGTTTGATGTAAAAAAAACTTAGATATTAACTAAAAAACTCCTTTTTAGATTGTTCAACTACCACTGTTGTGCTGAACATTCTGATTAGGTTCTTTTTCTAAAGAGTGGGTTGATGTATAAACATATTATGGTCCGTCATCTTACCAAATATACAAAATGTAGGTGCTTGTATGCATAATATGATCTACCTGCTCCCCAACCCTAATTTAAAAATCCAGACATGTGCATTCTTTCCCATAGTCAGCCTATATAGTAGTGATTCCTTTGAATTATAAATACTTCCATTTGTCTAGTCTTAATGACCAAATTCTCAAAGATAGTATAGCTATATTCAAAATTATTGTATCCCTTTTGCAACACAAATCCTCCAATCTCCAATGCTCACGTCATCCAAAGTAAGGTTTGTACCTCTTCCATGTGGCCATACAACCAGGGGTCTTGCAAGTGATTAACAGATAGTATTACATACTTTCCAGATTTGATCTACACTATTGTTACAAAACCACACAAACTGATGCCTCTGTGCTCCTGATCACTTTCTCGTACCATAGAAAGAAGGAGCTAGAACACCTACCCCATAGCTTTTGATGTTCTTCTTACACTTGCCATCTTGGCCACCTAGCCATCCTTGGCAGGTGACCTTGTTATTTAGAGGTGTTTTATGTAAAAAAACTTAGATATTAACTAAAAAACTCCTTTTTAGATTGTTCAACTACCACTGTTGCGCTGAACATTCTGATTAGGTTCTTTTCTAAAGAGTGGGTTGATGTATAAACATATTATGGTCCGTCATCTTACCAAATATACAAAATGTAGGTGCTTGTATGCATAATATGATCTACCTGCCCCCCAACCCTAATTTAAAAATCCAGACATGTGCATTCTTTCCCATAGTCAGCCTATATAGTAGTGATTCCTTTGAATTATAAATACTTCCATTTGTCTAGTCTTAATGACCAAATTCTCAAAGATAGTATAGCTATATTAAAAATTATTGCATCCCTTTTGCAACACAAATCCTCCAATCTCCAATGCTCACGTCATCCAAAGTAAGGTTTGTACCTCTTCCATGTGGCCATACAACCAGGGGTCTTGCAAGTGATTAACAGATAGTATTACATACTTTCTAGGTTTGATCTACACTATTGTTACAAAACCACACAAACTGATGCCTCTATGCTCCTGATCACTTTCTCGTACCATAGAAAGAAGGATCTAGAACACCTGCCCCATAGCTTTTGATGTTCTTCTTACACTTGCCAATTTGATGAAAGTAACACTTCTATAATAAAAAAATACCTTTTATGCATCTATTTATGCATCAAAATCCATTTTTATGAAATTAACACTTTTATGATTAAAAAAATATTCTTTTATGCATCTATCTATGCATAAAAATCCATTTTGATGAAAGTAACACTTTTATAATTTAAAAGAATATTCTTTTATGCATCTATTTATGCATAAAAATCTATTTTACTGAAATTAACACTAAAAAATATTCTTTTGTGCATCTATCTATGCATAAAAATCCATTTTGATGAAAGTAACACTTTTATAATAAGAAAAAATATTCTTGGCCACCTAGCCATCCTTGGCAGGTGACCTTGTTATTTAGAGGTGTTTGATGTAAAAAAACATAGATATTAACTAAAAAACTCCTTTTTAGATTGTTCAACTACCAGTGTTGCGCTGAACATTCTGATTAGGTTCTTTTTCTAAAGAGTGGGTTGATATAGAAACATATTATGGTCCGTCATCTTACCAAATATACAAAATGTAGGTGCTTGTATGCATAATATGATCTACCTGCCCCCCAACCCTAATTTAAAAATCCAGACATGTGCATTCTTTCCCATAGTCAGCCTATATAGTAGTGATTCCTTTGAATTATAAATACTTCCATTTGTCTAGTCTTAATGACCAAATTCTCAAAGATAGTATAGCTATATTCAAAATTATTGCATCCCTTTTGCAACACAAATCCTCCAATCTCCAATGCTCACGTCATCCAAAGTAAGGTTTGTACCTCTTCCATGTGGCCATACAACCAGGGGTCTTGCAAGTGATTAACAGATAGTATTACATACTTTCCAGGTTTGATCTACACTATTGTTACAAAACCACACAAACTGATGCCTCTATGCTCCTGATCACTTTCTCGTACCATAGAAAGAAGGAGCTAGAACACCTGCCCCATAGCTTTTGATGTTCTTCTTACACTTGCCATCTTGGCCACCTAGCCATCCTTGGCAGGTGACCTTGTTATTTAGAGGTGTTTGATGTAAAAAAACTTAGATATTAACTAAAAAACTCCTTTTTAGATTGTTCAACTACCACTGTTGCGCTGAACATTCTGATTAGGTCCTTTTTCTAAAGAGTGGGTTGATGTATAAACATATTATGGTTCGTCATTTTACCAAAAACTATGCAAATATACAAAATGTAGGTGCTTGTATGCATAATATGATCTACCTGCCTCCCAACCCTAATTTAAAAATCCAGACATGTGCATTCTTTGCCATAGACACCCTATATTTTTCACTATATAGTAGTGATTCCTTTGAATTATAAATACTTCCATTTGTCTGGTCTTAATGTGACCAAATTCTCAAAGATAGTATGGCTATATTCAAAATTTTTGCATCCCTTTTGCAACACAAATCCTCCAATCTCCAATGCTCACATGTCATCCAAAGGTTTGTACCTCTTCCATGTGGCCATACAACCAGGCGTCTTGCAAGTGATTAACAGATAGTATTACATACTTTCCAGGTTTGATCTACACTATTGTTACAAAACCACACAAACTGATGCCTCTATGGTCCTGATCACTTTCTCGTACCATAGAAAGAAGGAGCTAGAACACCTGCCCCATAGCTTTTGATATTCTTCTTACACTTGCCATCTTGGCCACCTAGCCATCCTTGGCAGGTGACCTTGTTATTTAGAGGTGTTTGATGTAAAAAAAACTTAGATATTAACTAAAAAACTCCTTTTTAGATTGTTCAACTACCACTGTTGCGCTGAACATTCTGATTAGGTTCTTTTTCTAACGAGTGGGTTGATGTATAAACATATTATGGTTCGTCATTTTACCAAAAACTATGCAAATATACAAAATGTAGGTGCTTGTATGCATAATATGATCTACCTGCCTCCCAACCCTAATTTAAAAATCCAGACATGTGCATTCTTTGCCATAGACACCCTATATTTTTCACTATATAGTAGTGATTCCTTTGAATTATAAATACTTCCATTTGTCTGGTCTTAATGTGACCAAATTCTCAAAGATAGTATGGCTATTTTCAATATATTGCATCCCTTTTGCAATACAAATCCTCCAATCTCCAATGCTCACATGTCATCCAAAGAAAGGTTTGTACCTCTTCCATGTGGCCATACAACTAGGGGTCTTGCGATTAACAGATAGTAGCCGCCATATTTGATATGGCACTTCTATACCTTGTTGACCAATGGGGTTCTTCATTTGCTTCTTGGTGTAATCCCTTTTGCAACACAAATCCTCCAATATCCAATGCTCACATGTCATCCAAAGTAAGGTTTGTACCTCTTCCATGTGGCCATACAACCGGGGGTCTTGCAAGTGATTAACAGATAGTATTACATACTTTCCATGTTTGATCTATGCTATTGTTACAAAACACAAACTAATGCCTCTACCCTCCTGATCACTTTCTCGTACCATAGAAAGAAGGAGCTAGAACAACTGCCCCATAGTTTTTGATGTTCTTCTTACACTTGACATCTTAGCCACCTAGCCATCCTTGACATCTTAGCCACCTAGCCATCCTTGGCAGGTGACCTTGTTATTTAGAGGTGTTTGATGTAAAAAAAAAACTTAGATAATAACTAACAAACTCCTTTTAGATTGTTCACCTACTATTGTCGCAGAACATTCTGATTAGGTTCTTTTTCTAAAGAGTGGGTTGATGTATAAACATATTATGGTTCGTCATCTTACCAAAAAAAAATATGCAAATATACAAAATGTAGGTGCTTGTATGCATAATATTATCTACCTGCCACCCAACCCTAATTTAAAAATCCAGACATGTGCATCCTTTCCCATAGTCACCCTATATTTTTCACTATATATTAGTGATTCCTCTGAATTATAAACACTTCCATTTGTCTGGTCTTAATGACCAAATTCTCAAAGATAGTAGCTATATTCAAAATTCACCCACATAGTTGTGAATCCTCTGAATTATAAACACTTCCATTTGTCTGGTCTTATAATGACCAAATTCTCAAAGATAGTAGCTATATTCAAAATTATTGAATCTATCCTTTTAGTTGTTGCCATATCCGATATGGCACTTCTATACCTCGCTGACCGATGGGCTTCCTCATGTGCGTCTTGGTGTAATCCCTTTTGCAACACAAATCCTCAAATCTCCAATGCTCACATGTCATCCAAAGTAAGGTTTGTACCTCTTCCATGTGGCCATACAACCGGGGGTATTGTAAGTGATTAACAGATAGTATTACATAATTTCCATGTTTGATCTACACTATTGTTACAAAACCACACAAACTGATGCCTCTACCCTCCTGATCACTTTCTTGTACCATAGAAAGAAGGAGATAGAATTCCTACCCCATAGTTTTTGATGTTCTTCTTACACCTTCCATCTTGGCCACCTAGCCATCCTTGGCAGGTGACCTTGTTATTTAGAGGTGTTTGATGTAAAAAAACTTAGATATTAACTAAAAAAAACTCCTTTTTAGATTGTTGAACTACCACTGTTGCACTGAACATTCTGATTAGGTTCTTTTTCTAAAGAGTGGGTTGATGTAAAAACATATTATGGTCCGTCATCTTACCAAATATGCAAAATGTAGGTGCTTCTATGCATAATATGATCTACCTGCCCCCCAACCCTAATTTAAAAATCCAGACATGTGCATTCTTTCCCATAGTCAGCCTATATAGTGATGATTCCTTTGAATTATAAATACTTGCATTTGTTTGGTCTTAATGACCAAATTCTCAAAGATAGTATAGCTATATTCAAAATTATTGCATCTTCCAATGCTCACATGTCATCTTCCAAAGTAAGGTTTGTACCTCTTTCATGTGGCCATACAACTGGGGGTCTTGCAAGTGATTAAAAGATAGTATTACATACTTTCCATGTTTGATTTACACTATTGTTACAAAACCACACAAAATGATGCCTCTACCCTCCTGATCACTTTCTCGTACCATAGAAAGAAGGAGCTACAACACCTGCCCCCCATAGTTTTTGATGTTCTTCTTACACTTGCCATCTTAGCCACCTAGCCATCCTTGGCACGTGACCTTGTTATTTAGAGGTGTTTGATGTAAAAAAAAACTTAGATATTAACTAAAAAACTCCTTTTTAGATTGTTCACCTACCACTGTTGCGCTAACATTCTAATTAGGTTCTTTTTCTAACGAGTGGGTTGATGTATAAACATATTATGGTTCGTCATTTTACCAAAAACTATGCAAATATACAAAATGTAGGTTCTTGTATGCATAATATGATCTACCTGCCTCCCAACCCTAATTTAAAAATCCAGACATGTGCATTCTTTGCCATAGACACCCTATATTTTTCACTATATAGTAGTGATTCCTTTGAATTATAAATACTTCCATTTGTCTGGTCTTAATGTGACCAAATTCTCAAAGATAGTATGGCTATATTCAAAATTATTGCACCCCTTTTGCAACACAATTCCTCCAATCTCCAATGCTCACATGTCATCCAAAGTAAGGTTTGTACCTCTTCCATGTGGCCATACAACCAGGGGTCTTGCAAGTGATTAACAGATAGTATTACATACTTTTCAGGTTTGATCTACACTATTGTTACAAAACCACACAAACTGATGCCTCTATGCTCCTCATCACTTTCTCATACCATAGAAACAAGGAGCTAGAACACCTACCCCATAGCTTTTGATGTTCTTCTTACACTTGCCATCTTGGCCACCTAGCCATCCTTAGCAGCAGGTGACCTTGTTATTTAGAGGTGTTTGATGTTAAAAAACTTAGATATTAACTAAAAAACTCCTTTTTAGATTGTTCAGCTACTAGTGATGCGCTGAACATTCTGATTAGGTTCTTTTTTTAAAGAGTGGGTTGATGTTTAAACATATTATGGTTCGTATCTAACCAAGAAATATGCAAATATACAAAATGTAGGTGCTTGTATGCATAATATGATCTACCTGCCCCCCAACCCTAATTTAAAAATCTAGACATGTGTATCTTTTCCCATAGTCACCCTCCTATATTTTTCACTATATAGTAGTGATTCTTCTGAATTATAAACACTTCCATTTGTCTGGTCTTAATGACCAAATTCTCAAAGATAGTATAGCTATATTTAAAATTATTGAATCTATCCTCTTAGCCACCATATCCGATATGGCACTTCTATACCTCGCTGACCAATGGGGTTCTTCATTTGCTTTTTGGTGTATTTCCTTTTGCAATACAAATCCTCCAATCTCCAATGCTCACATTTCATCCAAAGTAAGGTTTGTACCTCTTCCATGTGGCCATACAACCGGGGGTCTTGCAAGTGATTAACAGATAGTATTACATACTTTCCATGTTTGATCTACGCTATTGTTACAAAACCACACAAACAAATGCCTCTACCCTCCTGATCACTTTCTTGTACCATAGAAAGAAGGAGCTAGAACACCTGCCCCATAGTTTTTGATGTTATTCTTACACTTGCCATCTTGGCCACCTAGCCATCCTTGGCAGGTGACCTGGTTATTTAGAGGTGTTTGATTTAAAAAGAACTTAGATATTAACTAAAAAACTCCTTTTAGATTGTTCACCTACTACTGTTGCAGAACATTGTGATTAGGTTCTTTCTCTAAAGAGTGGGTTGATGTATAAACATATTATGGTTCATCTCATCTTACCAAAAAATATGCAAATATACAAAATGTGGGTGCTTGTATGCATAATGTAGGTGCTTGTATGCATAATATTATCTACCTTCCCCCCAACCCTAATTTAAAAATCCAAACATGTGCATTCTTTCCCATAGTCACCCAATATTTTTTACTATATAGTAGTGATTCCTCTGAATTATAAACACTTCCATTTGTCCGGTCTTAATGACCAAATTCTCAAAGATAGTAGCTATATTCAAAATTATTGAATCTATCCTCTTAGCCGTCATATCCGATATGGCACTTCTATACCTTGCTGAGATCGATGGGCTTCTTCATTTGCTTTTTGGTGTAATCCCTTTTGCAACACAAATCCTCCAATCTCCAATGCTCACATGTCATCCAAAGTAAGGTTTGTACCTCTTCCATAAGGCCATACAACCGAGGTCTTGCAAGTGATTAACAGATAGTATTACATACTTTCCATGTTTGATCTATGCTATTGTTACAAAACACAAACTGATGCCTCTACCCTCGTGATCACTTTCTTGTACCATAGAAAGAAGGTTTGTACCTCTTCCAAAGTAAGGTTTGTACCTCTTCCATAAGGCCATACAACCGAGGTCTTGAAAGTGATTAACAGATAGTATTACATACTTTCCATGTTTGATCTATGCTATTGTTACAAAACACAAACTGATGCCAAAGTAAGGTTTGTACCTCTTCCATAAGGCCATACAACCGAGGTCTTGCAAGTGATTAACAGATAGTATTACATACTTTCCATGTTTGATCTATGCTATTGTTACAAAACACAAACTGATGCCTCTACCCTCGTGATCACTTTCTTGTACCAGATAGTATTACATACTTTCCATGTTTGATCTATGCTATTGTTACAAAACACAAAACTGATGCCTCTACCCTCCTGATCACTTTCTTGTACCATAGAAAGAAGGAGCTAGTTTTTGATGTTCTTCTTACACTTGACATCTTGGCCACCTAGCCATCCTTGGCAGCAGGTGACCTTGTTATTTAGAGGTGTTTGATGTCAAAAAAACTTAGATATTAACGAAAAAACTGCTTTTTAGATTGTTCACCTACTACTGTTGTTTGCTGAACATTCTGATTAGGTTCTTTTTTTAAAGAGTGGGTTGATGTACAAACATATTATGGTTTGTATTACATAAGGCCATACAACCGAGGTCTTGCAAGTGATTAACAGATAGTATTACATACTTTCCATGTTTGATCTATGCTATTGTTACAAAACACAAAACTGATGCCTCTACCCTCGTGATCACTTTCTTGTACCATAGAAAGAAGGAGCTAGTTTTTGATGTTCTTCTTACACTTGCCATCTTGGCCACCTAGCCATCCTTGGCAGCAGGTGACCTTGTTATTTAGAGGTGTTTGATGTCAAAAAAACTTAGATATTAACGAAAAAACTGCTTTTTAGATTGTTCACCTACTACTATTGCTGAACATTCTGATTAGGTTCTTTTTTTAAAGAGTGGGTTGATGTATAAACATATTATGGTTTGTAATCTAACCAAAAAATATGCAAATATACAAAATGTAGGTGCTTGTATGCATAATATGATCTACCTGCCCCCTAACCCTAATTTAAAAATCTAGACATGTGCATCCCTTCCCATAGTCACCCTATATTTTTCACTATATAGTAGTGATTCCTCTAAATTATAAACACTTCCATTTGTCCGGTCTTAATGACCAAATTCTCAGAGATAGTAGCTATTTTCAAAATTATTGAATCTATCCTTGTAGTAGCTGCCATATCCGATATGGCACTACTATACCTTGCTGAGACTGATGGGCTTCTTCATTTGCTTCTTGGTGTAATCCCTTTTGCAACACAAATCCTCCAATCTCCAATGCTCACATGTCATCCAAAGTAAGGTTTGTACCTCTTCCATGTGGCCATACAACCGGGGGTCTTGCAAGTGATTAAGAGATAGTATTACATACTTTCCATGTTTGATTCCATGTTTGATCTATGCTATTGTTACAAAACCACACAAGCTGATGCCTCTACAGTACCATAGAAAGAAGGAGCTAGAACACCTGCCCCCCATAGTTTTTGATATTCTTCTTACACTTGCCATCTTGCCAACCTAACCATCCTTGGCAGGTTATTTAGAGGTGTTTGATGTAAAAAAACTTAGATCTTAACTAAAAAACTTATTTTTAGATTTTTCACCTACTACTATTGCTGAACAATTTGATTAGGTTCTTTTTTTAAAGAGTGGTTTGATGTATAAACATATTATGGTTCGTATCTAACCAAGAAATATGCAACTATACAAAATGTAGGTGCTTGTATGCATAATATGATCTACCTGCCCCAACCCTAATTTAAAAATCCAGACATGTGCATTCTTTCCTATAGTCACCCTATATTTTTCACTATATAGTAGTGATTCTTCTGAATTATAAACGCTTCCATTTGTCCGTTCTTATAATGACCAAATTCTCAAAGATAGTAGCTATATTAAAAATTATTGAATCTATCCTTTTAGTTGCCATATCCGATATGGCACTTCTATACCTTCCTGACCGATGGGCTTCTTCATTTGCTTCTTGGTGTAATCCCTTTTGCAACACAAATCCTCCAATCTCCAATGCTCACATGTCATCCAAAGTAAGGTTTGTACCTCTTCCATGTGGCCATACAACCGGGGGTCTTGCAAGTGATTAACAGATAGTATTACATACTTTCTATGTTTGATCTACGCTATTGTTACAAAACCACACAAACTGATGCCTCTACCCTCCTGATCACTTTCTCGTACCATAGAAAGAAGGAGCTAGAACACTTGCCCCATAGTTTTTGATGATCTTCTTACACTTGCCATCTTGGCCACCTAGCCATCCTTGGTAGGTGACCTTGTTATTTAGAGGTGTTTGATGTAAAAAACTTAGATATTAACTAAAAAACTCCTTTTTAGATTGTTCACCTACCACTGTTGCGTTGAACATTCTGATTAGGTTCTTTTTCTAACGAGTTGGTTGATGTATAAACATATTATGGTTCGTCATCCTACCAAAAAATATGCAAATATACAAAATGTAGGTGCTTGTATGCATAATATGATCTACCTACCCCCCAACCCTAATTTAAAAATCCAGACATGTGCATTCTTTCCCATAGACACCCTATATTTTTCACTATATAGTAGTGATTTCTTTGAATTATAAATACTTCCATTTGTCTGGTCTTAATGATAGTATGGCTATATTCAAAATTATTGCATCCCTTTTGCAACACAAATCCTCCAATCTCCAATGCTCACATGTCATCCAAAGTAAGGTTTGTACCTCTTCCATGTGGCCATACAACCAGGGGTCTTGCAAGTGATTAACAGATAGTATTACATACTTTCCAGGTTTGATCTACACTATTGTTACAAAACCACACAAACTGATGCCTCTATGCTCCTGAGCACTTTCTCGTACCATAGAAAGAAGGAGCTAGAACACCTGCCCCATAGCTTTTGATGTTCTTCTTACACTTGCCATCTTGGCCACCTAGCCATCCTTGGCAGGTGACCTTGTTATTTAGCGGTGTTCGATGTAAAGAAACTTAGATATTAACTAAAAAACTCCTTTTTAGATTGTTCTGCTACTACTGTTGCGCTGAACATTCTGATTAGGTTCTTTTTTAAAAGAGTGGGTTGATGTATAAACATATTATGGTTCGTATCTAACAAGAAATATGCAAATATACAAAATGTAGGTGCTTGTATGCATAATATGATCTACTTGCCCCCCTGCCCTAATTTAAAAATCTAGACATGTGCATTCTTTCCCATAAACACCCTCCTATATTTTTCACTATAAAGTAGTGATTCCTCTGAACTATAAACACTTCCGTTTGTCTGGTCTTAATGACCAAATTCTCAAAGATAGTATATCTATATTCAGAATTATTGAATCTATCCTCTTAGCCACCGTATCCGATATGGCACTTCTATACCTTGCTGACCAATGGGGTTCTTCATTTGCTTCTTGGTGTAATCCCTTTTCCAATACAAATCCTCCAATCTCCAATGCTCACATTTCATCTAAAGTAAGGTTTGTACCTCTTCCATGTGGCCATACAACCGGGGGTCTTGCAAGTGATTAACAGATAGTATTACATACTTTCCATGTTTGATCTACGCTATTGTTACAAAACCACACAAACAAATGCCTCTACCCTCCTGTGATCACTTTCTTGTACCATAGAAAGAAGGAGCTAGAACACCTGCCCCATAGTTTTTGATGTTCTTCTTACACTTGCCATCCTAGCCACCTAGCCATCCTTGGCAGGTGACCTAGCTATTTAGAGGTGTTTGATTTAAAAAGAACTTAGATATTAACTAAAAAACTCCTTTTAGATTGTTCACCTACTACTGTTGCAGAACATTCTGATTAGGTTCTTTTTCTAACGAGTGGGTTGATGTATAAACATATTATAGCTCATCTCATCTTACTAAAAAATATGCAAATATACAAAATGTAGGTGCTTGTATGCATAATATTATCTACATGCCCCCCAACCCTAATTTAAAAATCCAAACATGTGCATTCTTTCCCATAGTCACCCAATATTTTTCACTATAAAGTAGTGATTCCTCTGAATTTTAAACACTTCCATTTGTCCGGTCGTCTTAATGACCAAATTCTCAAAGATAGTAGCTATTTTCAAAATTATTTAATCTATCCTCATAGTAGCTGAGACTGATGGGCTTCTTCATTTGCTTCTTGGTGTAATCCATTTTGCAACACAAATCCTCCGATCTCCAATGCTCACATGTCATCCAAAGTAAGGTTTGTACCTCTTCCATGTGGCCATACAACCGGGGGACTTGAAAGTGATTAACAAATAGCATTACATACTTTCCATGTTTGATCTACGCTATTGTTACAAAACCACACAAACTAATGCCTCTACCATCGTGATCACTTTCTCGTACCATAGAAAGAAGGAGCTAGTTTTTGATGTTCTTCTTACACTTGCCATCTTGGCCACCTAGCCATCCTTGGCAGGTGACCTTATTATTTAGAGGTGTTTGATGTCAAAAAAACTTAGATATTAATGAAAAAACTCCTTTTTAGATTGTTCACCTACTACTGTTGCTGAACATTCTGATTAGGTTCTTTTTTTAAAGAGTGGGTCGATGTATAAACATATTATGGTTTGTAATCTAACCAAAAAATATGCAAATATACAAAATGTAGGTGCTTGTATGCATAATATGATCTACCTGCTCCCCAACCCTAATTTAAAAATCTAGACATGTGCATCCCTTCCCATAGTCACCCTATATTTTTCACTATATAGTAGTGATTCCTCTAAATTATAAACACTTCCATTTGTCTGGTCTTAATGACCAAATTCTCAAAGATAGTAGCTATTTTCAAAATTATTGAATCTATCCTCGTAGTAGCTGCCATATCCGATATGGCACTACTATATATACCTTGCTGAGACTGATGGGCTTCTTCATTTGCTTCTTGGTATAATCCCTTTTGCAACACAAATCCTCCAATCTCCAATGCTGACATTTCATCCAAAGTAAGGTTTGTACCTCTTCCATGTGGCCAGACAACCGGGGTTCTTGCAAGTGATTAACAGATAGTATTACATACTTTCCATGTTTGATCTACGCTATTGTTACAAAACCACACAAGCTGATGCCTCTATAGTACCATAGAAAGAAGGAGCTAGAACACCTGCCTCCCATAGTTTTTGATATTCTTCTTACACTTGCCATCTTGCCCACCTAACCATCCTTGGAAGGTGACCTTGTTATTTAGAGGTGTTTGATGTAAAAAAACTTAGATCTTAACTAAAAAACTCATTTTTAGATTTTTCACCTACTACTGTTGCTGAACAATTTGATTAGGTTCTTTTTTTGAAGAGTGGGTTGATGTATAAACATATTATGGGTCTTTTTTTTGAAGAGTGGGTTGATGTATAAACATATTATGGTTCGTATCTAACCAAGAAATATGCAACTATACAAAATGTAGGTGCTTGTATGCATATTATGATCTACCTGCCCAACCCTAATCTTAAAATCCAGACATGTGCATTCTTTCCTATAGTCACCCTATATTTTTATCTATATAGTAGTGATTCTTCTGAATTATACACACTTCCATTTGTCCGGTCTTATAATGACCAAATTCTCAAAGATACTAGCTATATTCAAAATTATTGAATCTATCCTTTTAGTTGCCATATCCGATATGGCACTTCTATACCTTGCTGACCGTTCGGCTTCTTCATTTGCTTCTTGGTGTAATCCCTTTTGCAACACAAGTCCTCAAATCTCCAATGCTCACATGTCATCCAAAGTAAGGTTTGTACCTCTTCCATGTGGCCATACAACCGAGGGTCTTGCAAGGATTAACAGATAGTATTACATACTTTCCATGTATGATCTACACTATTGTTACAAAACCACACAAACTGATGCCTCTACCCTCCTGATCACTTTCTCGTACCATAGAAAGAAGGAGCTAGAACACCTGCCCCATAGTTTTTGATGTTCTTCTTACACTTGCCATGTTGGCCACCTAGCCATCCTTGGCAGGTGACCTTGTTATTTAGAGGTGTTTGATGTAAAAAAACTTAGATATTAACTAAAAAACTCCTTTTTAGATTGTTCACCTACCATTGTTGCGCTGAACATTCTAATTAGGTTCTTTTTCTAAAGAGTGGGTTGATGTATAAACATATTATGGTTCGTCATCTTACCAAAAAATATGCAAATATACAAAATGTAGGTGCTCGTATCCATAATATGATCTACCTGCCCCCCAACCCTAATTTAACAATCCAGACATGTGCATTCTTTCCCATAGTCACCCTATATTTTTCACTATATAGTAGTGATTCCTTTGAATTATAAATACCTTCATTTGTCTGGTCTTAATGAACAAATTCTCAAAGATAGTGTAGCTATATTCAAAATTATTGCATCCCTTTTGCAACACAAATCCTCCAATCTCCAATGCTCACATGTCATCCAAAGTAAGGTTTGTACCTCTTCCATGTGGCCATACAACCGGGGGTCTTGCAAGTGATTAACAGATAGTATTACATACTTTCCATGTTTGATCTACACTATTGTTACAAAACCACACAAACTGATGCCTCTACCCTCCTGATCACTTTTTCGTACCATAGAAAGAAGGATCTAGAACACCTACCCATAGTTTTTGATGTTCTTATTACACTTGCCATCTTGGCGACCTAGCCATCCTTGGCAGGTGACATTGTTATTTAGAGGTGTTTGATGTTAAAAAGAACTTAGAGATTAACTAAAAAATTGCTTTTAGATTGTTCACCTACTATTGTTGCATTGAACATTTTGATTAGGTTCTTTTTCTAAAGAGTGGGTTGATGTATAAACATATTATGGTTCGTCATCTTACCAAAAAATATGCAAATATACAAAATGTAGGTGCTTGTATGCATAATATGATCTACCTGCCCCCCAACCCTAATTTAAAAATCCAGACACGTGCATTCTTTCCCATAGCCACCCTATATTTTTCACTATATAGTAGTGATTCCTTTGAATTTTAAATACCTTCATTTGTCTGGTCTTAATAACCAAATTCTCAAAGATAGTATAGCTATATTCAAAATTATTGCATCCCTTTTGCAACACAAATCCTCCAATCTCCAATGCTCGCATGTCATCCAAAGTAAGGTTTGTACCTCTTCCATGTGGCCATACAACCGGGGGTCTTACAAGTGATTAACAGATAGTATTACATACTTTCCATGTTTGATCTACGCTATTGTTACAAAACCACACAAACTGATGCCTCTACCCTCCTGATCACTTTCTCGTACCATAGAAAGAAGGAGCTAGAACACCTACCCATAGTTTTTGATGTTCTTCTTACACTTGCCATCTTGGCCACCTAGCCATCCTTGGCAGGTGACCTTGTTATTTAGAGGTGTTTGATGTTAAAAAACCTTAGATAATAACTAACAAACTCCTTTTAGATTGTTCACCTACTACTGTTGCAAAACATTCTGATTAGGTTCTTTTTCTAAAGAGTGGGTTAATGTATAAACATATTATGGTGCGTCATCTTACCAAAATATATGCAAATATACAAAATGTAGGTGCTTGTATGCATAATATTATCTACCTGCCCCCAACCCTAAGTAAAAAATCAAGACATATGCATTCTTTCCCATAGTCACCCAATATTTTTCACTATATAGTAATGATTCCTCTAAATCATAAACACTTCCATTTGTCGGTCTTAATGACCAAATTCTCAAAGATAGTAGCTATATTCAAAATTATTGAATCTATCCTCTTAGCTGTCATATCTGATATGGCACTTCTATACCTTGTCGAGACCGATGGGCTTCTTCATTTGCTTCTTGGTGTAATCCCTTTTGCAACACAAATCCTCCAATCTCCAATGCTCACATGTCATCCAAAGTAAGGTTTGTACCTCTTCCATGAGGCCATACAACCGGGGTCTTGCAAGTGATTAATAGATAGTATTACATATTTTCCATGTTTGATCTACGCTATTGTTACAAAACCACACAAACGGATGCCTCTACCCTCCTGATCACTTTCTCGTACCATAGAAAGAAGGAGCTAGAACACCAAGCCCATAGTTTTTGATATTCTTCTTACATTTGCCATCTTGACCACCTAGCCATACTTGGCAGTTGACCTTGTTTTTTAAAGGTGTTTGATGTAAAAAAACTTAGATATTGAAACTAAAAAGCTTCTTTTTAGATTGTTCACCTACTATCGTTGCAGAACATTATGATTAGGTTCTTTTACTAAAGAGTGGGTTGATGTATAAACATATTATAGTTCGTCATCTTACCAAAAAAATATGAAAATATACAAAATATACAAAATGTGTGATCACTTTCTCGTACCATAGAAAGAAGGAGCTAGTTTTTTATGTTCTTCTTACACTTGCCATCTTGGCCACCTAGCCATCCTTGGCAGGTGACCTTGTTATTTAGAGGTGTTTGATGTCAAAAAAACTTAGATATTAACGAAAAAACTCCTTTTTAGATTGTTCACCTACTACTATTGCTGAACATTCTGATTAGGTTCTTTTTTTAAAGAGTGGGTCGATGTATAAACATATTATGGTTTGTAATCTAACCAAAGAATATGCAAATATTCAAAATTTAGGTGCTTGTATGCATAATATGATCTACCTGCTCCCCAACCCTAATTTAAAAATCTAGACATGTGCATCCCTTCCCATAGTCACCCT
The DNA here is from genome assembly GCF_041138505.1 of Cibotium barometz. NCBI lineage: Eukaryota > Viridiplantae > Streptophyta > Polypodiopsida > Cyatheales > Cibotiaceae > Cibotium > Cibotium barometz. Next base: position 43,909,633 of record NC_141090.1, read on the forward strand.
ATATTTTTCACTATATAGTAGTGATTCTTCTGAATTATAAACACTACCATTTGTCTTATCTTAATGACCAAATTCTCAAAGATAGCATAGCCTCTTAGCCGCCATATCCGATATGGCACTTCTATACCTTGTTGACCAATGGGGTTCTTCATTTGCTTCTTGGTGTAATCCCTTTTGCAACACAAATCCTCCAATATCCAATGCCCACATGTCATCCAAAGTAAGGTTTGTACCTCTTCCATAAGGCCATACAACTGGGGTCTTTCAAGTGATTAACAGATAGTATTACATACTTTCCATGTGTGATCTTTGTTATTGTTACAAAACACAAACTGATGCCTCTACCCTCCTGATCACTTTCTCGTACCATAGAAAGAAGGAGCTAGAACAACTGCCCCATAGTTTTTGATGTTCTTCTTACACTTGACATCTTAGCCACTTAGCCATCCTTGGCAGGTGACCTTGTTATTTAGAGGTGCTTGATGTAAAGAAAAACTTAGATAATAACTAACAAACTCCTTTTAGATTTTTCACCTACTACTGTGTTGTAGAACATTCTGATTAGGTTCTTTTTTTAAAGAGTGGGTTGATGTATAAACATATTATGGTTCGTCATCTTACCAAAAAAATATGCAAATATACAAAATGTAGATGCTTGTATGCATAATATTATCTACCTGCCACCCAACCCTAATTTAAAAATCCAGACATGTGCATCCTTTCCCATAGTCACCCTATATTTTTCACTATATATTAGTGATTCCTCTAAATTATAAACACTTCCATTTGTCTGGTCTTAATGACCAAATTCTCAAAGATAGTAGCTATATTCAAAATTCACCCTATATTTCTCACTACATAGTTGTGAATCCTCTGAATTATAAACACTTCCATTTGTCTGGTCTTATAATGACCAAATTCTCAAAGATAGTAGCTATATTCAAAATTATTGAATCTATCCTTTTAGTTGTTGCCATATCCGATATGGCGCTTCTATACCTTGCTGACCGATGGGCTTCCTCATTTGCTTCTTGGTGTAATCCCTTTTGCAACACAAATTCTCCAATCTCCAATGCTCACATGTCATCCAAAGTAAGGTTTGTACCTCTTCCATGAGGCCATACAACCGGGGGTCTTGTAAGTGATTAACAAATAGTATTACATATTTTCCATGTTTGATCTACACTATTGTTACAAAACCACACAAACTGATGCCTCTACCCTCCTGATCACTTTCTGGTACCATAGAAAGAAGGAGCTAGAATTCCTGCCCCATAGTTTCTGATGTTCTTCTTACACTTGCCATCTTGGCCACCTAGCCATCCTTGGCAGGTGACCTTGTTATTTAGAGGTGTTTGATGTAAAAAAACTTAGACATTAACTAAAAAAACTCCTTTTTAGATTGTTCAACTACCACTGTTGCGCTCAACATTCTGATTAGGTTCTTTTTCTAAAGAGTGGGTTGATGTATAAACATATTATGGTCCGTCATCTTACCAAATATACAAAATGTAGGTGCTTGTATGCATAATATGATCTACCTGCCCCCCAACCCTAATTTAAAAATCCAGACATGTGCATTCTTTCCCATAGTCAGCCTATATAGTAGTGATTCCTTTGAATTATAAATACTTCCATTTGTCTGGTCTTAATGACCAAATTCTCAAAGATAGTATAGCTATATAGTAGTGATTCCTTTGAATTATAAATACTTCCATTTGTCTGGTCTTAATGACCAAATTCTCAAAGATAGTATAGCTATATTCAAAATTATTGCATCCCTTTTGCAACACAAATCCTCCAATCTCCAATGCTCACATGTCATCCTCCAAAGTAAGGTTTGTACCTCTTCCATGTGGCCATACAACTGGGGGTCTTGCAAGTGATTAAAAGATAGTATTACATACTTTCCATGTTTGATCTACACTATTGTTACAAAACCACACAAACTGATGCCTCTACCCTCTTGATCACTTTCTCATACCATAGAAAGAAGGAGCTAGAACACCTGCCCCATAGTTTTTGATGTTTTTCTTACACTTGCCATCTTAGCCACCTGACCATCCTTGGCAGGTGACCTTGTTATTTAGAGGTGTTTGATGTAAAAAAACTTAGATATTAACTAAAAAACTCCTTTTTAGATTGTTCACCTACCACTGTTGCGCTTAACATTCTGATTAGGTTCTTTTTCTAACGAGTGGGTTGATATATAAACATATTACGGTTCGTCATTTTACAAAAAACTTTTCAAATATACAAAATGTAGGTGCTTGTATGCATAATATGATCTACCTGCCTCCGAACCCTAATTTAAAAATCCAGACATGTGGATTCTTTGCCATAGACACCCTATATTTTTGACTATATAGTAGTGATTCCTTTGAATTATAAATACTTCCATTTGTCAGGTCTTAATGTGACCAAATTCTCAAAGATAGTATGGCTATATTCAAAATTATTGCATCCCTTTTGCAACACAAATCCTCCAATCTCCAATGCTCACGTCATCCAAAGTAAGGTTTGTACCTCTTCCATGTGGCCATACAACCAGGGGTCTTGCAAGTGATTAACAGATAGTATTACATACTTTCCAGGTTTGATCTACACTATTGTTACAAAACCACACAAACTGATGCCTCTATGCTCCTGATCACTTTCTCGTACCATAGAAAGAAGGAGCTAGAACACCTGCCCCATAGCTTTTGATGTTCTTCTTACACTTGCCATCTTGGCCACCTAGCCATCCTTGGCAGGTGACCTTGTTATTTAGAGGTGTTTGATGTAAAAAAACTTAGATATTAACTAAAAAACTCCTTTTTAGATTGTTCAACTACCACTGTTGCGCTGAACATTCTGATTAGGTTCTTTTTCTAAAGAGTGGGTTGATGTATAAACATATTATGGTCCGTCATCTTACCAAATATACAAAATGTAGGTGCTTGTATGCATAATATGATCTACCTGCTCCCCAACCCTAATTTAAAAATCCAGACATGTGCATTCTTTCCCATAGTCAGCCTATATAGTAGTGATTCCTTTGAATTATAAATACTTCCATTTGTCTGGTCTTAATGACCAAATTCTCAAAGATAGTATAGCTATATTCAAAATTATTGCATCCCTTTTGCAACACAAATCCTCCAATCTCCAATGCTCACATGTCATCCTCCAAAGTAAGGTTTGTACCTCTTCCATGTGGCCATACAACTGGGGGTCTTGCAAGTGATTAAAAGATAGTATTACATACTTTCCATGTTTGATCTACACTATTGTTACAAAACCACACAAACTGATGCCTCTACCCTCTTGATCACTTTCTCGTACCATAGAAAGAAGGAGCTAGAACACCTGCCCCATAGTTTTTGATGTTTTTCTTACACTTGCCATCTTAGCCACCTGACCATCCTTGGCAGGTGACCTTGTTATTTAGAGGTGTTTGATGTAAAAAAACTTAGATATTAACTAAAAAACTCCTTTTTAGATTGTTCACCTACCACTGTTGCGCTTAACATTCTGATTAGGTTCTTTTTCTAACGAGTGGGTTGATATATAAACATATTACGGTTCGTCATTTTACAAAAAACTTTTCAAATATACAAAATGTAGGTGCTTGTATGCATAATATGATCTACCTGCCTCCGAACCCTAATTTAAAAATCCAGACATGTGGATTCTTTGCCATAGACACCCTATATTTTTGACTATATAGTAGTGATTCCTTTGAATTATAAATACTTCCATTTGTCAGGTCTTAATGTGACCAAATTCTCAAAGATAGTATGGCTATATTCAAAATTATTGCATCCCTTTTGCAACACAAATCCTCCAATCTCCAATGCTCACGTCATCCAAAGTAAGGTTTGTACCTCTTCCATGTGGCCATACAACCAGGGGTCTTGCAAGTGATTAACAGATAGTATTACATACTTTCCAGGTTTGATCTACACTATTGTTACAAAACCACACAAACTGATGCCTCTATGCTCCTGATCACTTTCTCGTACCATAGAAAGAAGGAGCTAGAACACCTGCCCCATAGCTTTTGATGTTCTTCTTACACTTGCCATCTTGGCCACCTAGCCATCCTTGGCAGGTGACCTTGTTATTTAGAGGTGTTTGATGTAAAAAAACTTAGATATTAACTAAAAAACTCCTTTTTAGATTGTTCAACTACCACTGTTGCGCTGAACATTCTGATTAGGTTCTTTTTCTAAAGAGTGGGTTGATGTATAAACATATTATGGTCCGTCATCTTACCAAATATACAAAATGTAGGTGCTTGTATGCATAATATGATCTACCTGCTCCCCAACCCTAATTTAAAAATCCAGACATGTGCATTCTTTCCCATAGTCAGCCTATATAGTAGTGATTCCTTTGAATTATAAATACTTCCATTTGTCTAGTCTTAATGACCAAATTCTCAAAGATAGTATAGCTATATTCAAAATTATTGCATCCCTTTTGCAACACAAATCCTCCAATCACCAATGCTCACATGTCATCCTCCAAAGTAAGGTTTGTACCTCTTCCATGTGGCCATACAACTGGGGGTCTTGCAAGTCATTAAAAGATAGTATTACATACTTTCCATGTTTGATCTACACTATTGTTACAAAACCACACAAACTGATGCCTCTATCCTCTTGATCACTTTCTCGTACCATAGAAAGAAGGAGCTAGAACACCTGCCCCATAGTTCTTGATGTTCTTCTTACACTTGCCATCTTAGCCACCTAGCCATCCTTGGCAGGTGACCTTGTTATTTAGAGATGTTTGATGTAAAAAAACTTAGATATTAACTAAAAAACTCCTTTTTAGATTGTTCACCTACCACTGTTGCCCTTAACATTCTGATTAGGTTCTTTTTCTAACGAGTGGGTTGATGTATAAACATATTATGGTTTGTCATTTTACCAAAAACTATGCAAATATACAAAATGTAGGTGCTTGTATGCATAATATGATCTACCTGCCTCCCAACCCTAATTTAAAAATCCAGACATGTGCATTCTTTGCCATAGACACCCTATATTTTTCACTATATAGTAGTGATTCCTTTGAATTATAAATACTTCCATTTGTCTGGACTTAATGTGACCAAATTCTCAAAGATAGTATGGCTATATTCAAAATTATTGCATCCCTTTTGCAACACAAATCCTCCAATCTCCAATGCTCACATGTCATCCAAAGGTTTGTACCTCTTCCATGTGGCCATACAACCAAGGGTCTTGCAAGTGATTAACAGATAGTATTACATACTTTCCAGGTTTGATCTACACTATTGTTACAAAACCACACAAACTGATGCCTCTATGGTCCTGATCACTTTCTCGTACCATAGAAAGAAGGAGCTAGAACACCTGCCCCATAGCTTTTGATGTTCTTCTTACACTTGCCATCTTGGCCACCTAGCCATCCTTGGCAGGTAACCTTGTTATTTAGAGGTGTTTAATGTAAAAAAACTTAGATATTAACTAAAAAAACTACTTTTTAGATTGTTCAACTACCACTGTTGTGCTGAACATTCTGATTAGGTTCTTTTTCTAAAGAGTGGGGTGATGTATAAACACATTATGGTCCGTCATCTTACCAAATATACAAAATGTAGGTGCTTGTATGTATAATATGATCTACTTGCCCCCCAACCCTAATTTAAAAATCCAGACATGTGCATTCTTTCCCATAGTCAGCCTATATAGTAGTGATTCCTTTGAATTATAAATACTTCCATTTGTCTGGTCTTAATGACCAAATTCTCAAAGATAGTATAGCTATATTCAAAATTATTGCATCCCTTTTGCAACACAAATCCTCCAATCTCCAATGCTCACATGTCATCCTCCAAAGTAAGGTTTGTACCTCTTCCATGTGGCCATACAACTGGGGGTCTTGCAAGTGATTAAAAGATAGTATTACATACTTTCCATGTTTGATCTACACTATTGTTACAAAACCACACAAACTGATGCCTCTACCCTCTTGATCACTTTCTCGTACCATCGAAAGAAGGAGCTAGAACACCTGCCCCATAGTTTTTGATGTTCTTCTTACACTTGCCATCTTAGCCACCTAGCCATCCTTGGCAGGTGACCTTGTTATTTAGAGGTGTTTGATGTAAAAAAAACTTAGATATTAACTAAAAAACTCCTTTTTAGATTGTTCACCTACCACTGTTGTGCTTAACATTCTGATTAGGTTCTTTTTCTAACGAGTGGGTTGATGTATAAACATATTATGGTTCATCATTTTACCAAAAACTATGCAAATATACAAAATGTATGTGCTTGCATGCATAATATGATCTACCTGCCTCCCAACCCTAATTTAAAAATCCAGACATGTGCATTCTTTCCCATAGTCAGCCTATATTTTTCACTATATAGTAGTGATTCCTTTGAATTATAAATACTTCCATTTGTCTGGTCTTAATGTGACCAAATTCTCAAAGATAGTATGGCTATTTTCAATATATTGCATCCCTTTTGCAATACAAATCCTCCAATCTCCAATGCTCACATGTCATCCAAAGTAAAGTTTGTACCTCTTCCATGTGGCCATACAACTAGGGGTCTTACAAGTGATTAACAGATAGTAGCCACCATATTTTATATGGCACTTCTATACCTTGTTGACCAATGGGGTTCTTCATTTGCTTCTTGGTGTAATCCCTTTTGCAACACAAATCCTCCAATATCCAATGCTCACATGTCATCCAAAGTAAGGTTTGTACCTCTTCCATGTGGCCATACAACCGGGGGTCTTGCAAGTGATTAACAGATAGTATTACATACTTTCCATGTTTGATCTATGCTATTGTTACAAAACACAAACTAATGCCTCTACCCTCCTGATCACTTTCTCGTACCATAGAAAGAAGGAGCTAGAACAACTGCCCCATAGTTTTTGATGTTCTTCTTACACTTGACATCTTAGCCACCTAGCCATCCTTGACATCTTAGCCACCTAGCCATCCTTGGCAGGTGACCTTGTTATTTAGAGGTGTTTGATGTAAAAAAAAAACTTAGATAATAACTAACAAACTCCTTTTAGATTGTTCACCTACTACTGTTGCAGAACATTCTGATTAGGTTCTTTTTCTAAAGAGTGGGTTGATGTATAAACATATTATGGTTCGTCATCTTACCAAAAAAAAATATGCAAATATACAAAATGTAGGTGCTTGTATGCATAATATTATCTACCTGCCACCCAACCCTAATTTAAAAATCCAGACATGTGCATCCTTTCCCATAGTCACCCTATATTTTTCACTATATATTAGTGATTCCTCTGAGTTATAAACACTTCCATTTGTCTGGTCTTAATGACCAAATTCTCAAAGATAGTAGCTATATTCAAAATTCACCCACATAGTTGTGAATCCTCTGAACTATAAACACTTTCATCTGTCTGGTCTTATAATGACCAAATTCTCAAAGATAGTAGCTATATTCAAAATTATTGAATCTATCCTTTTAGTTGTTGCCATATCCGATATGGCACTTCTATACCTTGCTGACCGATGGGCTTCCTCATGTGCGTCTTGGTGTAATCCCTTTTGCAACACAAATCCTCAAATCTCTAATGCTCACATGTCATCCAAAGTAAGGTTTGTACCTCTTCCATGTGGCCATACAACCGGGGGTCTTGTAAGTGATTAACAGATAGTATTACATAATTTCCATGTTTGATCTACACTATTGTTACAAAACCACACAAATTGATGCCTCTACCCTCCTGATCACTTTCTTGTACCATAGAAAGAAGGAGCTAGAATTCCTACCCCATAGTTTTTGATGTTCTTCTTAAACCTTCCATCTTGGCCACCTAGCCATCCTTGGCAGGTGACCTTGTTATTTAGAGGTGTTTGATGTAAAAAAACTTAGATATTAACTAAAAAAACTCCTTTTTAGATTGTTCAACTACCACTGTTGCACTGAACATTCTGATTAGGTTCTTTTTCTAAAGAGTGGGTTGATGTATAAACATATTATGGTCCGTCATCTTACCAAATATGCAAAATGTAGGTGCTTCTATGCATAATATGATCTACCTGCCCCCCAACCCTAATTTAAAAATCCAGACATGTGCATTCTTTCCCATAGTCAGCCTATATAGTGATGATTCCTTTGAATTATAAATACTTCCATTTGTTTGGTCTTAATGACCAAATTCTCAAAGATAGTATAGCTATATCCAAAATTATTGCATCTTCCAATGCTCACATGTCATCCTCCAAAGTAAGGTTTGTACCTCTTCCATGTGGCCATACAACTGGGGGTCTTGCAAGTGATTAAAAGATAGTATTACATACTTTCCATGTTTGATTTACACTATTGTTACAAAACCACACAAACTGATGCCTCTACCCTCCTGATCACTTTCTCGTACCATAGAAAGAAGGAGCTACAACACCTGCCCCCCATAGTTTTTGATGTTCTTCTTACACTTGCCATCTTAGCCACCTAGCCATCCTTGGTAGGTGACCTTGTTATTTAGAGGTGTTTGATGTAAAAAAAAACTTAGATATTAACTAAAAAACTCCTTTTTAGATTGTTCACCTACCACCGTTGCGCTAACATTCTAATTAGGTTCTTTTTCTAACGAGTGGGTTGATGTATAAACATATTATGGTTTGTCATTTTACCAAAAACTATGCAAATATACAAAATATAGGTGCTTGTATGCATAATATGATCTACCTGCCTCCCAACCCTAATTTAAAAATCCAGACATGTGCATGCTTTCCCATAGACACCCTATATTTTTCACTCTATAGTAGTGATTCCTTTGAATTATAAATACTTCCATTTGTCTGGTCTTAATGTGACCAAATTCTCAAAGATAGTATGGCTATATTCAAAATTATTGCATCCCTTTTGCAACACAAATCCTCCAATCTCCAATGCTCACATGTCATCCAAAGTAAGGTTTGTACCTCTTCCATGTGGCCATACAACCAGGGGTCTTGCAAGTGATTAACAGATAGTATTACATACTTTTCAGGTTTGATCTACACTATTGTTACAAAACCACACAAACTGATGCCTCTATGCTCCTCATCACTTTCTCATACCATAGAAACAAGGAGCTAGAACACCTACCCCATAGCTTTTGATGTTCTTCTTACACCTGCCATCTTGGCCACCTAGCCATCCTTGGCAGCAGGTGACCTTGTTATTTAGAGGTGTTTGATGTTAAAAAACTTAGATATTAACTAAAAAACTCCTTTTTAGATTGTTCAGCTACTAGTGATGCGCTGAACATTCTGATTAGGTTCTTTTTTTAAAGAGTGGGTTGATGTTTAAACATATTATGGTTCGTATCTAACCAAGAAATATGCAAATATACAAAATGTAGGTGCTTGTATGCATAATATGATCTACCTGCCCCCCAACCCTAATTTAAAAATCTAGACATGTGCATCTTTTCCCATAGTCACCCTCCTATATTTTTCACTATATAGTAGTGATTCTTCTGAATTATAAACACTTCCATTTGTCTGGTCTTAATGACCAAATTCTCAAAGATAGTATAGCTATATTTAAAATTATTGAATCTATCCTCTTAGCCACCATATCCGATATGGCACTTCTATACCTTGTCGAGACCGATGGGCTTCTTCATTTGCTTCTTGGTGTAATCCCTTTTGCAACACAAATCCTCCAATCTCCAATGCTCACATGTCATCCAAAGTAAGGTTTGTACCTCTTCCATGAGGCCATACAACCGGGGTCTTGCAAGTGATTAATAGATAGTATTACATATTTTCCATGTTTGATCTACGCTATTGTTACAAAACCACACAAACGGATGCCTCTACCCTCCTGATCACTTTCTCGTACCATAGAAAGAAGGAGCTAGGACACCAAGCCCATAGTTTTTGATATTCTTCTTACATTTGCCATCTTGACCACCTAGCCATACTTGGCAGTTGACCTTGTTTTTTAAAGGTGTTTGATGTAAAAAACTTAGATATTGAAACTAAAAAGCTTCTTTTTAGATTGTTCACCTACTATCGTTGCAGAACATTATGATTAGGTTCTTTTACTAAAGAGTGGGTTGATGTATAAACATATTATAGTTCGTCATCTTACCAAAAAATATGAAAATATACAAAATATACAAAATGTGTGATCACTTTCTCGTACCATAGAAAGAAGGAGCTAGTTTTTTATGTTCTTCTTACACTTGCCATCTTGGCCACCTAGCCATCCTTGGCAGGTGACCTTGTTATTTAGAGGTGTTTGATGTCAAAAAAACTTAGATATTAACGAAAAAACTCCTTTTTAGATTGTTCACCTACTACTGTTGCTGAACATTCTGATTAGGTTCTTTTTTTAAAGAGTGGGTCGATGTATAAACATATTATGGTTTGTAATCTAACCAAAGAATATGCAAATATTCAAAATTTAGGTGCTTGTATGCATAATATGATCTACCTGCTCCCCAACCCTAATTTAAAAATCTAGACATGTGCATCCCTTCCCATAGTCACCCTATATTTTTCACTATATAGTAGTGATTCTTCTGAATTATAAACACTACCATTTGTCTTATCTTAATGACCAAATTCTCAAAGATAGCATAGCCTCTTAGCCGCCATATCCGATATGGCACTTCTATACCTTGTTGACCAATGGGGTTCTTCATTTGCTTCTTGGTGTAATCCCTTTTGCAACACAAATCCTCCAATATCCAATGCCCACATGTCATCCAAAGTAAGGTTTGTACCTCTTCCATAAGGCCATACAACTGGGGTCTTTCAAGTGATTAACAGATAGTATTACATACTTTCCATGTGTGATCTTTGCTATTGTTACAAAACACAAACTGATGCCTCTACCCTCCTGATCACTTTCTCGTACCATAGAAAGAAGGAGCTAGAACAACTGCCCCATAGTTTTTGATGTTCTTCTTACACTTGACATCTTAGCCACTTAGCCATCCTTGGCAGGTGACCTTGTTATTTAGAGGTGCTTGATGTAAAGAAAAACTTAGATAATAACTAACAAACTCCTTTTAGATTGTTCACCTACTACTGTGTTGTAGAACATTCTGATTAGGTTCTTTTTTTAAAGAGTGGGCTGATGTATAAACATATTATGGTTCGTCATCTTACCAAAAACATATGCAAATATACAAAATGTAGGTGCTTGTATGCATAATATTATCTACCTGCCATTCAACCCTAATTTAAAAATCCAGACATGTGCATCCTTTCCCATAGTCACCCTATATTTTTCACTATATATTAGTGATTCCTCTAAATTATAAACACTTCCATTTGTCTGGTCTTAATGACCAAATTCTCAAAGATAGTAGCTATATTAACAATTCACCCACATAGTTGTGAATCCTCTGAACTATAAACACTTTCATCTGTCTGGTCTTATAATGACCAAATTCTCAAAGATAGTAGCTATATTCAAAATTATTGAATCTATCCTTTTAGTTGTTGCCATATCCGATATGGCGCTTCTATACCTTGCTGACCGATGGGCTTCCTCATTTGCTTCTTGGTGTAATCCCTTTTGCAACACAAATTCTCCAATCTCCAATGCTCACATGTCATCCAAAGTAAGGTTTGTACCTCTTCCATGAGGCCATACAACCGGGGGTCTTGTAAGTGATTAACAAATAGTATTACATATTTTCCATGTTTGATCTACACTATTGTTACAAAACCACACAAACTGATGCCTCTACCCTCCTGATCACTTTCTGGTACCATAGAAAGAAGGAGCTAGAATTCCTGCCCCATAGTTTCTGATGTTCTTCTTACACTTGCCATCTTGGCCACCTAGCCATCCTTGGCAGGTGACCTTGTTATTTAGAGGTGTTTGATGTAAAAAAACTTAGACATTAACTAAAAAAACTCCTTTTTAGATTGTTCAACTACCACTGTTGCGCTCAACATTCTGATTAGGTTCTTTTTCTAAAGAGTGGGTTGATGTATAAACATATTATGGTCCGTCATCTTACCAAATATACAAAATGTAGGTGCTTGTATGCATAATATGATCTACCTGCCCCCCAACCCTAATTTAAAAATCCAGACATGTGCATTCTTTCCCATAGTCAGCCTATATAGTAGTGATTCCTTTGAATTATAAATACTTCCATTTGTCTGGTCTTAATGACCAAATTCTCAAAGATAGTATAGCTATATAGTAGTGATTCCTTTGAATTATAAATACTTCCATTTGTCTGGTCTTAATGACCAAATTCTCAAAGATAGTATAGCTATATTCAAAATTATTGCATCCCTTTTGCAACACAAATCCTCCAATCTCCAATGCTCACATGTCATCCTCCAAAGTAAGGTTTGTACCTCTTCCATGTGGCCATACAACTGGGGGTCTTGCAAGTGATTAAAAGATAGTATTACATACTTTCCATGTTTGATCTACACTATTGTTACAAAACCACACAAACTGATGCCTCTACACTCTTGATCACTTTCTCATACCATAGAAAGAAGGAGCTAGAACACCTGCCCCATAGTTTTTGATGTTTTTCTTACACTTGCCATCTTAGCCACCTGACCATCCTTGGCAGGTGACCTTGTTATTTAGAGGTGTTTGATGTAAAAAAACTTAGATATTAACTAAAAACTCCTTTTTAGATTGTTCACCTACCACTGTTGCGCTTAACATTCTGATTAGGTTCTTTTTCTAACGAGTGGGTTGATATATAAACATATTACGGTTCGTCATTTTACAAAAAACTTTTCAAATATACAAAATGTAGGTGCTTGTATGCATAATATGATCTACCTGCCTCCGAACCCTAATTTAAAAATCCAGACATGTGGATTCTTTGCCATAGACACCCTATATTTTTGACTATATAGTAGTGATTCCTTTGAATTATAAATACTTCCATTTGTCAGGTCTTAATGTGACCAAATTCTCAAAGATAGTATGGCTATATTCAAAATTATTGCATCCCTTTTGCAACACAAATCCTCCAATCTCCAATGCTCACGTCATCCAAAATAAGGTTTGTACCTCTTCCATGTGGCCATACAACCAGGGGTCTTGCAAGTGATTAACAGATAATATTACATACTTTCCAGGTTTGATCTACACTATTGTTACAAAACCACACAAACTGATGCCTCTATGCTCCTGATCACTTTCTCGTACCACAGAAAGAAGGAGCTAGAACACCTGCCCCATAGCTTTTGATGTTCTTCTTACACTTGCCATCTTGGCCACCTAGCCATCCTTGGCAGGTGACCTTGTTATTTAGAGGTGTTTGATGTAAAAAAACTTAGATATTAACTAAAAAACTCCTTTTTAGATTGTTCAACTACCACTGTTGCGCTGAACATTCTGATTAGGTTCTTTTTCTAAAGAGTGGGTTGATGTATAAACATATTATGGTCCGTCATCTTACCAAATATACAAAATGTAGGTGCTTGTATGCATAATATGATCTACCTGCTCCCCAACCCTAATTTAAAAATCCAGACATGTGCATTCTTTCCCATAGTCAGCCTATATAGTAGTGATTCCTTTGAATTATAAATACTTCCATTTGTCTGGTCTTAATGACCAAATTCTCAAAGATAGTATAGCTATATTCAAAATTATTGCATCCCTTTTGCAACACAAATCCTCCAATCTCCAATGCTCACATGTCATCCTCCAAAGTAAGGTTTGTACCTCTTCCATGTGGCCATACAACTGGGGGTCTTGCAAGTGATTAAAAGATAGTATTACATACTTTCCATGTTTGATCTACACTATTGTTACAAAACCACACAAACTGATGCCTCTACCCTCTTGATCACTTTCTCGTACCATAGAAAGAAGGAGCTAGAACACCTGCCCCATAGTTTTTGATGTTTTTCTTACACTTGCCATCTTAGCCACCTGACCATCCTTGGCAGGTGACCTTGTTATTTAGAGGTGTTTGATGTAAAAAAACTTAGATATTAACTAAAAAACTCCTTTTTAGATTGTTCACCTACCACTGTTGCGCTTAACATTCTGATTAGGTTCTTTTTCTAACGAGTGGGTTGATATATAAACATATTACGGTTCGTCATTTTACAAAAAACTTTTCAAATATACAAAATGTAGGTGCTTGTATGCATAATATGATCTACCTGCCTCCGAACCCTAATTTAAAAATCCAGATATGTGGATTCTTTGCCATAGACACCCTATATTTTTGACTATATAGTAGTGATTCCTTTGAATTATAAATACTTCCATTTGTCAGGTCTTAATGTGACCAAATTCTCAAAGATAGTATGGCTATATTCAAAATTATTGCATCCCTTTTGCAACACAAATCCTCCAATCTCCAATGCTCACGTCATCCAAAGTAAGGTTTGTACCTCTTCCATGTGGCCATACAACCAGGGGTCTTGCAAGTGATTAACAGATAGTATTACATACTTTCCAGGTTTGATCTACACTATTGTTACAAAACCACACAAACTGATGCCTCTATGCTCCTGATCACTTTCTTGTACCATAGAAAGAAGGAGCTAGAACACCTGCCCCATAGCTTTTGATGTTCTTCTTACACTTGCCATCTTGGCCACCTAGCCATCCTTGGCAGGTGACCTTGTTATTTAGAGGTGTTTGATGTAAAAAAACTTAGATATTAACTAAAAAACTCCTTTTTAGATTGTTCAACTACCACTGTTGCGCTGAACATTCTGATTAGGTTGTTTTTCTAAAGAGTGGGTTGATGTATAAACATATTATGGTCCGTCATCTTACCAAATATACAAAATGTAGGTGCTTGTATGCATAATATGATCTACCTGCTCCCCAACCCTAATTTAAAAATCCAGACATGTGCATTCTTTCCCATAGTCAGCCTATATAGTAGTGATTCCTTTGAATTATAAATACTTCCATTTGTCTGGTCTTAATGACCAAATTCTCAAAGATAGTATAGCTATATTCAAAATTATTGCATCCCTTTTGCAACACAAATCCTCCAATCTCCAATGCTCACATGTCATCCTCCAAAGTAAGGTTTGTACCTCTTCCATGTGGCCATACAACTGGGGGTCTTGCAAGTGATTAAAAGATAGTATTACATACTTTCCATGTTTGATCTACACTATTGTTACAAAACCACACAAACTGATGCCTCTACCCTCTTGATCACTTTCTCGTACCATAGAAAGAAGGAGCTAGAACACCTGCCCCATAGTTTTTGATGTTTTTCTTACACTTGCCATCTTAGCCACCTGACCATCCTTGGCAGGTGACCTTGTTATTTAGAGGTGTTTGATGTAAAAAAACTTAGATATTAACTAAAAAACTCCTTTTTAGATTGTTCACCTACCACTGTTGCGCTTAACATTCTGATTAGGTTCTTTTTCTAACGAGTGGGTTGATATATAAACATATTACGGTTCGTCATTTTACAAAAAACTTTTCAAATATACAAAATGTAGGTGCTTGTATGCATAATATGATCTACCTGCCTCCGAACCCTAATTTAAAAATCCAGACATGTGGATTCTTTGCCATAGACACCCTATATTTTTGACTATATAGTAGTGATTCCTTTGAATTATAAATACTTCCATTTGTCAGGTCTTAATGTGACCAAATTCTCAAAGATAGTATGGCTATATTCAAAATTATTGCATCCCTTTTGCAACACAAATCCTCCAATCTCCAATGCTCACGTCATCCAAAGTAAGGTTTGTACCTCTTCCATGTGGCCATACAACCAGGGGTCTTGCAAGTGATTAACAGATAGTATTACATACTTTCCAGGTTTGATCTACACTATTGTTACAAAACCACACAAACTGATGCCTCTATGCTCCTGATCACTTTCTCGTACCATAGAAAGAAGGAGCTAGAACACCTGCCCCATAGCTTTTGATGTTCTTCTTACACTTGCCATCTTGGCCACCTAGCCATCCTTGGCAGGTGACCTTGTTATTTAGAGGTGTTTGATGTAAAAAAACTTAGATATTAACTAAAAAACTCCTTTTTAGATTGTTCAACTACCACTGTTGCGCTGAACATTCTGATTAGGTTCTTTTTCTAAAGAGTGGGTTGATGTATAAACATATTATGGTCCGTCATCTTACCAAATATACAAAATGTAGGTGCTTGTATGCATAATATGATCTACCTGCTCCCCAACCCTAATTTAAAAATCCAGACATGTGCATTCTTTCCCATAGTCAGCCTATATAGTAGTGATTCCTTTGAATTATAAATACTTCCATTTGTCTAGTCTTAATGACCAAATTCTCAAAGATAGTATAGCTATATTCAAAATTATTGCATCCCTTTTGCAACACAAATCCTCCAATCTCCAATGCTCACATGTCATCCTCCAAAGTAAGGTTTGTACCTCTTCCATGTGGCCATACAACTGGGGGTCTTGCAAGTCATTAAAAGATAGTATTACATACTTTCCATGTTTGATCTACACTATTGTTACAAAACCACACAAACTGATGCCTCTACCCTCTTGATCACTTTCTCGTACCATAGAAAGAAGGAGCTAGAACACCTGCCCCATAGTTCTTGATGTTCTTCTTACACTTGCCATCTTAGCCACCTAGCCATCCTTGGCAGGTGACCTTGTTATTTAGAGATGTTTGATGTAAAAAAACTTAGATATTAACTAAAAAACTCCTTTTTAGATTGTTCACCTACCACTGTTGCGCTTAACATTCTGATTAGGTTCTTTTTCTAACGAGTGGGTTGATGTATAAACATATTATGGTTTGTCATTTTACCAAAAACTATGCAAATATACAAAATGTAGGTGCTTGTATGCATAATATGATCTACCTGCCTCCCAACCCTAATTTAAAAATCCAGACATGTGCATTCTTTGCCATAGACACCCTATATTTTTCACTATATAGTAGTGATTCCTTTGAATTATAAATACTTCCATTTGTCTGGACTTAATGTGACCAAATTCTCAAAGATAGTATGGCTATATTCAAAATTATTGCATCCCTTTTGCAACACAAATCCTCCAATCTCCAATGCTCACATGTCATCCAAAGTAAAGTTTGTACCTCTTCCATGTGGCCATACAACTAGGGGTCTTACAAGTGATTAACAGATAGTAGCCGCCATATTTGATATGGCACTTCTATACCTTGTTGACCAATGGGGTTCTTCATTTGCTTCTTGGTGTAATCCCTTTTGCAACACAAATCCTCCAATATCCAATGCCCACATGTCATCCAAAGTAAGGTTTGTACCTCTTCCATAAGGCCATACAATCGGGGGTCTTGCAAGTGATTAACAGATAGTATTACATACTTTCCATGTGTGATCTTTGCTATTGTTACAAAACACAAACTGATGCCTCTACCCTCGTGATCACTTTCTCGTACCATAGAAAGAAGGAGCTAGAACAACTGCCCCATAGTTTTTGATGTTCTTCTTACACTTGACATCTTAGCCACTTAGCCATCCTTGGCAGGTGACCTTGTTATTTAGAGGTGCTTGATGTAAAGAAAAACTTAGATAATAACTAACAAACTCCTTTTAGATTGTTCACCTACTACTGTGTTGTAGAACATTCTGATTAGGTTCTTTTTTTAAAGAGTGGGTTGATGTATAAACATATTATGGTTCGTCATCTTACCAAAAAAATATGCAAATATACAAAATGTAGGTGCTTGTATGCATAATATTATCTACCTGCCACCCAACCCTAATTTAAAAATCCAGACATGTGCATCCTTTCCCATAGTCACCCTATATTTTTCACTATATATTAGTGATTCCTCTAAATTATAAACACTTCCATTTGTCTGGTCTTAATGACCAAATTCTCAAAGATAGTAGCTATATTCAAAATTCACCCTATATTTTTCACTACATAGTTGTGAATCCTCTGAATTATAAACACTTCCATTTGTCTGGTCTTATAATGACCAAATTCTCAAAGATAGTAGCTATATTCAAAATTATTGAATCTATCCTTTTAGTTGTTGCCATATCCGATATGGCGCTTCTATACCTTGCTGACCGATGGGCTTCCTCATTTGCTTCTTGGTGTAATCCCTTTTGCAACACAAATTCTCCAATCTCCAATGCTCACATGTCATCCAAAGTAAGGTTTGTACCTCTTCCATGAGGCCATACAACCAGGGGTCTTGCAAGTGATTAACAGATAGTATTACATACTTTCCAGGTTTGATCTACACTATTGTTACAAAACCACACAAACTGATGCCTCTATGCTCCTGATCACTTTCTCGTACCATAGAAAGAAGGAGCTAGAACACCTGCCCCATAGCTTTTGATGTTCTTCTTACACTTGCCATCTTGGCCACCTAGCCATCCTTGGCAGGTGACCTTGTTATTTAGAGGTGTTTGATGTAAAAAAACTTAGATATTAACTAAAAAACTCCTTTTTAGATTGTTCAACTACCACTGTTGCGCTGAACATTCTGATTAGGTTCTTTTTCTAAAGAGTGGGTTGATGTATAAACATATTATGGTCCGTCATCTTACCAAATATACAAAATGTAGGTGCTTGTATGCATAATATGATCTACCTGCTCCCCAACCCTAATTTAAAAATCCAGACATGTGCATTCTTTCCCATAGTCAGCCTATATAGTAGTGATTCCTTTGAATTATAAATACTTCCATTTGTCTGGTCTTAATGACCAAATTCTCAAAGATAGTATAGCTATATTCAAAATTATTGCATCCCTTTTGCAACACAAATCCTCCAATCTCCAATGCTCACATGTCATCCTCCAAAGTAAGGTTTGTACCTCTTCCATGTGGCCATACAACTGGGGGTCTTGCAAGTGATTAAAAGATAGTATTACATACTTTCCATGTTTGATCTACACTATTGTTACAAAACCACACAAACTGATGCCTCTACCCTCTTGATCACTTTCTCGTACCATAGAAAGAAGGAGCTAGAACACCTGCCCCATAGTTTTTGATGTTTTTCTTACACTTGCCATCTTAGCCACCTGACCATCCTTGGCAGGTGACCTTGTTATTTAGAGGTGTTTGATGTAAAAAAACTTAGATATTAACTAAAAAACTCCTTTTTAGATTGTTCACCTACCACTGTTGCGCTTAACATTCTGATTAGGTTCTTTTTCTAACGAGTGGGTTGATATATAAACATATTACGGTTCGTCATTTTACAAAAAACTTTTCAAATATACAAAATGTAGGTGCTTGTATGCATAATATGATCTACCTGCCTCCGAACCCTAATTTAAAAATCCAGACATGTGGATTCTTTGCCATAGACACCCTATATTTTTGACTATATAGTAGTGATTCCTTTGAATTATAAATACTTCCATTTGTCAGGTCTTAATGTGACCAAATTCTCAAAGATAGTATGGCTATATTCAAAATTATTGCATCCCTTTTGCAACACAAATCCTCCAATCTCCAATGCTCACGTCATCCAAAGTAAGGTTTGTACCTCTTCCATGTGGCCATACAACCAGGGGTCTTGCAAGTGATTAACAGATAGTATTACATACTTTCCAGGTTTGATCTACACTATTGTTACAAAACCACACAAACTGATGCCTCTATGCTCCTGATCACTTTCTCGTATCATAGAAAGAAGGAGCTAGAACACCTGCCCCATAGCTTTTGATGTTCTTCTTACACTTGCCATCTTGGCCACCTAGGCATCCTTGGCAGGTGACCTTGTTATTTAGAGGTGTTTGATGTAAAAAAACTTAGATATTAACTAAAAAACTCCTTTTTAGATTGTTCAACTACCACTGTTGCGCTGAACATTCTGATTAGGTTGTTTTTCTAAAGAGTGGGTTGATGTATAAACATATTATGGTCCGTCATCTTACCAAATATACAAAATGTAGGTGCTTGTATGCATAATATGATCTACCTGCTCCCCAACCCTAATTTAAAAATCCAGACATGTGCATTCTTTCCCATAGTCAGCCTATATAGTAGTGATTCCTTTGAATTATAAATACTTCCATTTGTCTGGTCTTAATGACCAAATTCTCAAAGATAGTATAGCTATATTCAAAATTATTGCATCCCTTTTGCAACACAAATCCTCCAATCTCCAATGCTCACATGTCATCCTCCAAAGTAAGGTTTGTACCTCTTCCATGTGGCCATACAACTGGGGGTCTTGCAAGTGATTAAAAGATAGTATTACATACTTTCCATGTTTGATCTACACTATTGTTACAAAACCACACAAACTGATGCCTCTACCCTCTTGATCACTTTCTCGTACCATAGAAAGAAGGAGCTAGAACACCTGCCCCATAGTTCTTGATGTTCTTCTTACACTTGCCATCTTAGCCACCTAGCCATCCTTGGCAGGTGACCTTGTTATTTAGAGATGTTTGATGTAAAAAAACTTAGATATTAACTAAAAAACTCCTTTTTAGATTGTTCACCTACCACTGTTGCGCTTAACATTCTGATTAGGTTCTTTTTCTAACGAGTGGGTTGATGTATAAACATATTATGGTTTGTCATTTTACCAAAAACTATGCAAATATACAAAATGTAGGTGCTTGTATGCATAATATGATCTACCTGCCTCCCAACCCTAATTTAAAAATCCAGACATGTGCATTCTTTGCCATAGACACCCTATATTTTTCACTATATAGTAGTGATTCCTTTGAATTATAAATACTTCCATTTGTCTGGACTTAATGTGACCAAATTCTCAAAGATAGTATGGCTATATTCAAAATTATTGCATCCCTTTTGCAACACAAATCCTCCAATCTCCAATGCTCACATGTCATCCAAAGGTTTGTACCTCTTCCATGTGGCCATACAACCAAGGGTCTTGCAAGTGATTAACAGATAGTATTACATACTTTCCAGGTTTGATCTACACTATTGTTACAAAACCACACAAACTGATGCCTCTATGGTCCTGATCACTTTCTCGTACCATAGAAAGAAGGAGCTAGAACACCTGCCCCATAGCATTTGATGTTCTTCTTACACTTGCCATCTTGGCCACCTAGCCATCCTTGGCAGGTAACCTTGTTATTTAGAGGTGTTTAATGTAAAAAAACTTAGATATTAACTAAAAAAACTACTTTTTAGATTGTTCAACTACCACTGTTGTGCTGAACATTCTGATTAGGTTCTTTTTCTAAAGAGTGGGGTGATGTATAAACACATTATGGTCCGTCATCTTACCAAATATACAAAATGTAGGTGCTTGTATGTATAATATGATCTACTTGCCCCCCAACCCTAATTTAAAAATCCAGACATGTGCATTCTTTCCCATAGTCAGCCTATATAGTAGTGATTCCTTTGAATTATAAATACTTCCATTTGTCTGGTCTTAATGACCAAATTCTCAAAGATAGTATAGCTATATTCAAAATTATTGCATCCCTTTTGCAACACAAATCCTCCAATCTCCAATGCTCACATGTCATCCTCCAAAGTAAGGTTTGTACCTCTTCCATGTGGCCATACAACTGGGGGTCTTGCAAGTGATTAAAAGATAGTATTACATACTTTCCATGTTTGATCTACACTATTGTTACAAAACCACACAAACTGATGCCTCTACCCTCTTGATCACTTTCTCGTACCATCGAAAGAAGGAGCTAGAACACCTGCCCCATAGTTTTTGATGTTCTTCTTACACTTGCCATCTTAGCCACCTAGCCATCCTTGGCAGGTGACCTTGTTATTTAGAGGTGTTTGATGTAAAAAAAACTTAGATATTAACTAAAAAACTCCTTTTTAGATTGTTCACCTACCACTGTTGTGCTTAACATTCTGATTAGGTTCTTTTTCTAACGAGTGGGTTGATGTATAAACATATTATGGTTCATCATTTTACCAAAAACTATGCAAATATACAAAATGTATGTGCTTGTATGCATAATATGATCTACCTACCTCCCAACCCTAATTTAAAAATCCAGACATGTGCATTCTTTCCCATAGTCAGCCTATATTTTTCACTATATAGTAGTGATTCCTTTGAATTATAAATACTTCCATTTGTCTGGTCTTAATGTGACCAAATTCTCAAAGATAGTATGGCTATTTTCAATATATTGCATCCCTTTTGCAATACAAATCCTCCAATCTCCAATGCTCACATGTCATCCAAAGTAAAGTTTGTACCTCTTCCATGTGGCCATACAACTAGGGGTCTTACAAGTGATTAACAGATAGTAGCCGCCATATTTGATATGGCACTTCTATACCTTGTTGACCAATGGGGTTCTTCATTTGCTTCTTGGTGTAATCCCTTTTGCAACACAAATCCTCCAATATCCAATGCTCACATGTCATCCAAAGTAAGGTTTGTACCTCTTCCATGTGGCCATACAACCGGGGGTCTTGCAAGTGATTAACAGATAGTATTACATACTTTCCATGTTTGATCTATGCTATTGTTACAAAACACAAACTAATGCCTCTACCCTCCTGATCACTTTCTCGTACCATAGAAAGAAGGAGCTAGAACAACTGCCCCATAGTTTTTGATGTTCTTCTTACACTTGACATCTTAGCCACCTAGCCATCCTTGACATCTTAGCCACCTAGCCATCCTTGGCAGGTGACCTTGTTATTTAGAGGTGTTTGATGTAAAAAAAAAACTTAGATAATAACTAACAAACTCCTTTTAGATTGTTCACCTACTACTGTTGCAGAACATTCTGATTAGGTTCTTTTTCTAAAGAGTGGGTTGATGTATAAACATATTATGGTTCGTCATCTTACCAAAAAAATATATGCAAATATACAAAATGTAGGTGCTTGTATGCATAATATTATCTACCTGCCACCCAACCCTAATTTAAAAATCCAGACATGTGCATCCTTTCCCATAGTCACCCTATATTTTTCACTATATATTAGTGATTCCTCTGAATTATAAACACTTCCATTTGTCTGGTCTTAATGACCAAATTCTCAAAGATAGTAGCTATATTCACAATTCACCCACATAGTTGTGAATCCTCTGAACTATAAACACTTTCATCTGTCTGGTCTTATAATGACCAAATTCTCAAAGATAGTAGCTATATTCAAAATTATTGAATCTATCCTTTTAGTTGTTGCCATATCCGATATGGCACTTCTATACCTTGCTGACCGATGGGCTTCCTCATGTGCGTCTTGGTGTAATCCCTTTTGCAACACAAATCCTCAAATCTCTAATGCTCACATGTCATCCAAAGTAAGGTTTGTACCTCTTCCATGTGGCCATACAACCGGGGGTCTTGTAAGTGATTAACAGATAGTATTACATAATTTCCATGTTTGATCTACACTATTGTTACAAAACCACACAAATTGATGCCTCTACCCTCCTGATCACTTTCTTGTACCATAGAAAGAAGGAGCTAGAATTCCTACCCCATAGTTTTTGATGTTCTTCTTACACCTTCCATCTTGGCCACCTAGCCATCCTTGGCAGGTGACCTTGTTATTTAGAGGTGTTTGATGTAAAAAAACTTAGATATTAACTAAAAAAACTCCTTTTTAGATTGTTCAACTACCACTGTTGCACTGAACATTCTGATTAGGTTCTTTTTCTAAAGAGTGGGTTGATGTATAAACATATTATGGTCCGTCATCTTACCAAATATGCAAAATGTAGGTGCTTCTATGCATAATATGATCTACCTGCCCCCCAACCCTAATTTAAAAATCCAGACATGTGCATTCTTTCCCATAGTCAGCCTATATAGTGATGATTCCTTTGAATTATAAATACTTCCATTTGTTTGGTCTTAATGACCAAATTCTCAAAGATAGTATAGCTATATCCAAAATTATTGCATCTTCCAATGCTCACATGTCATCCTCCAAAGTAAGGTTTGTACCTCTTCCATGTGGCCATACAACTGGGGGTCTTGCAAGTGATTAAAAGATAGTATTACATACTTTCCATGTTTGATTTACACTATTGTTACAAAACCACACAAACTGATGCCTCTACCCTCCTGATCACTTTCTCGTACCATAGAAAGAAGGAGCTACAACACCTGCCCCCCATAGTTTTTGATGTTCTTCTTACACTTGCCATCTTAGCCACCTAGCCATCCTTGGTAGGTGACCTTGTTATTTAGAGGTGTTTGATGTAAAAAAAAACTTAGATATTAACTAAAAAACTCCTTTTTAGATTGTTCACCTACCACCGTTGCGCTAACATTCTAATTAGGTTCTTTTTCTAACGAGTGGGTTGATGTATAAACATATTATGGTTTGTCATTTTACCAAAAACTATGCAAATATACAAAATATAGGTGCTTGTATGCATAATATGATCTACCTACCTCCCAACCCTAATTTAAAAATCCAGACATGTGCATGCTTTGCCATAGACACCCTATATTTTTCACTCTATAGTAGTGATTCCTTTGAATTATAAATACTTCCATTTGTCTGGTCTTAATGTGACCAAATTCTCAAAGATAGTATGGCTATATTCAAAATTATTGCATCCCTTTTGCAACACAAATCCTCCAATCTCCAATGCTCACATGTCATCCAAAGTAAGGTTTGTACCTCTTCCATGTGGCCATACAACCAGGGGTCTTGCAAGTGATTAACAGATAGTATTACATACTTTTCAGGTTTGATCTACACTATTGTTACAAAACCACACAAACTGATGCCTCTATGCTCCTCATCACTTTCTCATACCATAGAAACAAGGAGCTAGAACACCTACCCCATAGCTTTTGATGTTCTTCTTACACCTGCCATCTTGGCCACCTAGCCATCCTTGGCAGCAGGTGACCTTGTTATTTAGAGGTGTTTGATGTTAAAAAACTTAGATATTAACTAAAAAACTCCTTTTTAGATTGTTCAGCTACTAGTGATGCGCTGAACATTCTGATTAGGTTCTTTTTTTAAAGAGTGGGTTGATGTTTAAACATATTATGGTTCGTATCTAACCAAGAAATATGCAAATATACAAAATGTAGGTGCTTGTATGCATAATATGATCTACCTGCCCCCCAACCCTAATTAAAAAATCTAGACATGTGCATCTTTTCCCATAGTCACCCTCCTATATTTTTCACTATATAGTAGTGATTCTTCTGAATTATAAACACTTCCATTTGTCTGGTCTTAATGACCAAATTCTCAAAGATAGTATAGCTATATTTAAAATTATTAAATCTATCCTCTTAGCCACCATATCCGATATGGCACTTCTATACCTTGTCGAGACCGATGGGCTTCTTCATTTGCTTTTTGGTGTATTTCCTTTTGCAATACAAATCCTCCAATCTCCAATGCTCACATTTCATCCAAAGTAAGGTTTGTACCTCTTCCATGTGGCCATACAACCGGGGGTCTCGCAAGTGATTAACAGATAGTATTACATACTTTCCATGTTTGATCTACGCTATTGTTACAAAACCACACAAACAAATGCCTCTACCCTCCTGATCACTTTCTTGTACCATAGAAAGAAGGAGCTAGAACACCTGCCCCATAGTTTTTGATGTTATTCTTACACTTGCCATCTTGGCCACCTAGCCATCCTTGGCAGGTGACCTGGTTATTTAGAGGTGTTTGATTTAAAAAGAACTTAGATATTAACTAAAAAACTCCTTTTAGATTGTTCACCTACTACTGTTGCAGAACATTGTGATTAGGTTCTTTCTCTAAAGAGTGGGTTGATGTATAAACATATTATGGTTCGTCTCATCTTACCAAAAAATATGCAAATATACAAAATGTGGGTGCTTGTATGCATAATGTAGGTGCTTGTATGCATAATATTATCTACCTTCCCCCCAACCCTAATTTAAAAATCCAAACATGTGCATTCTTTCCCATAGTCACCCAATATTTTTTACTATATAGTAGTGATTCCTCTGAATTATAAACACTTCCATTTGTCCGGTCTTAATGACCAAATTCTCAAAGATAGTAGCTATATTCAAAATTATTGAATCTATCCTCTTAGCCGTCATATCCGATATGGCACTTCTATACCTTGCTGAGACAGATGGGCTTCTTCATTTGCTTCTTGGTGTAATCCCTTTTGCAACACAAATCCTCCAATCTCCAATGCTCACATGTCATCCAAAGTAAGGTTTGTACCTCTTCCATAAGGCCATACAACCGAGGTCTTGCAAGTGATTAACAGATAGTATTACATACTTTCCATGTTTGATCTATGCTATTGTTACAAAACACAAACTGATGCCTCTACCCTCGTGATCACTTTCTTGTACCATAGAAAGAAGGAGCTAGTTTTTGATGTTCTTCTTACACTTGCCATCTTGGCCACCTAGCCATCCTTGGCAGCAGGTGACCTTGTTATTTAGAGGTGTTTGATGTCAAAAAAACTTAGATATTAACGAAAAAATTGCTTTTTAGATTGTTCACCTACTACTGTTGCTGAACATTCTGATTAGGTTCTTTTTTTAAAGAGTGGGTTGATGTATAAACATATTATGGTTTGTATTACATAAGGCCATACAACCGAGGTCTTGCAAGTGATTAACAGATAGTATTACATACTTTCCATGTTTGATCTATGCTATTGTTACAAAACACAAACTGATGCCTCTACCCTCATGATCACTTTCTTGTACCATAGAAAGAAGGAGCTAGTTTTTGATGTTCTTCTTACACTTGCCATCTTGGCCACCTAGCCATCCTTGGCAGCAGGTGACCTTGTTATTTAGAGGTGTTTGATGTCAAAAAAACTTAGATATTAACGAAAAAACTGCTTTTTAGATTGTTCACCTACTACTGTTGCTGAACATTCTGATTAGGTTCTTTTTTTAAAGAGTGGGTTGATGTATAAACATATTATGGTTTGTAATCTAACCAAAAAATATGCAAATATACAAAATGTAGGTGCTTGTATGCATAATATGATCTACCTGCCCCCTAACCCTAATTTAAAAATCTAGACATGTGCATCCCTTCCCATAGTCACCCTATATTTTTCACTATATAGTAGTGATTCCTCTAAATTATAAACACTTCCATTTGTCCGGTCTTAATGACCAAATTCTCAAAGATAGTAGCTATTTTCAAAATTATTGAATCTATCCTTGTAGTAGCTACCATATCCGATATGGCACTACTATACCTTGCTGAGACTGATGGGCTTCTTCATTTGCTTCTTGGTGTAATCCCTTTTGCAACACAAATCCTCCAATCTCCAATGCTCACATGTCATCCAAAGTAAGGTTTGTACCTCTTCCATGTGGCCATACAACCGGGGGTCTTGCAAGTGATTACATATTTTCCATGTTTGATGTACGCTATTGTTACAAAACCACACAAACGGATGCCTCTACCCTCCTGATGCCTCTACCCTCCTGATCACTTTCTCGTACAAACCACACAAACTGATGCCTCTACCCTCCTGATCACTTTCTCGTACCATAGAAAGAAGGAGCTAGAACACCTACCCATAGTTTTTGATGTTCTTCTTACACTTGCCATCTTGGCCACCTAGCCATCCTTGGCAGGTGACCTTGTTATTTAGAGGTGTTTGATGTTAAAAAACCTTAGATAATAACTAACAAACTCCTTTTAGATTGTTCACCTACTACTGTTGCAAAGCATTCTGATTAGGTTCTTTTTCTAAAGAGTGGGTTAATGTATAAACATATTATGGTTCGTCATCTTACCAAAATATATGCAAATATACAAAATGTAGGTGCTTGTATGCATAATATTATCTACCTGCCCCCAACCCTAAGTAAAAAATCGAGACATATGCATTCTTTCCCATAGTCACCCAATATTTTTCACTATATAGTAATGATTCCTCTAAATCATAAACACTTCCATTTGTCGGTCTTAATGACCAAATTCTCAAAGATAGTAGCTATATTCAAAATTATTGAATCTATCCTCTTAGCTGTCATATCCGATATGGCACTTCTATACCTTGCCGAGACCGATGGGCTTCTTCATTTTCTTCTTGGTGTAATCCCTTTTGCAACACAAATCCTCCAATCTCCAATGCTCACATGTCATCCAAAGTAAGGTTTGTACCTCTTCCATGAGGCCATACAACCGGGGTCTTGCAAGTGATTACATATTTTCCATGTTTGATCTACGCTATTGTTACAAAACCACACAAACGGATGCCTCTACCCTCCTGATCACTTTCTCGTACCATAGAAAGAAGGAGCTAGAACACCAAGCCCATAGTTTTTGATATTCTTCTTACATTTGCCATCTTGACCACCTAGCCATACTTGGCAGTTGACCTTGTTTTTTAAAGGTGTTTGATGTAAAAAAACTTAGATATTGAAACTAAAAAGCTTCTTTTTAGATTGTTCACCTACTATCGTTGCAGAACATTATGATTAGGTTCTTTTTCTAAAGAGTGGGTTGATGTATAAACATATTATAGTTCGTCATCTTACCAAAAAATATGAAAATATACAAAATATACAAAATGTGTGATCACTTTCTCGTACCATAGAAAGAAGGAGCTAGTTTTTTATGTTCTTCTTACACTTGCCATCTTGGCCACCTAGCCATCCTTGGCAGGTGACCTTGTTATTTAGAGGTGTTTGATGTCAAAAAAACTTAGATATTAACGAAAAAACTCCTTTTTAGATTGTTCACCTACTACTGTTGCTGAACATTCTGATTAGGTTCTTTTTTTAAAGAGTGGGTCGATGTATAAACATATTATGGTTTGTAATCTAACCAAAGAATATGCAAATATTCAAAATTTAGGTGCTTGTATGCATAATATGATCTACCTGCTCCCCAACCCTAATTTAAAATTCTAGACATGTGCATCCCTTCCCATAGTCACCCTATATTTTTCACTATATAGTAGTGATTCTTCTGAATTATAAACACTACCATTTGTCTTATCTTAATGACCAAATTCTCAAAGATAGTATAGCCTCTTAGCCGCCATATCCGATATGGCACTTCTATACCTTGTTGACCAATGGGGTTCTTCATTTGCTTCTTGGTGTAATCCCTTTTGCAACACAAATCCTCCAATATCCAATGCCCACATGTCATCCAAAGTAAGGTTTGTACCTCTTCCATAAGGCCATACAACCGGGGTCTTTCAAGTGATTAACAGATAGTATTACATACTTTCCATGTGTGATCTTTGCTATTGTTACAAAACACAAACTGATGCCTCTACCCTCCTGATCACTTTCTCGTACCATAGAAAGAAGGAGCTAGAACAACTGCCCCATAGTTTTTGATGTTCTTCTTACACTTGACATCTTAGCCACTTAGCCATCCTTGGCAGGTGACCTTGTTATTTAGAGGTGCTTGATGTAAAAAAAAACTTAGATAATAACTAACAAACTCCTTTTAGATTGTTCACCTACTACTGTTGCAGAACATTCTGATTAGGTTCTTTTTTTAAAGAGTGGGTTGATGTATAAACATATTATGGTTCGTCATCTTACCAAAAAAATATGCAAATATACAAAATGTAGGTGCTTGTATGCATAATATTATCTACCTGCCACCCAACCCTAATTTAAAAATCCAGACATGTGCATCCTTTCCCATAGTCACCCTATATTTTTCACTATATATTAGTGATTCCTCTAAATTATAAACACTTCCATTTGTCTGGTCTTAATGACCAAATTCTCAAAGATAGTAGCTATATTCAAAATTCACCCTATATTTTTCACTACATAGTTGTGAATCCTCTGAATTATAAACACTTCCATTTGTCTGGTCTTATAATGACCAAATTCTCAAAGATAGTAGCTATATTCAAAATTATTGAATCTATCCTTTTAGTTGTTGCCATATCCGATATGGCGCTTCTATACCTTGCTGACCGATGGGCTTCCTCATTTGCTTCTTGGTGTAATCCCTTTTGCAACACAAATTCTCCAATCTCCAATGCTCACATGTCATCCAAAGTAAGGTTTGTACCTCTTCCATGAGGCCATACAATCGGGGGTCTTGTAAGTGATTAACAAATAGTATTACATATTTTCCATGTTTGATCTACACTATTGTTACAAAACCACACAAACTGATGCCTCTACCCTCCTGATCACTTTCTGGTACCATAGAAAAAAAGAACTAGAATTCCTGCCCCATAGTTTTTGATGTTCTTCTTACACTTGCCATCTTGGCCACCTAGCCATCCTTGGTAGGTGACCTTGTTATTTAGAGGTGTTTGATGTAAAAAAACTTAGACATTAACTAAAAAAACTCCTTTTTAGATTGTTCAACTACCACTGTTGCGCTCAACATTCTGATAAGGTTCTTTTTCTAAAGAGTGGGTTGATGTATAAACATATTATGGTCCGTCATCTTACCAAATATACAAAATGTAGGTGCTTGTATGCATAATATGATCTACCTGCCCCCCAACCCTAATTTAAAAATCCAGACATGTGCATTCTTTCCCATAGTCAGCCTATATAGTAGTGATTCCTTTGAATTATAAATACTTCCATTTGTGTGGTCTTTATGACCAAATTCTCAAAGATAGTATAGCTATATTCAAAATTATTGCATCCCTTTTGCAACACAAATCCTCCAATCTCCAATGCTCACATGTCATCCTCCAAAGTAAGGTTTGTACCTCTTCCATGTGGCCATACATCTGGGGGTCTTGCAAGTGATTAAAAGATAGTATTACATACTTTCCATGTTTGATCTACACTATTGTTACAAAACCACACAAACTGATGCC
This sequence comes from Cibotium barometz, assembly GCF_041138505.1. NCBI lineage: Eukaryota > Viridiplantae > Streptophyta > Polypodiopsida > Cyatheales > Cibotiaceae > Cibotium > Cibotium barometz. Next base: position 43,940,284 of record NC_141090.1, read on the forward strand.
TCTACCCTCTTGATCACTTTCTCGTACCATAGAAAGAAGGAGCTAGAACACCTGCCCCATAGTTCTTGATGTTCTTCTTACACTTGCCATCTTAGCCACCTAGCCATCCTTGGCAGGTGACCTTGTTATTTAGAGATGTTTGATGTAAAAAAACTTAGATATTAACTAAAAAACTCCTTTTTAGATTGTTCACCTACCACTGTTGCGCTTAACATTCTGATTAGGTTCTTTTTCTAACGAGTGGGTTGATGTATAAACATATTACGGTTTGTCATTTTACCAAAAACTATGCAAATATACAAAATGTAGGTGCTTGTATGCATAATATGATCTACCTGCCTCCCAACCCTAATTTAAAAATCCAGACATGTGCATTCTTTGCCATAGACACCCTATATTTTTCACTATATAGTAGTGATTCCTTTGAATTATAAATACTTCCATTTGTCAGGTCTTAATGTGACCAAATTCTCAAAGATAGTATGGCTATATTCAAAATTATTGCATCCCTTTTGCAACACAAATCCTCCAATCTCCAATGCTCACGTCATCCAAAGTAAGGTTTGTACCTCTTCCATGTGGCCATACAACCAGGGGTCTTGCAAGTGATTAACAGATAGTTTAGCTATTTTCAAAATTATTTAATCTATCCTCATAGTAGCTGAGACTGATGGGCTTCTTCATTTGCTTCTTGGTGTAATCCATTTTGCAACACAAATCCTCCGATCTCCAATGCTCACATGTCATCCAAAGTAAGGTTTGTACCTCTTCCATGTGGCCATACAACCGCGGGGGTCTTGAAAGTGATTAACAAATAGTATTACATACTTTCCATGTTTGATCTATGCTATTGTTACAAAACCACACAAACTAATGCCTCTACCATCGTGATCACTTTCTCGTACCATAGAAAGAAGGAGCTAGTCTTTGATGTTCTTCTTACACTTGCCATCTTGGCCACCTAGCCATCCTTGGCAGGTGACCTTATTATTTAGAGGTGTTTGATGTCAAAAAAACTTAGATATTAATGAAAAAACTCCTTTTTAGATTGTTCACCTACTACTGTTGCTGAACATTCTGATTAGGTTCTTTTTTTAAAGAGTGGGTCGATGTATAAACATATTATGGTTTGTAATCTAACCAAAAAATATGCAAATATACAAAATGTAGGTGCTTGTATGCATAATATGATCTACCTGCTCCCCAACCCTAATTTAAAAATCTAGACATGTGCATCCCTTCCCATAGTCACCCTATATTTTTCACTATATAGTAGTGATTCCTCTAAATTATAAACACTTCCATTTGTCTGGTCTTAATGACCAAATTCTCAAAGATAGTAGCTATTTTCAAAATTATTGAATCTATCCTCGTAGTAGCTGCCATATCCGATATGGCACTACTATATATACCTTGCTGAGACTGATGGGCTTCTTCATTTGCTTCTTGGTATAATCCCTTTTGCAACACAAATCCTCCAATCTCCAATGCTGACATTTCATCCAAAGTAAGGTTTGTACCTCTTCCATGTGGCCAGACAACCGGGGTTCTTGCAAGTGATTAACAGATAGTATTACATACTTTCCATGTTTGATCTACGCTATTGTTACAAAACCACACAAGCTGATGCCTCTATAGTACCATAGAAAGAAGGAGCTAGAACACCTGCCTCCCATAGTTTTTGATATTCTTCTTACACTTGCCATCTTGCCCACCTAACCATCCTTGGAAGGTGACCTTGTTATTTAGAGGTGTTTGATGTAAAAAAACTTAGATCTTAACTAAAAAACTCATTTTTAGATTTTTCACCTACTACTGTTGCTGAACAATTTGATTAGGTTCTTTTTTTGAAGAGTGGGTTGATGTATAAACATATTATGGTTATTTTTTTGAAGAGTGGGTTTATGTATAAACATATTATGGTTCGTATCTAACCAAGAAATATGCAACTATACAAAATGTTGGTGCTTGTATGCATAATATGATCTACCTGCCCAACCCTAATCTTAAAATCCAGACATGTGCATTCTTTCCTATAGTCACCCTATATTTTTCACTATATAGTAGTGATTCTTCTGAATTATACACACTTCCGTTTGTCCGGTCTTATAATGACCAAATTCTCAAAGATACTAGCTATATTCAAAATTATTGAATCTATCCTTTTAGTTGCCATATCCGATATGGCACTTCTATACCTTGCTGACCGTTGGGCTTCTTCATTTGCTTCTTGGTGTAATCCCTTTTGCAACACAAGTCCTCAAATCTCCAATGCTCACATGTCATCCAAAGTAAGGTTTGTACCTCTTCCATGTGGCCATACAACCGGGGGTCTTGCAAGGATTAACAGATAGTATTACATACTTTCCATGTATGATCTACACTATTGTTACAAAACCACACAAACTGATGCCTCTACCCTCCTGATCACTTTCTCGTACCATAGAAAGAAGGAGCTAGAACACCTGCCCCATAGTTTTTGATGTTCTTCTTACACTTGCCATGTTGGCCACCTAGCCATCCTTGGCAGGTGACCTTGTTATTTAGAGGTGTTTGATGTAAAAAAACTTAGATATTAACTAAAAAACTCCTTTTTAGATTGTTCACCTACCATTATTGCGCTGAACATTCTAATTAGGTTCTTTTTCTAAAGAGTGGGTTGATGTATAAACATATTATGGTTCATCATCTTACAAAACATATGCAAATATACAAAATGTAGGTGCTCGTATCCATAATATGATCTACCTGCCCCCCAACCCTAATTTAACAATCCAGACATGTGCATTCTTTCCCATAGTCACCCTATATTTTTCACTATATAGTAGTGATTCCTTTGAATTATAAATACCTTCATTTGTCTGGTCTTAATGAACAAATTCTCAAAGATAGTGTAGCTATATTCAAAATTATTGCATCCCTTTTGCAACACAAATCCTCCAATCTCCAATGCTCACATGTCATCCAAAGTAAGGTTTGTACCTCTTCCATGTGGCCATACAACCGGGGGTCTTGCAAGTGATTAACAGATAGTATTACATACTTTCCATGTTTGATCTACACTATTGTTACAAAACCACACAAACTGATGCCTCTACCCTCCTGATCACTTTTTCGTACCATAGAAAGAAGGAGCTAGAACACCTACCCATAGTTTTTGATGTTCTTATTACACTTGCCATCTTGGCGACCTAGCCATCCTTGGCAGGTGACCTTGTTATTTAGAGGTGTTTGATGTTAAAAAAAACTTAGAGATTAACTAAAAAATTGCTTTTAGATTGTTCACCTACTATTGTTGCATTGAACATTTTGATTAGGTTCTTTTTCTAAAGAGTGGGTTGATGTATAAACATATTATGGTTCGTCATCTTACCAAAAACTATGCAAATATACAAAATGTAGGTGCTTGTATGCATAATATGATCTACCTGCCCCCCAACCCTAATTTTAAAATCCAGACACGTGCATTCTTTCCCATAGCCACCCTATATTTTTCACTATATAGTAGTGATTCCTTTGAATTTTAAATACCTTCATTTGTCTGGTCTTAATAACCAAATTCTCAAAGATAGTATAGCTATATTCAAAATTATTGCATCCCTTTTGCAACACAAATCCTCCAATCTCCAATGCTCGCATGTCATCCAGAGTAAGGTTTGTACCTCTTCCATGTGGCCATACAACCGGGGGTCTTACAAGTGATTAACACATAGTATTACATACTTTCCATGTTTGATCTACGCTATTGTTACAAAACCACACAAACTGATGCCTCTACCCTCCTGATCACTTTCTCATACCATAGAAAGAAGGAGCTAGAACACCTACCCATAGTTTTTGATGTTCTTCTTACACTTGCCATTATGGCCACCTAGCCATCCTTGGCAGGTGACCTTGTTATTTAGAGGTGTTTGATGTTAAAAAACCTTAAATAATAACTAACAAACTCCTTTTAGATTGTTCACCTACTACTGTTGCAAAACATTCTGATTAGGTTCTTTTTCTAAAGAGTGGGTTAATGTATAAACATATTATGGTTCGTCATCTTACCAAAATATATGCAAATATACAAAATGTAGGTGCTTGTATGCATAATATTATCTACCTGCCCCCAACCCTAAGTAAAAAATCGAGACATATGCATTCTTTCCCATAGTCACCCAATATTTTTCACTATATAGTAATGATTCCTCTAAATCATAAACACTTCCATTTGTCGGTCTTAATGACCAAATTCTCAAAGATAGTAGCTATATTCAAAATTATTGAATCTATCCTCTTAGCTGTCATATCCGATATGGCACTTCTATACCTTGCCGAGACCGATGGGCTTCTTCTATTGCTTCTTGGTGTAATCCCTTTTGCAACACAAATCCTCCAATCTCCAATGCTCACATGTCATCCAAAGTAAGGTTTGTACCTCTTCCATGAGGCCATACAACCGGGGTCTTGCAAGTGATTAATAGATAGTATTACATATTTTCCATGTTTGATCTACGCTATTGTTACAAAACCACACAAACGGATGCCTCTACCCTCCTGATCACTTTCTCGTACCATAGAAAGAAGGAGCTAGAACACCAAGCCCATAGTTTTTGATATTCTTCTTACATTTGCCATCTTGACCACCTAGCCATACTTGGCAGTTGACCTTGTTTTTTAAAGGTGTTTGATGTAAAAAAACTTAGATATTGAAACTAAAAAGCTTCTTTTTAGATTGTTCACCTACTATTGTTGCAGAACATTATGATTAGGTTCTTTTTCTAAAGAGTGGGTTGATGTATAAACATATTATAGTTCGTCATCTTACCAAAAAATATGAAAATATACAAAATATACAAAATGTGTGATCACTTTCTCGTACCATAGAAAGAAGGAGCTAGTTTTTTATGTTCATCTTACACTTGCCATCTTGGCCACCTAGCCATCCTTGGCAGGTGACCTTGTTATTTAGAGGTGTTTGATGTCAAAAAAACTTAGATATTAACAAAAAAACTCCTTTTTAGATTGTTCACCTACTATTGTTGCTGAACATTCTGATTAGGTTCTTTTTTTAAAGAGTGGGTCGATGTATAAACATATTATGGTTTGTAATCTAACCAAAAAATATGCAAATATACAAAATGTAGGTGCTTGTATGCATAATATGATCTACCTGCTCCCCAACCCTAATTTAAAAATCTAGGCATGTGCATCCCTTTCCATAGTCACCCTATATTTTTCACTATATAGTAGTGATTCCTCTAAATTATAAACACTTCCATTTGTCCGGTCTTAATGACCAAATTCTCAAAGATAGTAGCTATTTTCAAAATTATTGAATCTATCCTCGTAGTAGCTACCATATCCGATATGGCACTACTATACCTTGCTGAGACTGATGGGCTTCTTCATTTGCTTCTTGGTGTAATCCCTTTTGCAACACAAATCCTCCAATCTCCAATGCTGACATTTCATCCAAAGTAAGGATTGTACCTCTTCCATGTGGCCATACAACCGGGGGTCTTGCAAGTGATTAACAGGTAGTATTACATACTTTCCATGTTTGATCTACGCTATTGTTACAAAACCACACAAGCTGATGCCTCTACAGTACCATAGAAAGAAGGAGCTAGAACACCTGCCTCCCATAGTTTTTGATATTCTTCTTACACTTGCCATCTTGCCCACCTAACCATCCTTGGAAGGTGACCTTGTTATTTAGAGATGTTTGATGTAAAAAAACTTAGATCTTAACTAAAAAAACTCATTTTTAGATTTTTCACCTGATACTGTTTTGCTGAAAAATTTGATTAGGTTCTTTTTTTAAAGAGTGGGTTGATGTATAAACATATTATGGTTTGTATCTAACCAAAAAATATGCAACTATACAAAATGTAGGTGCTTGTATGCATAATATGATCTACCTGCCCAACCCTAATCTTAAAATCCAGACATGTGCATTCTTTCCTATAGTCACCCTATATTTTTCACTATATAGTAGTGATTCTTCTGAATTATACACACTTCCATTTGTCCAGTCTTATAATGACCAAATTCTCAAAGATAGTAGCTCTATTCAAAATTATTGAATCTATCCTTTTAGTTGCCATATCCGATATGGCACTTCTATACCTTACTAACCGTTGGGCTTCTTCATTTGCTTCTTGGTGTAATCCCTTTTGCAACACAAATCCTCAAATCTCCAATGCTCACATGTCATCCAAAGTAAGGTTTGTACCTCTTCCATGTGGCCATACAACCGGAAGTCATTCAAGGATTAACAGATAGTATTACATACTTTCCATGTATGATCTACACTATTGTTACAAAACCACACAAACTGATGCCTCTACCCTCTTGATCACTTTCTCGTACCATAGAAAGAAGGAGCTAGAACACCTGCCCCATAGTTTTTGATGTTCTTCTTACAATTGCCATCTTGGCCACCTAGCCATCCTTGGCAGATGACCTTGTTATTTAGAGGTGTTTGATGTAAAAAAACTTAGATATTAACTAAAAAACTCCTTTTTAGATTGTTCACCTACCATTGTTGCGCTAAACATTCTAATTAGGTTCTTTTTCTAAAGAGTGGGTTGATGTATAAACATATTATGGTTCGTCATCTTACCAAAACATATGCAAATATACAAAATGTAGGTGCTCGTATCCATAATATGATCTACCTGCCCCCCAACCCTAATTTAAAAATCCAGACAAGTGCATTCTTTCCCATAGTCACCCTATATTTTTCACTATATAGTAGTGATTCCTTTGAATTATAAATACCTTCATTTGTCTGGTCTTAATGACCAAATTCTCAAAGATAGTATAGCTATATTCAAAATTATTGCATCCCTTTTGCAACACAAATCCTCCAATCTCCAATGCTCACATGTCATCCAAAGTAAGGTTTGTAGCTCTTCCATGTGGCCATACAACCGGGGGTCTTGCAAGTGATTAACAGATAGTATTACATACTTTCCATGTTTGATCTACACTATTGTTACAAAACCACACAAACTAATGCCTCTACCCTCCTGATCACTTTTTCGTACCATAGAAAGAAGGAGCTAGAACACCTGCCCATAGTTTTTGATGTTCTTCTTACACTTGCCATCTTGGCCACCTAGCCATCCTTGGAAGGTGACCTTGTTATTTAGAGGTGTTTGATGTTAAAAAAAACTTAGATATTAACTAAAAAATTGCTTTTAGATTGTTCACCTACTATTGTTGCATTGAACATTTTGATTAGGTTCTTTTTCTAAAGAGTGGGTTGATGTATAAACATATTATGGTTCGTCATCTTACCAAAAAATATGCAAATATACAAAATGTAGGTGCTTGTATGCATAATATGATCTACCTGCCCCCTAACCCTAATTTAAAAATCCACACATGTGCATTCTTTTCCATAGCCACCCTATATTTTTTACTATATAGTAGTGATTCCTTTGAATTTTAAATACCTTCATTTGTCTGGTCTTAATGACCAAATTCTCAAAGATAGTATAGCTATATTCAAAATTATTGCATCCCTTTTGCAACACAAATCCTCCAATCTCCAATGCTCACATGTCATCCAAAGAAAGGTTTGTACCTCTTCCATGTGGCCATACAACCGGGGGTCTTGCAAGTGATTAACAGATAGTATTACATACTTTCCATGTTTGATCTACGCTATTGTTACAAAACCACACAAACTGATGCCTCTACCCTCCTGATCACTTTCTCGTACCATAGAAAGAAGGAGCTAGAACACCTACCCATAGTTTTTGATGTTCTTCTTACACTTGCCATCTTGGCCACCTAGCCATCCTTGGCAGGTGACCTTGTTATTTAGAGGTGTTTGATCTACCTGCCCAACCCTAATCTTAAAATCCAAACATGTGCATTCTTTCCTATAGTCACCCTATATTTTTCACTATATAGTAGTGATCCTTCTGAATTATACACACTTCCATTTGTCCGGTCTTATAATGACCAAATTCTCAAAGATAGTAGCTATATTCAAAATTATTGAATCTTTTCTTTTAGTTGCCATATCCGATATGGCACTTCTATACCTTGCTGACCGTTGGGCTTCTTCATTTGCTTCTTGGTGTAATCCCTTTTGCAACACAAATCCTCAAATATCCAATGCTCACATGTCATCCAAAGTAAGGTTTGTACCTCTTCCATGTGGCCATACAACCGGGGGTCTTGCAAGGATTAAAAGATAGTATTACATACTTTCCATGTATGATCTACACTATTGTTACAAAACCACACAAACTGATGCCTCTACTCTCCTGATCACTTTCTCATACCATAGAAAGAAGGAGCTAGAACACCTACCCCATAGTTTTTGATGTTCTTCTTACACTTGCCATCTTGGCCACCTAGCCATCCTTGGCAGGTGACCTTGTTATTTAGACGTGTTTGATGTAAAAAAACTTAGATATTAACTAAAAAACTCCTTTTTAGATTGTTCACCTACCATTGTTGCGCTGAACATTCTAATTAGGTTCTTTCTCTAAAGAGTGGGTTGATGTATAAACATATTATGGTTCGTCATCTTACCAAAACATATGCAAATATACAAAATGTAGGTGCTCGTATCCATAATATGATCTACCAACCCCCCAACCCTAATTTAAAAATCCAGACATGTGCATTCTTTCCCATAGTCACCCTATATTTTTCACTATATAGTAGTGATTCCTTTGAATTATAAATACCTTCATTTGTCTGGTCTTAATGACCAAATTCTCAAAGATAGTATAGCTATATTCAAAATTATTGCATCCCTTTTGTAACACAAATCCTCCAATCTCCAATGCTCACATGTCATCCAAAGTAAGGTTTGTACCTCTTCCATGTGGCCATACAACCGGGGGTCTTGCAAGTGATTAACAGATAGTATTACATACTTTCCATGTTTGATCTATACTATTGTTACAAAACCACACAAACTGATGCCTCTACCCTCCTGATCACTTTTTCGTACCATAGAAAGAAGGAGCTAGAACACCTGCCCATAGTTTTTGATGTTCTTCTTACACTTGCCATCTTGGCCACCTAGCCATCCTTGGCAAGTGACCTTGTTATTTAGAGGTGTTTGATGTTAAAAAAAAACTTAGATATTAACTAAAAACCTGCTTTTAGATTGTTCACCTACTATTGTTGCATTGAACATTTTGATTAGGTTCTTTTTCTAAAGAGTGGGTTGATGTATAAACATATTATGGTTCATCATCTTACCAAAAAATATGCAAATATACAAAATGTAGGTGCTTTTATGCATAATATGATCTACCTGCCCCCCAACCCTAATATAAAAATCCAGATATGTGCATTCTTTCCCATAGTCACCCTATATTTTTCACTATATAGTAGTGATTCCAGTGAATCATAAACACTTCCATTTGTCCGGTCTTAATGACCAACTTCTCAAAGATAGTAGCTATATTCAAAATTATTGAATCTATCCTCTTAGCCGTCATATCCGATATGGCACTTCTATACCTTGTTGAGACCGATGGGCTTCTTCATTTGCTTCTTGGTGTAATCCCTTTTGCAACACAAATCCTCAAATCTCCAATGCTCACATGTCATCCAAAGTAAGGTTTGTACCTCTTCCATGAGGCCATACAACCGGGATCTTGCAAGTGATTAACAGATAGTATTACATACTTTCCATGTTTGATCTACGCTATTGTTACAAAACCACACAAACTGATGCGTCTACCCTCCTGATCACTTTCTCGTACCATAGAAAGAAGGAGCTAGAACACCTACCCCATAGTTTTTGATGTTCTTCTTACACTTGCCATCTTGGCCACCTAGCCATCCTTGGCAGGTGACCTTGTTATTTAGAGGTGTTTGATGTAAAAAAAACTTAGATAATAACTAACAAACTCCTTTTAGATTGTTCACCTACTACTGTTGTAGAACATTCTGATTAGAATTGATCCGACTGCACCTATAAAGATACTCGGTCAGATCAAGGAAGAAACTTGCACTTGGATCATTGGGATCAATGTTTTTTTCCCCATCAAGAGGCACAGCCGTTGATTCCTATCCATGGAACAATTACTATCCGGGATGTAAGATTCCTTCCCTAGCCTTCGAGGTATAGAGAAGTAAGAACCTCCCTTTCTGATCTTATAATTATTCCCTCTCTAAGATAAAAGAAAGATTCTGTTTAAAAAAGGAAGACCCTTTCCCGAGAATACTTCTCAGGAGCCCAACTGTTTTAAGGATTTAGAACGATGAGAACCAGTGTTTTGGATGCCAAGGATTTGGTCATCAATTAAAAGACTACCCAGGATTGACAGAAGCAGTATGCAGATAAGAAGAGGACAGTCAGAGAATTCAAAGAAGCAGATATGGTCTTCATTCGAGTACGACCCAAAAGAAGTTCTTTATCTCTTGGGAAGTATAAGAAATTATCTCCCAGATATTGTGGGCCATATCTAATTTTAAAGAAAGTAGGTGACTTAGCCTACGAGCTTCTTTTACCTCCTCATCTCAAAGTTCATAATGTAATTCATGTAAGCCTTCTAAAGAAAAATGTGCCAAATCCAATTCATGGAAAGACGGTAAAACTTCAGTGGCAAGATACCCCGTTGGCTTCTAGGTTACACTAAGTTCCTTCTTTTATATAAGTCGTAACTCTTACTTGTCGTCGCTTGCAGTAATCTTACTTCCATCGATCTCCTTTCTTTCTTAATCTCCTTCATGGCTTGGCAGCAAGACTTGGTTTTATCCATGATGATTTCTCACCTTCAAGACACAAGCGAGTCTGTGAAGAAGGATTTTATAGAACTGTATGAGTGCTCACTTTTCCCTCACTTGGGAACTTCTGTAGCTTAAATTTTCTCTTAGTCTCATATTCGTGCATCTTGCGAAATTACCCTAGTTTGCGAGATGAGGACATCTCGCGTTTTTTAAGTGGGAGAGAATGTAAGATTCCTCCCCAGCCTCTCAAAATGTCCAGCATCTTCCCCCTGTAATCAACTCTCTCTTCAGAAATATAAGAGATCTTATTTCTAACTGACTTAGAGAGAGAATATTCAGATTTTGAATATTTTTGGATAGAAAAATATCATCATCTTATTAAAATTAATTCCACTAAAATAGAAATTCAAAAAGAACCCAATGTGCAATTGGAATTAATTAGAAATGGGTATGAAGGACCTTAGCCTAAGGGTCTAGACTTTCAAAAATTTTTAGATTATGGTCCAATTAAGGTTCCTTTGGACCAATAAGATCAATACATGTGTGGGGAGGAGATAAATCCAATTTTGTAAAAGAAGATACCCAAAAATGAGTAAATGCTCACATAAGATGAAGAGTTGAATATGTACAAGGTTTATTAGTAAGAAACTATGAGTGATATTAAAAATATGAGATATTTTGAGTATAATGATTCCATTTTGACACATATGTAAGGAAGGAGAGTCCCTTCAATGCTCACATAAGATGAAGAGTTGAATATGTACAAGGTTTATTAGTAAGAAACTATGAGTGATATTAAAAATATGAGATATTTTGGGTATAATGATTCCATTTTGACACATGTAAGGAAGGGGAGCCCCTTCAATGAGGCGCCTAATTCACATGCTTGAATGAGTTTTAAACTGATAAAAATTGAGATATTTCATCTCTCCTCTCTCCTCATTCAAGTCTAGTTCCAAAAAGTTAGCTTAACTGACCTAAAAATACTGTGAGATCCCTGTTCCCACCGCGCAACGGATTTGGCTTACTAGCAGCGGAAGTAGCATTTCTTGCGCGGGCAGAGTCCCACACTCAGGGCCTCGTCCCCACGGATATCCAGACAAGAGACTAATCCGTCGGTTTTTCCAAAACCGAACCCAAAAAAACTTCCTTTACCCGAAAAGCACGGGCGATTCCACCAAGATAACTTTTTACTCTAACATAGTCAAGACCATTACTGATCAAACTGATCCGACTGCACCTATAAAGATACTCGGTCAGATCAAGGAAGAAACTTGCACTTGGATCATTGGGATCAATGCTTTTTTCCCCATCAAGAGGCACAACCGTTGATTCCTATCCATAGAACAATTACTATCTGCGATGTAAGATTCCTTCCCCAGCCTTCGAGGTATACAGGAGTAAGAACCTTCCTTTCTGATCTTATAATTATTCCCTCTCTAAGATAAAAGAAAGATTCTGTTTAAAAAAGGAAGACCCTTTCCCCAGAATACTTCTCAGGAGCCCACCTATTTTAAGCATTCAGAACGATGAGAACCGATGTTTTGGATGCCAAGGATTTGGTCATCAGTTAAAAGACTGCCCAGGATCGACAGAAGCAGTATGCAAATAAGAAGAGGACAGGGCAGTCAGAGAATTCAAAGAAGCAGATATGGTCTTCATTCGAGTACGGCCCAAAAGAAGTTCTTTATCTCTTGGGAAGTATAAGAAGTTATCTCCCACATATTGTGGGCCATATCTAATTTCAAAGAAAGTAGGTAACTTAGCCTATGAGCTTCTTTTACCTCCTCATCTCAACGTTCATAATGTAATTCATGTAAGCCTTCTAAAGAAAAATGTGCCAAACCCAATTCATGGAAAGACGGTAAAACTTCAGTGGCAAGATACCCCGTTGGCTTCTAGGTTACACTAAGTTCCTTCTTTTATATAAGTCGTAACTCTTAGTTGTCGCTCGCAGTAATCTTACTTCCATCGATCTCCTTTCTTTCTTAATCTCCTTCATGGCTTGGCAGCAAGACTTGGTTTTATCCATGATGATTTCTCGCCTTCAAGACGCAAGTGAGTCTGTGAAGAAGGATTTTATAGAGCTGTATGAGCGCTCACTTTTCTCTCACTTGGAAACTTCTGTAGCTCAGACCAAATGGCGGACCTATCAAGACATAACTAGGGTAACACCGTGGGGTCAGCAACACTTTCGTAACAATGTCAACTTGGCTATGGTTATTGAAGCTTTGGGTTTAGGTCCCCGATACTATTGCATGATGAGATCAAGGCATGTTGGATTTTCTGAGCGGGTCTTCTTACTAGCATGTTTTCTTTCTCATCAGAAGATATGCCTTTATCCAGTTTTTGGCTTGCCTCTCAGAGATCCTTTTAATAGGTCACCTCATACTAATGAGATAGGTGCTATAATAACTGGCTGAATTATTCCCATTGACGAGTTAACTGTATTTTGTGACTGTATGTAAATGACTGTTTTATGTCAAGAATGCTGGGGAAGCATTTTGACCATCTTATGGATTAAGCTCATGGAGACCTAACTGATCAAGTTGCAACTGCTGTGATGAAGAGTCAATGGAGGACGTCTCACGTAGCAAGGTCGACCGAGGTCTTGACCAGCCTCGGTTCGATTTAAATGGTGATCTTCCGGTACGGTGGATGAGGGACCAAGGAAGCGGTCTATGAGTGAAGCGCTAGGTCACCTGCGAAGGATCCTAGAGGGTGCTGACCATACGGTGCTCGGGCTCTGGGTCGCCGAAGATACCCACACGTGCGTCGTGGAGGATATTGGAACAAGGAGTAAGAGTTGTTTTCTGAAACCGGGCATGGATTCTTAGATATACGAGTAAATCTAAGACTTGAAATTATAAGCATTAATGCTATCCAATTGATGAATTCGAATGTGGTTGATATGATTTTTAATTCTGTTTGGGAACTGATGAATTGATTTGGATTCTGATTAAAAAATGATGATTCCTGAAAATGGGTTAAAATGTAATAAGCTGAGCGAAACCACAATGTGGATGATTGGGATGAGTCCCTATGATGATAAATGATGATAATGATAAGTTAAGGGATGACAAATTGATAACTTGCTTAACTAAAATTCCAGTGGAGGAATGTTCAGAAGCAAATTTTTCGGTCTAATGGACCATTATCGTGTTAAAGATATGAATGATATGATCTGAATGAATTGTTATTTAATGATGAGTTCTATATAAGGGATATTTATCCCCATATTCTGTTGGGTTGACCAGAATATAAGGAACCCCAAAATAAATTGGATCTTAAGAAAAAGAGTTGTCCTCTACTTTGCGAGCTGGTGAGGACATCTCGCACTTTTTAAGTGGGGTAGAATGTAAGATTCCTTCCCCAGCCTTCGAGGTATACAGGACTAAGAACCTCCCTTTCTGATCTTATAATTATTCCCTCTCTAAGATAAAAGAAAGATCCTGTTTAAAAAAGGAAGACCCTTTCCCCAGAATACTTCTTAGGAGCCCACCTATTTTAAGGATTCAGAACGATGAGAACCGGTGTTTTGGATGCCAAGGATTTCGTCATCAGTTAAAAGACTGCCAAGGATCGACAGAAGCAATATGCAGATAAGAAGAGGACAGTCAGAGAATTCAAAGAAGCAAATATGGTATTCATTCGAGTACGGCCCAAAAGAAGTTCTTTATCTCTTGGGAAGTATAAGAAGTTATCTCCCAGATATTGTGGGCCATATCTGATTTCAAAGAAAGTAGGTGACTTAGCCTACGAGCTTAGCCTCCTCATGGGAAGTTCTTTATCTCTTGGGAAGTATAAGAAGTTATCTCCCAGATATTGTGGGCCATATCTGATTTCAAAGAAAGTAGGTGACTTAGCCTACGAGCTTCTTTTACCTCCTCATCTCAAAGTTCATAATGTAATTCATGTAAGCCTTCTATAGAAAAATGTGCCAAACCCAATTCATGGAAAGACGGTAAAACTTCAGTGGCAAGATACCCCGTTGGCTTCTAGGTTACACTAAGTTCCTTCTTTTATATAAGTCGTAACTCTTAGTTGTTGCTCGCAGTAATCTTACTTCCATCGATCTCCTTTCTTTCTTAATCTCCTTCATGGCTTGGCAGCAAGACTTGGTTTTATCCATGATGATTTCTCACCTTCAAGATGCAAGCGAGTCTGTGAAGAAGGATTTTATAGAACTGTATGAGCGCTCACTTTTCCCTCACTTGGGAACTTCTGTAGCTCAGACCAAATGGCGGACCTATCAAGACATAACTAGGGTAACACCGTGGGGTTAGCAGCACTTTCGTAACAATGTCCGCTTGGCTATGGTTATTGAAGCTTTGGGTTTGGGTCCCCGATACTATTGCGTGATGAGATCAAGGCATTTTGGATTTTCTGAGCGGGTCTTCTTACTAGCGTGTTTTCTTCCTCATCAGAAGATATGCCTTTATCCCATTTTTGGCTTGCCTCTCAGAGGTCCTTTTAATAGGTCACCTCATACCAATGAGATAGGTGCTGCAATAAACGGCCAAATTATTCCCATAGACAAGTTACCTTATACGTGTGCAGCTTGTGGGTGCTGCTTTTGTGACCATATGATGGACGGGCTTATGGAAGTGTAAAAAATTCTTCTATCTTTACTGTTTATGTTCCAAGAATGAATAAAGTTGAAATCTTTGTTCTTGTCTTGAGTCTTGCTCTCTTTGAGACTTTTCTTGGTGGTTAATCTTAATTAAATTTTCTCTTAGTCTCATATTCGTGCATCTTGCGAAATTACCCTAGTTTGCGAGATGAGGACATCTCGCGTTTTTCAAGTGGGAGAGAAAGTAAGATTCCTCCCCAGCCTCTCAAAATGTCCAGCATCTTCCCCCTGTAATCAATTCCCTCTTCACAAATATAAGAGATCTTATTTCTAACTGTTATGACTTAGAGAGAGAAAATATTCTAGAGAGAGAATATTCAAATTTTGAATATTTTTGGATAAAAAAATATCTCATCTTATTAAAATGAATTCCACTGAAATAGAAATTCAAAAAGAACTTTCCAATGTGCAATTGGAATTAATTGGAAATGGGTATGAAGGACCTTAGCCTAAGGGTCTAGACTTTCAGAAATTTTTGGATTATGGTCTAATTAAGGTTCCTTTGGACCAATAAGATCAATACATGTGTTGGGAGGAGATAAATCCAATTTTGTAAAAGAAGATACCCAAAAGTGAGTAAATGCTTACATGAGATGAAGAGTTGAATATGTACAAGGTTTATTAGTAAGAAACTATGAGTGATATTAAAAATATGAGATATTTTGGGTATAATGATTCCATTTTGACACATATGTAAGGAAGGAGAGTCCCTTCAATGCTCACATAAGATGAAGAGTTGAATATGTACAAGGTTTATTAGTAAGAAACTATGAGTGATATTAAAAATATGAGATATTTTGGGTATAATGATTCCATTTTGACACATATGTAAGAAAGGGGAGCCCCTTCAATGAGGTGCCTAATTCACATGCTTGAATGAGTTTTAAACTCATAAAAATTGAGATATTTCATCTCTCCTCTCTCCTCATTCAAGTCTAGTTCCAAAAAGTTAGCTTAACTGACCTAAAAATGGTCAAAAATTAACCAAACTGATTTGGAAAATTCTAGAATCAGTTTGTTTGGTTAGGAGCTTAATTTTTCCTATAAATAGAAGCCTCCCCCTTGTTGAAAATTAATAGTGTTTTATGCACTATTACTCTACTCCACCCAAACCAAGAACTTTGAATTCATTAATAATTCACTAGTTTTTGACATTTCCCTCTTCCAAAGATTGGTGGCCACTCTTGTTCAAACAAGACTTGAACCCTCAAACCATCAAGCCAAAGGAAAGCTATCAAAGTCATTAGTAAGTTGGTGATTCTTCTTTTATTTCACTTATTTCATGGATTTAAATGGTTTTTATGCTTTATGTCTTCTCTATAATGTTAGGTCTCATTACAAAAGGCATTCCCCTCTCTTCTCTAGCAAAACCAACCTTTCTCTATCCTAGGTGAATGGTTAATTGATTAATGTCAAGTTCTTATAATGTTTGTTTCAATTAAATGGACAAATGTCTACTTTAGGATAATTTCAATACTTTTGGTGCACTTTTAATTAGTTAGAAATTTGAAAAATGGTCAGCCATACAAAGGAGGTTATGGCGAAATTTTTAGAAATTAGTGAAATAAAATTTATCTTTCTAAAAGAGTAATCCTTATGGTTTCTATATTCTAAAGTATCATTTCCATGCATAAAAGATGCATTTTGATTACATGCATAAAGGATAAATTATTATTTTAATGTAAAAGTGTTATTTTTATCATATTTGAATTTCATGCATAGAGGTATGCATAAAAATTGATTATTTTATTATTAAAGTGTTACTTTTATCTTATTTGAATTTCATGCATAGAGGTATGCATAAAAGTTAATTATTTTATTATAAAAGTGTTACTTTTATCATATTGAATTTCATGCATAGAGGTATGCATTCACATTACTTATTCCACATTCCATTCATATGTGTACTCATTCTCATCCATTCACTCATATCGACGACACATTATTTCACATACACATTCACATTCATTATTCTACATACATATCCATGTTCGTACATCCACATCATACATCCAATCTCATATCCGCATTCATACATACACATCCATATCCACATCCATACATCTGCATCCACATCCACATCTACATGCATACATTCATTTTCACATCCTCATTCATACATCCACATCCACATACATACATACATCCACATCCACATTTCCATTCACATCTATACATCCACATCTACATCCACATTCACATCTATCCATTTTCACATTCATACATCCACACTCCCATTTTCACATTCACACATCCACATACATACATCCATTTTCACATTCCCATTCTTATAACCCCATACACCTTCACATCTATTCTTTTACATCACATCCATTCTCGCCCTATCACAACCCATATACATCTTATCCCATCACATACACTTCTTATCTCATCATATACACATTTTATCACATCTTAACTCATCTTATCACATCCTAACTCATCTCATATGCATCTTATCACATCTTATCCTAACTCATCTTATTACATCCTAACTCATCTCATATACATCTTATCCCATCACATACACTTCTTACCTCATCCCATACACATCTTATCACATCTTAACTCATCTTAACACATCCTAACTCATCTCATATGCATCTTATCACATCTCATAATCTATTTATAGAATACAAGAGAATTCTTATATTTGATATAAGATTTCTTTACACATCTATTTATGCATAAATCCCATTTTAAAGAGAATAACACTTTCAAAATAAAATCAATCTTTTATGCATCTTCCTATGCATAAATTCATTTTAAATAAAAATGACACTTTTGAATTAAAATTCAATCTTTTATGCATCTTCCCATGCATAAACTCAATTTAGATGAGAATTGACACTTTTGAATTAAAAATCCATTCTTTTATGCATCTTCCTATGCATAAATTCAATTTAGATGAGAATGACACTTTTGAATTAAAAATCAATCTTTTATGCATCTTCCTATGCATAAATTCAATTTGGTAGGAATTACACTTTTAGAATAAAAGAATTTCTCTTATGCATCTAAGTTATGCATAAAATCCATTTATGATGAAAATCACACTTTTAGTATAAAAAGAATATCTTTTATGCATACCTCTATGCATGAATTTCAATTATGATAAAAGTAACACTTTTATAATAAAATAATCAACTTTTATGCATACCTCTATGCATGAAATTCAAATAAGATAAAAGTAACACTTTTGTAATAAAATAATCAACTTTCATGCATATCTCTATGCATGAAATTTAATTATGATAAAAGTAACACTTTTATAATAAAATAATCAACTTTTATGCATACCTCTATGCATGAAATTCAAATAAGATAAAAGTAACACCTTTATAATTAAAAAAATCAACTTTTATGCATACCTCTATGCATCAAATTCAAATAAGATAAAAGTAACACTTTTGTAATAAAATAATCAACTTTTATGCATACCTCTATGCATGAAATTCAAATAAGATAAAAGTAACACTTTTGTAATAAAATAATCAACTTTTATGCATACCTCTATGCATGAAATTCAAATAAGATAAAAGTAACACTTTTATAATAAAATAATCAACTTTTATGCATACCTCTATGCATGAAATTCAAATATGATAAAAGTCACACTTTTATAATAAAATAATCAACGTTTATGCATGAAATTTAAAGTAAACATTTGTCGATTTAATTGAAACAAACATTATAAAAACTTGACATTAATCAATTAACCATTCACCTAGGATAGAGAAAGGTTGGTTTTGCTAGAGAAGAGAGGGGAATGCCTTTTGTAATGAGGCCTAACATTATAGAGAAGACATAAAGCATAAAAACCATTTAAATCCATAAAATAAGTGAAAGAAAAGAAGAATCACCAACTTACTAATGACTTTGATAGCTTTCCTTTGGCTTGATGGTTTGAGGGTTCAAGTCTTGTTTGAACAAGAGTGGCCACCAATCTTTGGAAGAGGGAAATGTCAAAAACTAGTGAATTATTAATGAATTCACGGTTCTTGGTTTGGGTGGAGTAGAGTAACAGTGCATAAAACACTATTAATTTTCAACAAGGGGGAGGCTTCTATTTATAGGAAAAATTGAGCTCCTAAACAAACAAACTGATTCTAGAATTTTTCAAATCAGTTTGGTTGAATTTGGACTAGATTTGGACCTAGTTTGGTTCCTTTTTTATTCGGTTTGGTTCCTTTTTTATTTGGTTTGGTTCAAGAGAGGAGAGATCACAATATTTTTGAGTTTAAAACTCATTCAAGCATGTGAAGTATGCACCTCCTTGAAGTGACTCCCCTTCCTTACATATGTGTCAAAATGGAATCATTATACCCAAAATATCTCATATTTTTGATATTACTCATAGTTTCTTACTAATAAACCTTGTACATATTCAACTCTTCATCTTATGTGAGTATTTATTCATTTTTGGATACCCAAAATATCTCATATTTTTTATATTACTCATAGTTTCTTACTAATAATAAACCTTGTACATATTCAACTCTTCATCTTATGTGAGCATTTACTCATTTTTGGATACCCAAAATATCTCATATTTTTGATATTACTCATAGTTTCTTACTAATAAACCTTGTACATAGTCAACTCTTCATCTTATGTGAGCATTTACTCATTTTTGGATAATTTCTTTTACAAATTGGATTTATCTCCTCCCCACACATGGATTGATCTTATTGGCCCATAGGAACCTTAATTGGACCATAATCCAAAAACTTCTGAAAATCTAGACCCTTAGGCCCATTTTCAATTTATTCCAATTGCACATTGGAAAGTTCTTTTTGAATTTGTGTTTCAGGGGAATTCATTTTAATAATATGAAAAAAAAATTATCTAAAAATATTCAAAATCTGAATATTCTCTCTCTAGAATATTTTCTCTCTCTAGGTCTCAGCCTTCAAGGTATACAAGAGTAAGAACCTCCCTTTCTGATCTTATAATTATTCCCTCTCTAAGATAAAAGAAAGATTCTATTTAAAAAAAGGAAGACCCTTTACCTAAAATACTTCTCAGGAGCCCACCTATTTTAAGGATCCAGAACGATGAGAACCGGTGTTTTTGGATGCCAAGGTTTTGGTCATCAGTTAAAAGACTACCCGACTCCTGCCATGTCAAGGGCACAGGGAAGTCAAGAACCCCAAATTCAGAGACCAATCCATTCATACCAATCTAATCAGGGTCCGTCTTGGACAAGATTGCTTAACTCCATTAAATAGGTCCGACCCATTGATTAGGATCGAGATGTCCAGACAAATGCTTGACAATATGGAGCAGCAGATGCAGACAATTCATAAAGATATAAAAGCTGCCTAGGATCGATCTCCTTTCTTTCTTAATCTCCTTCATGGCTTGGTAGCAAGACTTGGTTTTATCCATGATGATTTCTCACCTTCAAGACACAAGCGAGTCTGTGAAGAAGGATTTTATAGAACTGTATGAGCGCTCACTTTTTCCTCACTTGGGAACTTCTATAGCTCAGACCAAATGGCGGTCCTATCAAGACATAACTAGGGTAACACCATGGAGTCAGCAGCACTTTCGTAACAATGTCCGCTTGGCTATGGTTATTGAAGCTTTGGGTTTGGGTCCCCGATACTATTGCGTGATGAGATCAAGGCATGTTGGATTTTCTGAGCGGGTCTTCTTACTAGCGTGTTTTCTTCCTCATCAGAAGATATGCCTTTATCCCATTTTTGGCTTGCCTCTCAGAGGTCCTTTTAATAGGTCACCTCATACCAATGAGATAGGTGCTGCAATAATCGGCCGAATTATTCCCATAGACGAGTTACCTTATACGTGTGCAGCTTGTGAGTGCTGCTTTTGTGACCATATGATGGACGGGCTTATGGAAGTGTAAAAAGTTCTTCTATCTTTACTGTTTATGTTCCAAGAATGAATAAAGTTGAAATCTTTGTTCTTGTCTTGAGTCTTGCTCTCTTTGAGACTTTTCTTGGTGGTTACTCTTAATTAAATTTTCTCTTAGTATCTTACGAAATTACCCTAGTTTGCGAGATGAGGACATCTCGTGTTTTTCAAGTGGGAGAGAATGTAAGATTCCTTCCCAGCCTCTCAAAATGTCCAGCATCTTCCCCCTGTAATCAATTCCCTCTTCAGAAATATAAGAGATCTTATTTCTAACTGTTATGACTTAGAGAGAGAAAATATTCTAGAGAGAGAATATTCAAATTTTGAATATTTTTGGATAGAAAAATATCTCATCTTATTAAAATGAATTCCCCTGAAATAGAAATTCAAAAAGAACTTTCCAATGTGCAATTGGAAGTAAGAAACTATGAGCAATATTAAAATATGAGATATTTTGGGTATAATGATTCCATTTTTGACACATATTCTAGTTGCCAATGATGCCATAGATACTCTGATGAAGGAATGATGGGAAATTATGAATCAACCGGATAAATTGGAAGATTATGATCAGTGGTACTATGGTTTCATTAAAGGATTGTTTTAAAGTTAGCTGATGCTAAGAAAAAGGCAATTTCATATTGGGTGTGTAAGTGGTGTGGCTAGTTTTATGTTTGCATGAACTTCCGGCTAAGGGGCCTTGGAACTCTTTTCCTTGGTACCCAGGACAAAACCTAACCAGATTCCAAATTGGATCCCATCACTACAGTGGTTGGGTGGTTGGCTAACCCATGGGATCGGATGGGGTTAGGCTAGACTGATGGATCCGTAAATCGAGACTCAATTTCCGTTATTACGATAGATGAAGTAAGTCCCGGATAGTAATTGTTCTATGGATAGGAATCAACGGTTGTGCCTCTTGATGGGGAAAAAAGCGTTGATTCCAATGATCCAAGTGCAAGTTTCTTCCTTGATCTGACCGAGTATCTTTATAGGTGCAGTCGGATCAGTTTGATCACTACTAATGGTCTTGACTACGTTAGACTAAAAAGTTATCCTGGAGGAATCGCCCGTGCTTTCCGGATAAGGGAAGTTTTTTCGGGTTCGATTTTTGAAAAACCGACAGATTAGTCTTTTGTTTGGATATCCGTGGACGAGGCCTCGAGTGTGGGACCCTGCCTCGCGCAAAAAGTGCTACTTCCGCTGCTAGTACCCCGAATCCGTAGCGCGGTGGGAACAGGGATCACACAATTGGTATCAGAGCGAATTGGTTAATAAAGATCAACTGAGAAGCCAAATATGTCAAAAATTTATCAAGAAGCACAAAAAGGTTGTAATTGTGTGATATAATTCATACAATTTGATATTCAAACTGAAATTCGTAATTTGGTAATTGGGTCTTCAGATGGAAGTACCGTAATTATATAGAATCCCTGACTTGCTTGAGGCCTAGACATGATGGTATTTACCTTATAATTCCAAGGCCCGTGACTACCCGTATATACCGAGAGTATACTGCAGCTCTTTACTGACAGTATATACGAGTAAATCTAAGACTTGAAATTATAAGCGTTAATACTATCCAGAGGATGATTTCGAATGTGGTTGATATGATTTTTAATTCTGTTTGAGAATTGATGAATTGATTTGGATTCTGATTGAAAAATGATGATCCCTGAAATTTGGTTGAAATGTAATAAGCTGAGCAAAACCTCAATGAGGATGAATGGGACGAGTCCCTGTAATGATATTCATCTAGAATGATGATAATGATTTCAACAAATCACTATGAGATTAGTGGATTGTACTGTCAAATTACTACTGTTAACACTTGACACGGTAGATCAAGTTAAGGGATGACAAATTGAGAACTTACTTGTCTGAAATTTCCGTGGGAGGAATGTTCATAAAGAAATTTTTCGGTCTAATGGACCATTATCGTGTTAAAGATATGAATGATATGATTTGAATAAATTGTTATTTAATGATGAGTTCTATTTAAAGGATAATTATCCCCGTATTTTGTTAGGTTGACTAGAATATAAGGAACCCTAGAATAAATTGGATCTTAAGAAAAAGAGTTATCCTCTACCTTGCGAGATGAGGACATCTCGCACTTTTTTAAGTGGGGTAGAATGTAAGATTCCTCCCCAACCTTCGAGGTATACAGGAGTAAGAATCTCCCTTTTTGATCTTATAATTATTCCCTCTCTAAAATAAAAGAAAGATTCTGTTTCAAAAAGGGAGACCCTTTCCCTAGAATACTTCTCAGGAGTTCCACCTGTTTTAAGGATTCAGAACAATGAGTTCAGAAGTAAAAATCGGTGTTTTGGATACCAAGGTTTTGGTCTTCATTCGAGTACGGCCCAAAAGAAGTTCTTTATCTATTGGGGAGTTTAAGAAGTTATCCCCCAGATATTGTGAGCCTTATCTGAATTCAAAGAAAGTAAGTGACTTAGCTTACGAGCTTCTTTTATCTCCTCATCTCAAAGTTCTTAATGTATTTCATAGAAATATGTGCCAAATCCAAATCATGGAAAGACGGTAAAACTTCAGTGGCAAGATACCGTTGGCTTCTAAGTTACGCTAGCTCCTTCCTTTATATAAGTCGTAACTTTTACTTGTCGCTCACAGTAATCTTACTCCCATCAATCTCCTTCTTTCTTAATCTCCTTCATGGCTTGGCAACAAGAATTAGTTTTATCCATGATGATTTCTCACCTTCAAGACGCAAGCGAGTCTGTGAAGAAGGATTTTATAGAACAGTATGAGCGCTCACTTTTCCCTCACTTGGGAACTTCTGTAGCTCAGACCAAATGGCGGACCTATCAAAACATAACTAGGGTAATACCCTGGGGTCAGCAGCACTTTCGTAACAATGTCCGCTTGGCCATGGTTATTGAAGCTTGGGTTTGGGTCCCCGATACTACTGCGTCATGAGATCAAGACATCTTGGGTTTTCTGAGCGGGTCTTCTTACTGGCGTGTTTTCTTCCTCATGAGAAGATATGCCTTTACCCCGTTTTTGGCTTACCTCTCAGAGGTCCTTTTGTTAGATCACCTCATACCACTGAGATAGGTGCAGCAATAACCAACAGAATTATTCCCATAGATGAGTTACCTTATACATGCGCAGCTTGTGAGTGCTGCTTTTGTGATCATATGATGGACGGGCTTATGGAAGTGTAAAGAGTTCTTCTATCTTTACTGTATATGTTCCAAGAATGAATAAAGTTTAAATCTTGTTCTTGTCTTGAATCTTACTCTCTTGAGACTTTTCTTGGTGGTTAATCTTTATTCGTGCATCTTGCAAAATTATCCCAAGTTGCGAGATGAGGACATCTCGCGTTTTTTTAAGTGGGGTAGAATGTAAGATTCCTCCCCCAACCCCCTTTTGATGTCTAGTATCTTCCCCTGTAATCAATCCCTCTTCAGAAATATAAAGACCTTGTTTCTAACTGCTTTAACCTAGAGAGAGAAAATATTCTAGAGAGAGAATATTTAGATTTTTAATATTTTTGGATAGAAAATTATCTCATTTTATTAAAATAAGTTCCCCTGAAACAGAAATTCAAAAAGAACTTTCCAATGTGCAATTGGAATTAATTGGAAATGGGTATAAAGGACCTTAGTCTAAGAGTCTATATTTTCAAAAAAAATTGGATTATGGTCCAATTAAGGTTCCTATGGGCCAATAGCATCAATCCATGTGTAGGGAGGAGAAAAATCCAATTTGTAAAAGAAGATACCCAAAAATGAGTAAATGCTCACATAAGATGAAGAGTTGAAAATGTACAAGGTTTATTAGTAAAAAACTATGAGCAATATTAAAAATATGAGATATTTTGGGTATAATGATTCCATTTTGACACATATGTAAGGAAGGGGAGTTCTTTAAAGGAGGTGCATATTTCACATAAGATGAAGAGTTGAAAATGTACAAGGTTTATTAGTAAAAAACTATGAGCAATATTAAAAATATGAGATATTTTGGGTATAATGATTCCATTTTGACACATATGTAAGGAAGGGGAGTTCTTTAAAGGAGGTGCATATTTCACATGCTTGAATGAGTTTTAAACTCAAAAAAAATGTGATATTTTTATCTCTCCTCTCTCTTGAACCAAACCAAATATAAATGGAACCACCGAATCAAAAAGTAACCAAACTAGGTCTAAATCTAGTCCAAATTCAACCAAACTGAATTTGGAAAATTCTAGAATTCAGTTAGCTTTGGTTAGAGCTTCCCTCTCCTATAGAAAGAACATGAGCCCTTTGAAAAAAATAGAAGAATTTTACTATACTAGAGTTATGCTGAAATAATGCTAATTTCTACTATTCTCTAAAATTCTCTCCAAATTGAAGAAATTGGAGCTTCCTTCTTTCTTCAATCCCCATTGGTTGGGGGACTCTACTGTGAACAAAGAATCAAGCAAATTGTAAGATAAATGGTGAATTTTGATCTTTTCTATAATTTCTTAATGCTTCTCTCTTCTCAATCCCTCTCAAGCTTGAGAAGCTTAATTGGAATGGTTTTTGAATGCTATTGAAGTTAATTGATGAATGGTAGTGAAGAGTTACATAATTTGATGAATGCTATTGAAGTTAATTGATTGATGATAGTTAAGAATTACATAAATTTCCATTTATGCTTAATTTAAATGGTTTTTATGTAATTTCTCTCTCTCACTCAAGAAATGGTCATACTTATGACCCATTCTCAATCCAAATGAAGCTTTTCATAAAGCTTTTCCTTAATCCAAGATTAATCTATGCTTGAGGCCAAATTAATGACTTTTTTCTATGCTTTTAGTTTATGTATTTCATGAATATTGATGATTCAATCCATTATGGATTGAGGATCCAATTAGGGATCATTTTAATTATTTTCTTAATGATAAGCTTTATCCCTTAGAAAAATTGAGATATATCAGTCATAGCAGCGGAGCTATGGCAAAATTTTTATAAAAATTACGCATAAAACAATTTCATTCAAAGTATAAAAAGAGGACTTCCTACCATATTCTAGGAATTATCATCCTAGATTAATTGAAAGATATTCATTGTAATCATAGAGAAATTGATTTTTATATTATGCATAATTGATTTTCATGCATAGAAGTATGCATAAAAGATTATTATTTTAACATAAAAGTGTTACTTTTATCATAATTGGATTTCATGCATAGAGGTATGCATAAAAGATGATTATTTTAATGTAAAAGTGTTACTTTTATCATATTTGGATTTCATGCATAGAGGTATGCATAAAAGATGATTATTTTAATGTAAAAGTGTTACTTTTATCATATTTGGATTTCATGCATAGAGGTATGCATAAAAGATTATTATTTTAATGTAAAAGTGTTACTTTTATCATAATTGGATTTCATGCATAGAGGTATGCATAAAAGATGATTATTTTAATGTAAAAGTGTTACTTTTATCATATTTGGATTTCATGCATAGAGGTATGCATAAAAGATGATTATTTTAATGTAAAAGTGTTACTTTTGTCACAATTGAATTTCATGCATAGAGGTATGCATAAAAGTTGATTATTTTATTATAAAAGTGTTACTTTTATCATATTTGGATTTCATGCATAGAGGTATGCATAAAATATGATTATTTTAATGTAAAAGTGTTACTTTTGTCACAATTGAATTTCATGCATAGAGGTATGCATAAAAGTTGATTATTTTATTATAAAAGTGTTACTTTTATCATAATTGGATTTCATGCATGGAGGTATGCATAAAAGATATTCTTTTTATACTAAAAGTGTGATTTTCATCATAAATGGATTTTATGCATAACTTAGATGCATAAGAGAAATTCTTTTATTCTAAAAGTGTAATTCCTACCAAATTGAATTTATGCATAAGAAGATGCATAAAAAATTGATTTTTAATTCAAAAGTGTCATTCTCATCTAAATTGAATTTATGCATAGGAAGATGCATAAAAGATTGATTTTTAATTCAAAAGTGTCATTCTCATCTAAATTGAATTTATGCATAGGAAGGCATAAAAGATTGAATTTTAATTCAAAAGTGTCATTTTCATTTAAAATGAATTTATGCATAGGAAGATGCATAAAAGATTGATTTTACTTCGGAGGTATTAATCTCCTTAAATGGAATTTATGCATAAGTAAATGTGTAAAGAAATCTTATATCAAATATAAGAATTCTCTTGTATTCTATAAATAGATATGAGATGTGATAGGATGTGATAAGAGGTGTATAAGAGGTGATAAGAGGTGATAAGATAAATTAAGATGTGATAAGATGTGTATGGGATGAGGTAAGAAGTGTATGTGATAGGATAAGATGTATATGGGTTGTGATAGGGCGAGAATGGATGTGATGTAAAAGATTAGATGTGAAGGCATATGGGGTTATATGAATGGAAATGTGGAAATGGATGTATGTATGTGGATGTGTGGATGTGGAGATGGGAGTATAGATGTATGAATGTGAAAATGGATGTATGCATGAAGATGTATATGCATAGATGTGAATGTGGATGTAGATGTGGATGTATAGATGTGAATGGGAATGTGGATGTGAATGTGGATGTAGATGTGGATGTATAGATGTGAATGGGAATGTGGATGTGGATGTATGTATGTATGTGGATGTAGATGTGGATGTATAGATGTGAATGGGAATGTGGATGTGGATGTATGTGAATGTGGATGTAGATGTGGATGTATAGATGTGGATGTGGATGTATGTGAATGTGGATGTAGATGTGGATGTATAGATGTGAATGGGAATGTGGATGTGGATGTATGTATGTATGTGGATGTAGATGTGGATGTATAGATGTGAATGGGAATGTGGATGTGGATGTATATGAATGTGGATGTAGATGTGGATGTATAGATGTGAATGGGAATGTGGATGTGGATGTATGTATGTATGTGGATGTAGATGTGGATGTATACATGTGAATGGGAATGTGGATGTGGATGTATGTATGTATGTGGATGTGGATGTATGAATGAGGACGTGATAATGGATGTATGCATGTAGATGTGGATATATGGATGTGAATATGAATGTGGATGTGGATGTGGATGTATGGATGTGGATATGGATGTGTATGTATGAATGTAGACATGGGATGTGGATGTATAAATGAGGATGTGAAAATGGAGGTATGCATGTAGATGTGGATGTATGGATGTGAATGTGGATGTGGATATGGATGTGTATGTATGAATGTGGATATGGGATGTGGATGTATAAATGAGGATGTGAAAATGGATGTATGCATGTAAATGTGGATGTACGGATGTGAATGTGAATGTGTATGTGAATTAATGTGTCGTCGATATGAGAAAATGGATGAGAATGAGTACACATTAAATGGAATGTGGAATAAGTAATGTGGACTAAGGAGGGATAATGTGGAAAGACGAGAGTTCGATTTAGAAACTGTATTTTGTGACTGTTTGTAAATGACTGTTTTATGTCAAGAATGCTGGGGAAGCATTTTGACCGTCTTGTGGATTAAGGTCATGAAGACCTAACTGTTAAAGTTGCAACTGCTGACGGAGAGTCAATGGAGGACGTCTCGTGTAGCAAGGTCGACCGAGGTCTTGACCAGCCTCGGTTCGATTTAAAATGGTGAGCTTCCGGTATGGTGGATGAGGGACCAAGGAAGCGGCCTATGAGTGAAGCGCTAGGTCACCTGCGAGGGATCCTAGAGGGTGCTAACCATACGGTGCTCGGGCTCTGGGTCGCCGAAGATACCCACACGTGCGTCGTGGAAGATATTGGAACAAGGAGTAAGAGTTGTTTTGTGAAACCGGGCATGGATCTGGTTGATTGACCTTGCTGGTCTTCAATGGATGAGTCCATGGCTCTTTATATGGATCTGTTGGTTGATCTTGCTGATCTTCAACGAGAGTCCATCTTGATTTTTATAAGTGATTATATTGCCGAGTATTATGGGCTAGGAACTATTGAAAAGGCCCCTGTGTGGACAGGTGGTGAGCGTTCTAGTTGCCAATGATGCCATAGATACTCTGATGAAGGAATGATGGGAAATTATGAATCAACCGGATAAATTGGAAGATTATGATCAGTGGTACTATGGTTTCATTAAAGGATTGTTTTAAAGTTAGCTGATGCTAAGAAAAAGGCAATTTCATATTGGGTGTGTAAGTGGTGTGGCTAGTTTTATGTTTGCATGAACTTCCGGCTAGGGGGCCTTGGAACTCTTTTCCTTGGTACCCGGGACAAAACCTAACCAAATTCCAAATTGGATCCCATCACTACAGTGGTTGGGTGGTTGGCTAACCCATGGGATCGGATGGGGTTAGGTTGGACTGATGGATCCGTAAATCGAGACTCAATTTCCGTTATTACGATAGATGAAGTAAGTCCCGGATAGTAATTGTTCTATGGATAGGAATCAACGGCTGTGCCTCTTGATGGGGAAAAAAGCGTTGATCCAAGTGCAAGTTTCTTCCTTGATCTGACCGAGTATCTTTATAGGTGCAGTCGGATCAGTTTGATCACTACTAATGGTCTTGACTACATTAGAGTAAAAAGTTATCCTGGAGGAATCGCCCGTGCTTTCCGGATAAGGGAAGTTTTTTCGGGTTCGGTTTTGGAAAAACCGACGGATTAGTCTTTTATTCGGATATCCGTGGGTGGTGGACGAGGCCCCGAGTGTGGGACCCTACCTCGTGCAAGAAGTGCTACTTCCGCTCTGCTAGTACCCCGAATCCGTTGCGCGGTGGGAACAGGGATCACACAGTTGGTATCAGAGCGAATTGGTTAATAAAGATCAACTGAGAAGCCAAACATGTCAAAAATTTATCAAGAAGCACAAAAAGGTTGTAATTGTGTGATATAATTCATACAATTTGATATTCAAACTGAAATTCGTAATTTGGTAATTGGGTCTTCAGATGGAAGTACCGTAATTATATAGAATCCCTGACTTGCTTGAGGCCTAGACATGATGGTATTTACCTTATAATTCCAAGGCCCGTGACTAACCGTATATACCGAGAGTATACTGCAGCTCTTTACTGACAGTATATACGAGTAAATCTAAGACTTGAAATTATAAGCGTTAATACTATCCAGAGGATGATTTCGAATGTGGTTGATATGATTTTTAATTCTGTTTGAGAATTGATGAATTGATTTGGATTCTGATTGAAAAATGATGATCCCTGAAATTTGGTTGAAATGTAATAAGCTGAGCGAAACCTCAATGAGGATGAATGGGACGAATCCCTGTAATGATATTCATTTAGAATGATGATAATGATTTCAGCAAATCACTATGAGATTAGTGGATTGTGCTGTCAAATTACTACTGTTAACACTTGACACGGTAGATCAAGTTAAGGGATGACAAATTGAGAACTTACTTGTCTGAAATTTCCGTGGAGAAATGTTCATAAAGAAATTTTTCGGTCTAATGGACCATTATCGTGTTAAAGATATGAATGATATGATTTGAATAAATTGTTATTTAATGATGAGTTCTATTTAAAGTAATTATCCCCGTATTCTGTTGGGTTGACCAGAATATAAGGAACCCTATAATAAATTGGATCTTAAGAAAAAGAGTTATCCTCTACCTTGCGAGATGAGGACATCTCGCACTTTTTTAAGTGGGGTAGAATGTAAGATTCCTCCCTAACCTTCGAGGTATACAGGAGTAAGAATCTCCCTTTTTGATCTTATAATTATTCCCTCTCTAAAATAAAAGAAAGATTCTGTTTAAAAAAGGAAGACCCTTTCCCTAGAATACTTCTCAGGAGTTCCACCTGTTTTAAGGATTCAGAACAATGAGTTCAGAAGTAAAAATCGGTGTTTTGGATACCAAGGTTTTGGTCTTCATTCGAGTACGGCCCAAAAGAAGTTCTTTATCTATTGGGGAGTTTAAGAAGTTATCCCCCAGATATTGTGAGCCTTATCTGAACTCAAAGAAAGTAAGTGACTTAGCTTACGAGCTTCTTTTATCTCCTCATCTCAAAGTTCTTAATGTATTTCATAGAAATATGTGCCAAACCCAAATCATGGAAAGACGGTAAAACTTCAGTGGCAAGATACTGTTGGCTTCTAAGTTACGCTAGCTCCTTCCTTTATATAAGTCGTAACTTTTACTTGTCGCTCACAGTAATCTTACTCCCATCAATCTCCTTCTTTCTTAATCTCCTTCATGGCTTGGCAACAAGAATTAGTTTTATCCATGATGATTTCTCACCTTCAAGACGCAAGCGAGTCTGTGAAGAAGGATTTTATAGAACAGTATGAGCGCTCACTTTTCCCTCACTTGGGAACTTCTGTAGCTCAGACCGAATGGCGGACCTATCAAAACATAACTAGGGTAACACCCTGGGGTCAGCAGCACTTTCGTAACAATGTCCGCTTGGCCATGGTTATTAAAGCTTGGGTTTGGGTCCCCGATACTACTGCGTCATGAGATCAAGACATCTTGGGTTTTCTGAGCGGGTCTTCTTACTGGCGTGTTTTCTTCCTCATGAGAAGATATGCCTTTACCCCTTTTTGGCTTACCTCTCAGAGGTCCTTTTGTTAGATCACCTCATACCACTGAGATAGGTGCGGCAATAACCAACAGAATTATTCCCATAGATGAGTTACCTTATACATGCGCAGCTTGTGAGTGCTGCTTTTGTGATCATATGATGGACGGGCTTATGGAAGTGTAAAGAGTTCTTCTTCTTTACTGTATATGTTCCAAGAATGAATAAAGTTTAAATCTTGTTCTTGTCTTGAATCTTACTCTCTTGAGACTTTTCTTGGTGGTTAATCTTTATTCGTGCATCTTGCGAAATTATCCCAAGTTGTGAGATGAGGACATCTCGCGTTCTTTTAAGTGGGGTAGAATGTAAGATTCCTCCCCCAACCCCCTTTTGATGTCTAGTATCTTCCCCTGTAATCAATCCCTCTTCAGAAATATAAAGACCTTGTTTCTAACTGTTTTAACCTAGAGAGAGAAAATATTCTAGAGAGAGAATATTTAGATTTTTAATATTTTTGGATAGAAAATTATCTCATTTTATTAAAATAAGTTCCCTTGAAACAAAAATTCAAAAAGAACTTTCCAATGTGCAATTGGAATTAATTGGAAATGGGTATAAAGGACCTTAGTCTAAGGGTCTAAATTTTCAAAAAAATTTGGATTATGGTCCAATTAAGGTTCCTATGGGCCAATAGCATCAATCCATGTGTAGGGAGGAGAAAAATCCAATTTGTAAAAGAAGATACCCAAAAATGAGTAAATGCTCACATAAGATGAAGAGTTGAAAATGTACAAGGTTTATTAGTAAAAAACTATGAGCAATATTAAAAATATGAGATATTTTGGGTATAATGATTCCATTTTGACACATATGTAAGGAAGGGGAGTTCTTTAAAGGAGGTGCATATTTCACATAAGATGAAGAGTTGAAAATGTACAAGGTTTATTAGTAAAAAACTATGAGCAATATTAAAAATATGAGATATTTTGGGTATAATGATTCCATTGTGACACATATGTAAGGAAGGGGAGTTCTTTAAAGGAGGTGCATATTTCACATGCTTGAATGAGTTTTAAACTCAAAAATAATGTGATATTTTTATCTCTCCTCTCTCTTGAACCAAACCAAATCAAAATGGAACCACCGAATCAAAAAGTAACCAAACTAGGTCCAAATCTAGTCCAAATTCAACCAAACTGAATTTGGAAAATTCTAGAATTCAGTTAGCTTTGGTTAGAGCTTCCTTCTCCTATAAATAGAACATGAGCCCTTTGAAAAAAAAAGAAGAATTTTACTATACTAGAGTTATGCTGAAATAATGCTAATTTCTACTATTCTCTAAAATTCTCTCCAAATTGAAGAAATTAGAGCTTCCCTCTTTCTTCAATCCCCATTAGTGGCTCCATTAACATACTTAACCAATTGATTGGTTGGGGGCCTCTACCGTGAACAAAGAATCAAGCAAATTGTAAGGTAAATGGTGAATTTTGATCTTTTCTATAATTTCTCAATGCTTCTCTCTTCTCAACCCCTCTCAAGCTTGAGAAGCTTAATTGGAATGGTTTTTGAATGCTATTGAAGTTAATTGATAAATGGTAGTGAAGAGTTACATAATTTGATGAATGCTATTGAAGTTAATTGATTGATGATAGTTAAGAATTACATAAATTTCCATTTATGCTTAATTTAAATGGTTTTTATGTAATTTCTCTCTCTCACTCAAGAAATGGTCATACTTATGACCCATTCTCAATCCAAATGAAGCTTTTCATAAAGCTTTTCCTTAATCCAAGATTAATCTATGCTTGAGGCCAAATTAATGGCTTTTTTCTATGCTTTTAGTTTATGTATTTCATGAATATTGATGATTCAATCCATTATGGATTGAGGATCCAATTAGGGATCATTTTAATTATTTTCTTAATGATAAGCTTTATCCCTTAGAAAAATTGAGATATATCAGTCATAGCAGCGGAGCTATGGCAAAATTTTTATAAAAATTACGCATAAAACAATTTCATTCAAAGCATAAAAAGAGGACTTCCTACCATATTCTAGGAATTATCATCCTAGATTAATTGAAAGATATTCATTGTAATCATAGAGAAATTGATTTCTATATTATGCATAATTGATTTTCATGCATAGAAGTATGCATAAAAGATTATTATTTTAACATAAAAGTGTTACTTTTATCATAATTGGATTTCATGCATAGAGGTATGCATAAAAGATGATTATTTTAATGTAAAAGTGTTACTTTTATCATATTTGGATTTCATGCATAGAGGTATGCATAAAAGATGATTATTTTAATGTAAAAGTGTTACTTTTATCATATTTGGATTTCATGCATAGAGGTATGCATAAAAGATTATTATTTTAATGTAAAAGTGTTACTTTTATCATAATTGGATTTCATGCATAGAGGTATGCATAAAAGATGATTATTTTAATGTAAAAGTGTTACTTTTATCATATTTGGATTTCATGCATAGAGGTATGCATAAAAGATGATTATTTTAATGTAAAAGTGTTACTTTTGTCACAATTGAATTTCATGCATAGAGGTATGCATAAAAGTTGATTATTTTATTATAAAAGTGTTACTTTTATCATATTTGGATTTCATGCATAGAGGTATGCATAAAAGATGATTATTTTAATGTAAAAGTGTTACTTTTGTCACAATTGAATTTCATGCATAGAGGTATGCATAAAAGTTGATTATTTTATTATAAAAGTGTTACTTTTATCATAATTGGATTTCATGCATGGAGGTATGCATAAAAGATATTCTTTTTATACTAAAAGTGTGATTTTCATCATAAATGGATTTTATGCATAACTTAGATGCATAAGAGAAATTCTTTTATTCTAAAAGTGTAATTCCTACCAAATTAAATTCATGCATAAGAAGATGCATAAAAAAATAACATATTATGGTTCGTCATCTTACCAAAAAATATGAAAATATACAAAATGTAGGTGCTTGTATGCATAATATGATCTACCTACCCCCCAACCCTAATTTAAAAATCCAGACATGTGCATTCTTTCCCATAGTCACCCTATATTTTTCACTATATAGTAGTGATTCCTCTGAATTATAAACGCTTCCATTTGTCCGATCTTAATGACCAAACTCTCAAAGATAGTAGCTATATTCAAAATTATTGAATCTATCCTCTTAGCCGTCATATCTGATATGGCACTTCTATACCTTGCTGACCGATGGGCTTATTCATTTGCTTCTTGGTGTAATTCCTTTTGCAACACAAATCCTCCAATCTCCAATGCTCACATGTCATCCAAAGTAAGGTTTGTACCTCTTCCATGAGGCCATACAACCGGGGTCTTGCAAGTGAGTAACAGATAGTATTACATACTTTCCATGTTTGCTCTACGCTACTGTTACAAAACAAAACAAACTGATGCCTCTACCCTCCTGATCTCTTTCTCATACCATAGAAAGAAGGAGTTACAACACCTACCCCATAGTTTTTGATGTTCTTCTTACACTTGCCATCTTGGCCATGTAGCCATCCTTGGCAGGTGACCTTATTATTTAGTGGTGTTTGATGTAAAAAAGCCTAGATATTAACTAAAAAACTCCTTTTAAGATTTTTCACCTACTACTGTTTTGCTGAACATTTTGATTAGGTTCTTTTTTTAAAGAGTGGGTTCATGTATAAACATATTATGGTTGATCATCTTACCAAAAAATATGCAAATATACAAAATGTAGGTGCTTGTATGCATAATATGATCTACCTGCCCCCCAACCCTAATTTAAAAATCCAGACACGTGCATTCGTCACCCTATATTTTTCACTATATAGTAGTGATTCCTTTGAATTATAAACACTTCCATTTGTCTAGTCTTAATGACCAAATTCTCAAAGATAGTATAGCTATATGCAAAATTATTGAATCTATCCTCTTAGCCGCCATATCCAATATGGCACTTCTATACCTTGCAACCAATGGGGTTCTTCATTTGCTTCTTGGTGTAATCCCTTTTGCAACACAAATCCTCAAATCTCCAATGCTCACATGTCATCCAAAGTAAGGTTTGTACCTCTTCCATGAGGCCATACAACCGGGGTCTTGCAAGTGATTAATAGATAGTATTACATACTTTCCATGTTTAATCTATGCTATGGTTACAAAACACAAACTGATGCCTCTACCCTCCTGATCACTTTCTCGTACCATAGAAAGAAGGAGCTAGAACACCTTCCCCATAGTTTTTGATGTTCTTCTTACACTTGCCATCTTGACCACCTAGCCATCCTTGGCAGGTGACCTTGTTATTTAGTGGTGTTTGATGTAAAAAAACTTAGATATTAACTAAAAAACTCCTTTTTAGATTGTTCACTTACTACTGTTGCATTGAACATTCGTATTAGGTTCTTTTTCTAAAGAGTGGGTTGATGTATAAACATATAATGCTTCGTCATCTTTCCAAAACATATGCCAATATACAAAATGTAGGTGCTTGTATCCATAATATGATCTACTTGCCCCCCAACCCTAATTTAAAAATCCAGACATGTGCATTCTTTCCCATAGTTACCCTATATTTTTCACTATATAGTAGTGATTCCCTTGAATCATAAACACTTCCATTTGTTCGGTCTTAATGACCAACTTCTCAAAGATAGTAGCTATATTCAAAATCATTGAATCTATCCTCTTAGGCGTCATATCGAATATGGCACTTCTATACCTTGCTAAGACCGATGGGCTTCTTCATTTGCTTCTTAGTGTAATCCCTTTTGCAACACAAATCCTCCAATCTCCAATGCTCACATGTCATCCAAAGTAAGGTTTGTACCTCTTTCATGAGGCCATACAACCGGGATCTTGCAAGTGATTAACAGATAGTATTACATACTTTCCTTGTTTGATCTACGCTATTGTTACAAAACCACACAAACTGATGCCTCTACCCTCTTGATTACTTTCTCGTACCATAGAAAGAAGGAGCTAGAACACCTGCCCCATAGTTTTTGCTGTTCTTCTTACACTTGCCATCTTGGCCACCTAGCCATGACCTTGTTATTTAGAGGTGTTTTGATGTATAAAAAACTAAGATAATAACTAACAAACTCCTTTTAGATTGTTCACCTACTACTGTTGCAGAACATTCTGATTAGGTTCTTTTTCTAAGGAGTGGGTTGATGTATAAACATATTATGGTTCGTCATCTTACCAAAATGTATGAAAATATACAAAATGTAGGCGCTTGTATGCATAATATTATCTACCTGCCCCCCAACCCTAATTAAAAAATCCAAACATATGCATTCTTTCCCATAGTCACCCTATATTTTTCACTATATAGTAGTGATTCCTCTGAATCATAAACACTTCCATTTGACTGGTCTTAATGACCAAATTCTCAAAGATAGTAGCTATATTCAAAATTATTGAATCTATCCTCTTAGCCATCATATCCGATATCGCACTTCTATACCTTCCTGAGACCGATGGGCTTCTTCATTTGCTTCTTGGTGTAATCCCTTTTGCAACACAAATCCTCAAATCTCCAATGCTCACATGTCATCCAAAGTAAGGTTTGTACAGCTTCCATGAGGCCATACAACCGGGGTCTTGCAAGTGACTAACAGATAGTATTACATACTTTCCATGTTTGATCTACGCTATTGTTACAAAACCACACAAACTGATGCCTCTACCCTCCTGATGAGACTTTCTCGTACCATAGAAAGAAGGAGCTAGAACACCTGGCCCATAGTTTTTGATATTCTTCTTATACTTGCCATCTTGGCCACCTAGCCATACTTGGCAGTTGACCTTGTTTTTTAAAGGTGTTAATTGTAAAAAAACTTAGATATTAAAACTGAAAAGCTTCGTTTTAGATTGTTCACCTACTATTGTTGCTAAAGAGTGGGTTGATGTATAAACATATTATGGTTCGTCATCTTACCAAAAAAAATATGAAAATATACAAAATGTAGGTGCTTGTATGCATAATATGATCTACCTGCCCCCAACCATAATTTAAAAATCCAGACATGTGCATTCTTTCCCATAGTCAACCTATATTTTTCACTATATAGTAGTGATTCCTCTGAATTATAAACACTTCCATTTGTCCGATCTTAATGACCAAACTCTCAAAGATAGTAGCTACATTCAAAATTATTGAATCTATCCTCTCAGCCGTCATATCTGATATGGCACTTCTATACTTTGCTGACCGATGGGCTTATTCATTTGCTTCTTGGTGTAATTCCTTTTGCAACACAAATCCTCAAATCTCCAATGCTCACATGTCATCCAATGTAAGGTTTTTACCTCTTCCATGAGGCCATACAACAGCGGTCTTGCAAGTGATTAATAGATAATATTACATACTTTCCATGTTTGATCTATGCTATTGTTACAAAACACAAACTGATGCCTCTACCCTCCTGATCACTTTCTCTTAACATAGAAAGAAGGATGTAGAACACCTGCCCCATAGTTTTTGTTCTTCTTACACTTGCCATCTTAACCACCTAGCCATCCTTGGTAGGTGACCTTGTTATTTAGTGGTGTCTGATGTAAAAAAACTTAGATATTAAAATTGAAAAGCTTTGTTTTAGATTGTTCACCTACTATTGTTGCAGAACATTCTGATTAGGTTCTTTTTCTAAAGAGTGGGTTGATGTATAAACATATTATGGTTCGTCATCTTACCAAAAAATATGAAAATATACAAAATATAGATGCTTGTATGCATAATATGATCTACCTGCCCCCCAACCCTAATTTAAAAATCCAGACATGTGCATTCTTTCCCATAGTCACCCTATATTTTTCACTATATAGTAGTGATTCCTCTGAATTATAAACACTTCCATTTGTCCGGTCTTAATGACCAAACTCTCAAAGATAGTAGCTACATTCAAAATTATTGAATCTATCCTCTTAGCCGTCATATCTGATATGGCAGTTCTATACCTTGCTGACCGATAGGCTTATTCATTTGCTTCTTGGTGTAATCCCTTTTGCAACACAAATCCTCAAATCTCCAATGCTCACATGTCATCCAAAGTAAGGTTTGTACCTCTTCCATGAGGCCATACAACCGGGGTCTTGCAAGTGAGTAACAGATAGTATTACATACTTTCCATGTTTGATCTACGCTACTGTTACAAAACAAAACAAACTGATGCCTCTACCCTCCTGATCTCTTTCTCGTACCATAGAAAGAAGGAGCTAGAACACCTGCCCCATAGTTTCTGATGTTCTTTTTACACTTGCCATCTTGGCCACGTAGCCATCCTTGGCAGGTGACCTTGTTATTTAGTGGTATTTGATGTAAAAAAACCTAGATATTAACTAAAAAACTCCTTTTAAGATTTTTCACCTACTACTGTAGTTGAACATTCTGATTAGGTTCTTTTTTTAAAGAGTGGGTTTATGTATAAACATATTATGGTTCGTCATCTTACCAAAAAATATGCAAATATACGAAATGTAGGTGCTTGTATGCATAATATGATCTACCTGCCCCCCCAACCCTAATTTAAAAATCCAGACATGTGTATTCTTTCCCATAGTCACCCTATATTTTTCACTATATAGTAGTGATTCCTTTGAATTATAAACACTTCCATTTGTCTGGTCTTAATGACCAAATTCTCAAAGATAGTATAGCTATATGCAAAATTATTGAATCTATCCTCTTAGCCGCCATATCCAATATGGCACTTCTATACCTTGCTGACCAATGGGGTTCTTCATTTGCTTCTTGGTGTAATCCCTTTTGCAACACAAATCCTCAAATCTCCAATGCTCACATGTCATCCAAAGTAAGGTTTGTACCTCTTCCATGAGGCCATACAATCGGGGTCTTGCAACAAGTGATTAACAGATAGTATTACATGCTTTCAATGTTTGATCTATGCTATTGTTACAAAACACAAACTGCTGCCTCTACCCTCCTGATCACTTTCTCGTACCATAGAAAGAAGGAGCTAGAACAGCTACCCCATAGTTTTTGATGTTCTTCTTACACTTGCCATCTTGGCCACCTAACCATCCTTGGCAGGTGACCTTGTTATTTAGAGGTGTTTGATGTAAAAAAAAACTTAGATAATAACTAACAATCTCCTTTTAGATTGTTCACCTACTACTGTTACAGAACATTTTGATTAGGTTCTTTTTCTAAAGAGTGGGTTGATGTATAAACATATTTTGGTTCATCATCTTACCAAAAAAATATGAAAATATACAAAATGTAGGTGCTTGTATGCATAATATTATCTACTTGCCCCCCAAAACCTAATTTAAAAATCCAGACATGTGCATCCTTTCCCATAGTCACCCTATATTTTTCACTATATATTAGTGATTCCTCTGAATTATAAACACTCCCATTTGTCTGGTCTCTTAATGACAAAATTCTCAAAGATAGTAGCTATATTCAAAATTATTGAATCTATCCTCTTAGCCGTCATATCCGATATGGCACTTCTATACCTTGCTGAGACCGATGGGCTTCTTCATTTGCTTCTTGGTGTAATCCCTTTTGCAACACAAATCCACCAATCTCCAATGCCCACATGTCATCCAAAGTAAGGTTTGTACCTCTTCCATGAGGCCATACAATCGGGGTCTTGCAACAAGTGATTAACAGATAGTATTACATGCTTTCCATGTTTTTTCTATGCTATTGTTACAAAACACAAACTGCTGCCTCTACCCTCCTGATCACTTTCTCGTACCATAGAAAGAAGGAACTAGAACAGCTGCCCCATAGTTTTTGATGTTCTTCTTACACTTGCCATCTTGGCCACCTAGCAATCCTTGGCAGGTGACCTTGTTATTTAGAGGTGTTTGATGTAAAAAAAAACTTAGATAATAACTAACAATCTCCTTTTAGATTGTTCACCTACTACTGTTGTTGCAGAACATTTTGATTAGGTTCTTTTTCTAAAGAGTGGGTTGATGTATAAACATATTTTGGTTCGTCATCCTACCAAAAAAATATGAAAATATACAAAATGTAGGTGCTTGTATGCATAATATTATCTACCTGCCCCCCAAAACCTAATTTAAAAATCCAGACATGTGCATCTTTTCCCATAGTCACCCTATATTTTTCACTATATATTAGTGATTCCTCTGAATTATAAACACTTCCATTTGTCTGGTCTCTTAATGACCAAATTCTCAAAGATAGTAGCTATATTCAAAATTATTGAATCTATCCTCTTAGCCGTCATATCCGATATGGCACTTCTATACCTTGCTGAGACGGATGGGCTTCTTCATTTGCTTCTTGGCGTAATCCCTTCTGCAACACAAATCCACCAATCTCCAATGCCCACATGTCATCCAAAGTAAGGTTTGTACCTCTTCCATGAGGCCATACAATCGGGGTCTTGCAAGTGATTAACAGATAGTATTACATACTTTCCATGTTTGATCTATGCTATTGTTACAAAACACAAACTCATGCCTCTACCCTCCTGATCAGTTTCTCGTACCATAGAAAGAAGGAGCTAGAACACCTGCCCCATAGTTTTTGATGTTCTTCTTACACTTGCCATCTTGGCCACCTAGCCATCCTTGGCAGGTGACCTTGTTATTTAGTGGTGTTTTTGATGTTCTTCTTACACTTGCCATCTTGGCCACCTAGCCATCCTTGGCAGGTGACCTTGTTCTTTAGTGGTGTTTGATGTAAAAAAACTTAGATATTAACTAAAAAACTCCTTTTTAGATTGTTCACCTACTACTGTTGCGTTGAACATTCGTATTAGGTTCTTTTTCTAAAGAGTGGGTTGATGTATAAACATATTATGGTTCATCATCTTACCAAAAAAATATGTAAATATACAAAATAAAGGTGCTTGTATGCATAATATGATCTACTGCCCCCCCCAACCCTAATTTAAAAATCCAGACATGTGTATTCTTTCCCATAGTCACCCTCCTATATTTTTCACTATATAGTAGTGATTCCTTTGAATTATAAACACTTCCATTTGTCTGGTCTTAATGACCAAATTCTCAAAGATAGTATAGCTATATGCAAAATTATTGAATCTATCCTCTTAGCCACCATATCCGATATGGCACATCTATACCTTGCTGACCAATGGGGTTCTTCATTGGTTCTTGGTGTAATCCCTTTTGCAACACAAATCCTCAAATCTCCAATGCTCACATGTCATCCAAAGTAAGGTTTGTACCTCTTCCATGAGGCCATACAATCGGGGTCTTGCAACAAGTGATTAACAGATAGTATTACATGCTTTCAATGTTTGATCTATGCTATTGTTACAAAACACAAACTGCTGCCTCTACCCTCCTGATCACTTTCTCGTACCATAGAAAGAAGGAGCTAGAACAGCTACCCCATAGTTTTTGATGTTCTTCTTACACTTGCCATCTTGGCCACCTAACCATCCTTGGCAGGTGACCTTGTTATTTAGAGGTGTTTGATGTAAAAAAAAACTTAGATAATAACTAACAATCTCCTTTTAGATTGTTCACCTACTACTGTTGCAGAACATTTTGATTAGGTTCTTTTTCTAAAGAGTGGGTTGATGTA
The DNA here is from genome assembly GCF_041138505.1 of Cibotium barometz. Taxonomy (NCBI): domain Eukaryota; kingdom Viridiplantae; phylum Streptophyta; class Polypodiopsida; order Cyatheales; family Cibotiaceae; genus Cibotium; species Cibotium barometz. The sequence goes on from NC_141090.1 coordinate 43,982,597, forward strand.
TAAACATATTTTGGTTCATCATCTTACCAAAAAAATATGAAAATATACAAAATGTAGGTGCTTGTATGCATAATATTATCTACTTGCCCCCCAAAACCTAATTTAAAAATCCAGACATGTGCATCCTTTCCCATAGTCACCCTATATTTTTCACTATATATTAGTGATTCCTCTGAATTATAAACACTCCCATTTGTCTGGTCTCTTAATGACAAAATTCTCAAAGATAGTAGCTATATTCAAAATTATTGAATCTATCCTCTTAGCCGTCATATCCGATATGGCACTTCTATACCTTGCTGAGACCGATGGGCTTCTTCATTTGCTTCTTGGTGTAATCCCTTTTGCAACACAAATCCACCAATCTCCAATGCCCACATGTCATCCAAAGTAAGGTTTGTACCTCTTCCATGAGGCCATACAATCGGGGTCTTGCAACAAGTGATTAACAGATAGTATTACATGCTTTCCATGTTTTTTCTATGCTATTGTTACAAAACACAAACTGCTGCCTCTACCCTCCTGATCACTTTCTCGTACCATAGAAAGAAGGAACTAGAACAGCTGCCCCATAGTTTTTGATGTTCTTCTTACACTTGCCATCTTGGCCACCTAGCAATCCTTGGCAGGTGACCTTGTTATTTAGAGGTGTTTGATGTAAAAAAAAACTTAGATAATAACTAACAATCTCCTTTTAGATTGTTCACCTACTACTGTTGTTGCAGAACATTTTGATTAGGTTCTTTTTCTAAAGAGTGGGTTGATGTATAAACATATTTTGGTTCGTCATCCTACCAAAAAAATATGAAAATATACAAAATGTAGGTGCTTGTATGCATAATATTATCTACCTGCCCCCCAAAACCTAATTTAAAAATCCAGACATGTGCATCTTTTCCCATAGTCACCCTATATTTTTCACTATATATTAGTGATTCCTCTGAATTATAAACACTTCCATTTGTCTGGTCTCTTAATGACCAAATTCTCAAAGATAGTAGCTATATTCAAAATTATTGAATCTATCCTCTTAGCCGTCATATCCGATATGGCACTTCTATACCTTGCTGAGACGGATGGGCTTCTTCATTTGCTTCTTGGCGTAATCCCTTCTGCAACACAAATCCACCAATCTCCAATGCCCACATGTCATCCAAAGTAAGGTTTGTACCTCTTCCATGAGGCCATACAATCGGGGTCTTGCAAGTGATTAACAGATAGTATTACATACTTTCCATGTTTGATCTATGCTATTGTTACAAAACACAAACTCATGCCTCTACCCTCCTGATCAGTTTCTCGTACCATAGAAAGAAGGAGCTAGAACACCTGCCCCATAGTTTTTGATGTTCTTCTTACACTTGCCATCTTGGCCACCTAGCCATCCTTGGCAGGTGACCTTGTTATTTAGTGGTGTTTTTGATGTTCTTCTTACACTTGCCATCTTGGCCACCTAGCCATCCTTGGCAGGTGACCTTGTTATTTAGTGGTGTTTGATGTAAAAAAACTTAGATATTAACTAAAAAACTCCTTTTTAGATTGTTCACCTACTACTGTTGCGTTGAACATTCGTATTAGGTTCTTTTTCTAAAGAGTGGGTTGATGTATAAACATATTATGGTTCATCATCTTACCAAAAAAAATATGTAAATATACAAAATAAAGGTGCTTGTATGCATACTATGATCTACCTGCCCCCAACCCTAATTTAAAAATCCAGACATGTGCATTCTTTCCCATAGTCACCCTCCTATATTTTTCACTATATAGTAGTGATTCCTCTGAATTATAAACACTTCCATTTATCTGGTCTTAATGACCAAATTCTCAAAGATAGTATAGCTATATTCAAAATTATTGAATCTATCCTCTTAGCCACCATATCCGATATGGCACTTCTATACCTTGCTGACCAATGGGGTTCTTCATTGGTTCTTGGTGTAATCCCTTTTGCAACACAAATCCTCCAATCTCCAATGCTCACATGTCATCCAAAGTAAGGTTTGTACCTCTTCCATGAGGCCATACAATCGGGGTCTTGCAACAAGTGATTAACAGATAGTATTACATGCTTTCCATGTTTGATCTATGCTATTGTTACAAAACACAAACTGCTGCCTCTACCCTCCTGATCACTTTCTCGTACCATAGAAAGAAGGAGCTAGAACAGCTACCCCATAGTTTTTGATGTTCTTCTTACACTTGCCATCTTGGCCACCTAACCATCCTTGGCAGGTGACCTTGTTATTTAGAGGTGTTTGATGTAAAAAAAAACTTAGATAATAACTAACAATCTCCTTTTAGATTGTTCACCTACTACTGTTGCAGAACATTTTGATTAGGTTCTTTTTCTAAAGAGTGGGTTGATGTATAAACATATTTTGGTTCATCATCTTACCAAAAAAATATGAAAATATACAAAATGTAGGTGCTTGTATGCATAATATTATCTACTTGCCCCCCAAAACCTAATTTAAAAATCCAGACATGTGCATCCTTTCCCATAGTCACCCTATATTTTTCACTATATATTAGTGATTCCTCTGAATTATAAACACTCCCATTTGTCTGGTCTCTTAATGACAAAATTCTCAAAGATAGTAGCTATATTCAAAATTATTGAATCTATCCTCTTAGCCGTCATATCCGATATGGCACTTCTATACCTTGCTGAGACCGATGGGCTTCTTCATTTGCTTCTTGGTGTAATCCCTTTTGCAACACAAATCCACCAATCTCCAATGCCCACATGTCATCCAAAGTAAGGTTTGTACCTCTTCCATGAGGCCATACAATCGGGGTCTTGCAACAAGTGATTAACAGATAGTATTACATGCTTTCCATGTTTTTTCTATGCTATTGTTACAAAACACAAACTGCTGCCTCTACCCTCCTGATCACTTTCTCGTACCATAGAAAGAAGGAACTAGAACAGCTGCCCCATAGTTTTTGATGTTCTTCTTACACTTGCCATCTTGGCCACCTAGCAATCCTTGGCAGGTGACCTTGTTATTTAGAGGTGTTTGATGTAAAAAAAAACTTAGATAATAACTAACAATCTCCTTTTAGATTGTTCACCTACTACTGTTGTTGCAGAACATTTTGATTAGGTTCTTTTTCTAAAGAGTGGGTTGATGTATAAACATATTTTGGTTCGTCATCCTACCAAAAAAATATGAAAATATACAAAATGTAGGTGCTTGTATGCATAATATTATCTACCTGCCCCCCAAAACCTAATTTAAAAATCCAGACATGTGCATCTTTTCCCATAGTCACCCTATATTTTTCACTATATATTAGTGATTCCTCTGAATTATAAACACTTCCATTTGTCTGGTCTCTTAATGACCAAATTCTCAAAGATAGTAGCTATATTCAAAATTATTGAATCTATCCTCTTAGCCGTCATATCCGATATGGCACTTCTATACCTTGCTGAGACGGATGGGCTTCTTCATTTGCTTCTTGGCGTAATCCCTTCTGCAACACAAATCCACCAATCTCCAATGCCCACATGTCATCCAAAGTAAGGTTTGTACCTCTTCCATGAGGCCATACAATCGGGGTCTTGCAAGTGATTAACAGATAGTATTACATACTTTCCATGTTTGATCTATGATATTGTTACAAAACACAAACTCATGCCTCTACCCTCCTGATCAGTTTCTTGTACCATAGAAAGAAGGAGCTAGAACACCTGCCCCATAGTTTTTGATGTTCTTCTTACACTTGCCATCTTGGCCACCTAGCCATCCTTGGCAGGTGACCTTGTTATTTAGTGGTGTTTTTGATGTTCTTCTTACACTTGCCATCTTGGCCACCTAGCCATCCTTGGCAGGTGACCTTGTTATTTAGTGGTGTTTGATGTAAAAAAACTTAGATATTAACTAAAAAACTCCTTTTTAGATTGTTCACCTACTACTGTTGCGTTGAACATTCGTATTAGGTTCTTTTTCTAAAGAGTGGGTTGATGTATAAACATATTATGGTTCATCATCTTACCAAAAAAATATGTAAATATACAAAATAAAGGTGCTTGTATGCATACTATGATCTACCTGCCCCCAACCCTAATTTAAAAATCCAGACATGTGCATTCTTTCCCATAGTCACCCTCCTATATTTTTCACTATATAGTAGTGATTCCTCTGAATTATAAACACTTCCATTTATCTGGTCTTAATGACCAAATTCTCAAAGATAGTATAGCTATATTCAAAATTATTGAATCTATCCTCTTAGCCACCATATCCGATATGGCACTTCTATACCTTGCTGACCAATGGGGTTCTTCATTGGTTCTTGGTGTAATCCCTTTTGCAACACAAATCCTCCAATCTCCAATGCTCACATGTCATCCAAAGTAAGGTTTGTACCTCTTCCATGAGGCCATACAATCGGGGTCTTGCAACAAGTGATTAACAGATAGTATTACATGCTTTCCATGTTTGATCTATGCTATTGTTACAAAACACAAACTGCTGCCTCTACCCTCCTGATCACTTTCTCGTACCATAGAAAGAAGGAGCTAGAACAGCTACCCCATAGTTTTTGATGTTCTTCTTACACTTGCCATCTTGGCCACCTAACCATCCTTGGCAGGTGACCTTGTTATTTAGAGGTGTTTGATGTAAAAAAAAACTTAGATAATAACTAACAATCTCCTTTTAGATTGTTCACCTACTACTGTTGCAGAACATTTTGATTAGGTTCTTTTTCTAAAGAGTGGGTTGATGTATAAACATATTTTGGTTCATCATCTTACCAAAAAAATATGAAAATATACAAAATGTAGGTGCTTGTATGCATAATATTATCTACTTGCCCCCCAAAACCTAATTTAAAAATCCAGACATGTGCATCCTTTCCCATAGTCACCCTATATTTTTCACTATATATTAGTGATTCCTCTGAATTATAAACACTCCCATTTGTCTGGTCTCTTAATGACAAAATTCTCAAAGATAGTAGCTATATTCAAAATTATTGAATCTATCCTCTTAGCCGTCATATCCGATATGGCACTTCTATACCTTGCTGAGACCGATGGGCTTCTTCATTTGCTTCTTGGTGTAATCCCTTTTGCAACACAAATCCACCAATCTCCAATGCCCACATGTCATCCAAAGTAAGGTTTGTACCTCTTCCATGAGGCCATACAATCGGGGTCTTGCAACAAGTGATTAACAGATAGTATTACATGCTTTCCATGTTTTTTCTATGCTATTGTTACAAAACACAAACTGCTGCCTCTACCCTCCTGATCACTTTCTCGTACCATAGAAAGAAGGAACTAGAACAGCTGCCCCATAGTTTTTGATGTTCTTCTTACACTTGCCATCTTGGCCACCTAGCAATCCTTGGCAGGTGACCTTGTTATTTAGAGGTGTTTGATGTAAAAAAAAACTTAGATAATAACTAACAATCTCCTTTTAGATTGTTCACCTACTACTGTTGTTGCAGAACATTTTGATTAGGTTCTTTTTCTAAAGAGTGGGTTGATGTATAAACATATTTTGGTTCGTCATCCTACCAAAAAAATATGAAAATATACAAAATGTAGGTGCTTGTATGCATAATATTATCTACCTGCCCCCCAAAACCTAATTTAAAAATCCAGACATGTGCATCTTTTCCCATAGTCACCCTATATTTTTCACTATATATTAGTGATTCCTCTGAATTATAAACACTTCCATTTGTCTGGTCTCTTAATGACCAAATTCTCAAAGATAGTAGCTATATTCAAAATTATTGAATCTATCCTCTTAGCCGTCATATCCGATATGGCACTTCTATACCTTGCTGAGACGGATGGGCTTCTTCATTTGCTTCTTGGCGTAATCCCTTCTGCAACACAAATCCACCAATCTCCAATGCCCACATGTCATCCAAAGTAAGGTTTGTACCTCTTCCATGAGGCCATACAATCGGGGTCTTGCAAGTGATTAACAGATAGTATTACATACTTTCCATGTTTGATCTATGCTATTGTTACAAAACACAAACTCATGCCTCTACCCTCCTGATCAGTTTCTCGTACCATAGAAAGAAGGAGCTAGAACACCTGCCCCATAGTTTTTGATGTTCTTCTTACACTTGCCATCTTGGCCACCTAGCCATCCTTGGCAGGTGACCTTGTTATTTAGTGGTGTTTTTGATGTTCTTCTTACACTTGCCATCTTGGCCACCTAGCCATCCTTGGCAGGTGACCTTGTTATTTAGTGGTGTTTGATGTAAAAAAACTTAGATATTAACTAAAAAACTCCTTTTTAGATTGTTCACCTACTACTGTTGCGTTGAACATTCGTATTAGGTTCTTTTTCTAAAGAGTGGGTTGATGTATAAACATATTATGGTTCATCATCTTACCAAAAAAAATATGTAAATATACAAAATAAAGGTGCTTGTATGTATACTATGATCTACCTGCCCCCAACCCTAATTTAAAAATCCAGACATGTGCATTCTTTCCCATAGTCACCCTCCTATATTTTTCACTATATAGTAGTGATTCCTCTGAATTATAAACACTTCCATTTATCTGGTCTTAATGACCAAATTCTCAAAGATAGTATAGCTATATTCAAAATTATTGAATCTATCCTCTTAGCCACCATATCCGATATGGCACTTCTATACCTTGCTGACCAATGGGGTTCTTCATTGGTTCTTGGTGTAATCCCTTTTGCAACACAAATCCTCCAATCTCCAATGCTCACATGTCATCCAAAGTAAGGTTTGTACCTCTTCCATGAGGCCATACAATCGGGGTCTTGCAACAAGTGATTAACAGATAGTATTACATGCTTTCCATGTTTGATCTATGCTATTGTTACAAAACACAAACTGCTGCCTCTACCCTCCTGATCACTTTCTCGTACCATAGAAAGAAGGAGCTAGAACAGCTACCCCATAGTCTTTGATGTTCTTCTTACACTTGCCATCTTGGCCACCTAACCATCCTTGGCAGGTGACCTTGTTATTTAGAGGTGTTTGATGTAAAAAAAAACTTAGATAATAACTAACAATCTCCTTTTAGATTGTTCACCTACTACTGTTTGCAGAACATTTTGATTAGGTTCTTTTTCTAAAGAGTGGGTTGATGTATAAACATATTTTGGTTCATCATCTTACCAAAAAAATATGAAAATATACAAAATGTAGGTGCTTGTATGCATAATATTATCTACTTGCCCCCCAAAACCTAATTTAAAAATCCAGACATGTGCATCCTTTCCCATAGTCACCCTATATTTTTCACTATATATTAGTGATTCCTCTGAATTATAAACACTCCCATTTGTCTGGTCTCTTAATGACAAAATTCTCAAAGATAGTAGCTATATTCAAAATTATTGAATCTATCCTCTTAGCCGTCATATCCGATATGGCACTTCTATACCTTGCTGAGACCGATGGGCTTCTTCATTTGCTTCTTGGTGTAATCCCTTTTGCAACACAAATCCACCAATCTCCAATGCCCACATGTCATCCAAAGTAAGGTTTGTACCTCTTCCATGAGGCCATACAATCGGGGTCTTGCAACAAGTGATTAACAGATAGTATTACATGCTTTCCATGTTTTTTCTATGCTATTGTTACAAAACACAAACTGCTGCCTCTACCCTCCTGATCACTTTCTCGTACCATAGAAAGAAGGAACTAGAACAGCTGCCCCATAGTTTTTGATGTTCTTCTTACACTTGCCATCTTGGCCACCTAGCAATCCTTGGCAGGTGACCTTGTTATTTAGAGGTGTTTGATGTAAAAAAAAACTTAGATAATAACTAACAATCTCCTTTTAGATTGTTCACCTACTACTGTTGTTGCAGAACATTTTGATTAGGTTCTTTTTCTAAAGAGTGGGTTGATGTATAAACATATTTTGGTTCGTCATCCTACCAAAAAAATATGAAAATATACAAAATGTAGGTGCTTGTATGCATAATATTATCTACCTGCCCCCCAAAACCTAATTTAAAAATCCAGACATGTGCATCTTTTCCCATAGTCACCCTATATTTTTCACTATATATTAGTGATTCCTCTGAATTATAAACACTTCCATTTGTCTGGTCTCTTAATGACCAAATTCTCAAAGATAGTAGCTATATTCAAAATTATTGAATCTATCCTCTTAGCCGTCATATCCGATATGGCACTTCTATACCTTGCTGAGACGGATGGGCTTCTTCATTTGCTTCTTGGTGTAATCCCTTTTGCAACACAAATCCACCAATCTCCAATGCCCACATGTCATCCAAAGTAAGGTTTGTACCTCTTCCATGAGGCCATACAATTGGGGTCTTGCAAGTGATTAACAGATAGTATTACATACTTTCCATGTTTGATCTATGCTATTGTTACAAAACACAAACTCATGCCTCTACCCTCCTGATCAGTTTCTCGTACCATAGAAAGAAGGAGCTAGAACACCTGCCCCATAGTTTTTGATGTTCTTCTTACACTTGCCATCTTGGCCACCTAGCCATCCTTGGCAGGTGACCTTGTTATTTAGTGGTGTTTTTGATGTTCTTCTTACACTTGCCATCTTGGCCACCTAGCCATCCTTGGTAGGTGACCTTGTTATTTAGTGGTGTTTGCTGTAAAAAAACTTAGATATTAACTAAAAAACTCCTTTTTAGATTGTTCACCTACTACTGTTGCGTTGAACATTCGTATTAGGCTCTTTTTCTAAAGAGTGGGTTGATGTATAAACATATTATGGTTCATCATCTTACCAAAAAAATATGTAAATATACAAAATAAAGGTGCTTGTATGCATACTATGATCTACCTGCCCCCAACCCTAATTTAAAAATCCAGACATGTGCATTCTTTCCCATAGTCACCCTCCTATATTTTTCACTATATAGTAGTGATTCCTCTGAATTATAAACACTTCCATTTATCTGGTCTTAATGACCAAATTCTCAAAGATAGTATAGCTATATTCAAAATTATTGAATCTATCCTCTTAGCCACCATATCCGATATGGCACTTCTATACCTTGCTGACCAATGGGGTTCTTCATTGGTTCTTGGTGTAATCCCTTTTGCAACACAAATCCTCCAATCTCCAATGCTCACATGTCATCCAAAGTAAGGTTTGTACCTCTTCCATGTGGCCATACAACCGGGGGTCTTGCAAGTGATTAACAGATAGTATTACATACTTTCCATGTTTGATCTACGCTATTGTTACAAAACCACACAAACTGATGCCTCTACCCTCCTAATCACTTTCTCGTACCATACAAAGAAGGAGCTAGAACACTTGCCCCATAGTTTTTGATGTTCTTACACTTGCCATCTTGGCCACCTAGCCATCCTTGACCTAGTTATTTAGAGGTGTTTAATTTAAAAAGAACTTAGATATTAACTAAAAAACTCCTTTTAGATTGTTCACCTACTACTATTGCAGAACATTCTGATTAGGTTCTTTTTCTAAAGAGTGGGTTGATGTATAAACATATTATGGTTCGTCTCATCTTACCAGAAAATATGCAAATATACAAAATGTAGGTGCTTGTATGCATAATATTATCTACCTGCCCCCCGACCCTAATTTAAAAATGTAGGTGCTTGTATGCATAATATTATCTACCTGCCCCCGAACCCTAATTTAAAAATCTAGACATGTGCATTCTTTCCCATAGTCACCCTATATTTTTCACTATATAGTAGTGATTCCTCTGAATAATAAACACTTCCATTTGTCCGGTCTTAATGACCAAATTCTCAAAGATAGTAGCTACATTCAAAATTATTGAATCTTTCCTCTTAGCCGTCATATTTGATATGGCACTTCTATACCTTGCTGACCGATGGGCTTATTCATTTGCTTCTTGGTGTAATCCCTTTTGCAACACAAATCCTCAAATCTCCAATGCTCACATGTCATCCAAAGTAAGGTTTGTACCTCTTCCATGAGGCCATACAACCGGGGTCTTGCAAGTGAGTAACAGATAGTATTACATACTTTCCATGTTTGATCTACGCTACTGTTACAAAACAAAACAAAACAGACTGATGCCTCTACCCTCCTGATCTCTTTCTCGTACCATAGAAAGAAGGAGCTAGAACACCTGCCCCATAGTTTTTGATGTTCTTTTTACACTTGCCATCTTGGCCACGTAGCCATCCTTGGCAGGTGACCTTGTTATTTAGTGGTGTTTGATGTAAAAAAACCTAGATATTAACTAAAAAACTCCTTTTAAGATTTTTCACCTACTATTGTTGCTGAACATTCTGATTAGGTTCTTTTTTTAAAGAGTGGGTTTATGTATAAACATATTATGGTTCGTCATCTTACCAAAAAATATGCAAATATACAAAATGTAGGTGCTTGTATGCATAATATGATCTACCTGCCCCCCAACCCTAATTTAAAAATCCAGACATGTGCATTCTTTCCCATAGTCACCCTATATTTGTCAGTATATAGTAGTGATTCCTTTGAATTATAAACACTTCCATTTGTCTGGTCTTAATGACCAAATTCTCAAAGATAGTATAGCTATATGCAAAATTATTGAATCTATCCTCTTAGCCGCCATATCCAATATGCCACTTCTATACCTTGCTGACCAATGGGGTTCTTCATTTGCTTCTTGGTGTAATCCCTTTTGCAACACAAATCCTCAAATCTCCAATGCTCACATGTCATCCAAAGTAAGGTTTGTACCTCTTTCATGAGGCCATACAATCGGGGTCTTGCAACAAGTGATTAACAGATAGTATTAGTTGCTTTCCATGTTTGATCTATGCTATTGTTACAAAACACAAACTGCTGCTTCTACCCTCCTGATCACTTTCTCGTACCATAGAAAGAAGGAGCTAGAAAAACTACCCCATAGTTTTTGATGTTCTTCTTACACTTGCCATCTTGGCCACCTAACCATCCTTGGCAGGTGACCTTGTTATTTAGAGGTGTTTGATGTAAAAAAAAACTTAGATAATAACTAACAAACTCCTTTTAGATTGTTCACCTACTACTGTTGCAGAACATTTTGATTAGGTTCTTTTTCTAAAGAGTGGGTTGATGTATAAACATATTTTGGTTCGTCATGTTACCAAAAAAATATGAAAATATACAAAATGTAGGTGCTTGTATGCATAATATTATCTACCTGTCCCCCAAACCTAATTTAAAAATCCAAACATGTGCATCCTTTCCCATAGTCACCCTATATTTTTCACTATATATTAGTGATTCCTCTGAATTATAAACACTCCCATTTGTCTGGTCTCTTAATGACGAAATTCTCAAAGATAGTAGCTATATTCAAAATTATTGAATCTATCCTCTTAGCCGTCATATCCGATATGGCACTTCTATACCTTGCTAAGACCGATGGGCTTCTTCATTTGCTTCTTGGTGTAATCCCTTTTGCAACACAAATCCACCAATCTCCAATGCCCACATGTCATCCAAAGTAAGGTTTGTCCCTCTTCCATGAGGCCATACAATCGGGGTCTTGCAACAAGTGATTAACAGATAGTATTACATGCTTTCCATGTTTGATCTATGCTATTGTTACAAAACACAAACTGCTGCCTCTACCCTCCTGATCACTTTCTCGTACCATAGAAAGAAGGAGCTAGAAAAGCTGCCCCATAGTTTTTGATGTTCTTCTTACACTTGCCATCTTGGCCACCTAGCCATCCTTGCCAGGTGACCTTGTTATTTAGAGGTGTTTGATGTAAAAAAAAACTTAGATAATAACTAACAATCTCCTTTTAGATTGTTCACCTACTACTATTGCAGAACATTTTGATTAGGTTCTTTTTCTAAAGAGTGGGTTGATGTATAAACATATTTTGGTTCGTCATCCTACCAAAAAAATATGAAAATATACAAAATGTAGGTGCTTGTATGCATAATATTATCTACCTACCTTTCAAAACCTAATTTAAAAATCCAGACATGTGCATCCTTTCCCATAGTCACCCTATATTTTCCACTATATATTAGTGATTCCTCTGAATTATAAACACTTCCATTTGTCTGGTCTCTTAATGACCAAATTCTCAAAGATAGTAGCTATATTCAAAATTATTGAATCTATCCTCTTAGCCGTCATATCCGATATGGCACTTCTATACCTTGCTGAGACCGATAGGCTTCTTCATTTGCTTCTTGGTGTAATCCCTTCTGCAACACAAATCCACCAATCTCCAATGCCCACATGTCATCCAAAGTAAGGTTTGTACCTCTTCCATGAGGCCATACAACTGGGGTCTTGCAAGTGATTAACAGATAGTATTACATACGTTCCATGTTTGATCTATGCTATTGTTACAAAACACAAACTCATGCCTCTACCCTCCTGATCAGTTTCTCGTACCATAGAAAGAAGGAGCTAGAACACCTGCCCCATAGTTTTTGATGTTCTTCTTACACTTGCCATCTTGGCCACCTAGCCATCCTTGGGAGGTGACCTTGTTATTTAGTGGTGTTTGATGTAAAAAAACTTAGATATTAACTAAAAAACTCCTTTTTAGATTGTTCACCTACTACTGTTGCGTTGAACATTCGTATTAGGTTCTTTTTCTAAAGAGTGGGTTGATGTATAAACATATTATGGTTCGTCATCTTACCAAAAAAATATGTAAATATACAAAATAAAGGTGCTTGTATGCATACTATGATCTACCTGCCCCCCAACCCTAATTTAAAAATCCAGACATGTGCATTCTTTCCCATAGTCACCCTCCTATATTTTTCACTATATAGTAGCGATTCCTCTGAATTATAAACACTTCCATTTATCTGGTCTTAATGACCAAATTCTCAAAGATAGTATAGCTATATTCAAAATTATTGAATCTATCCTCTTAGCCACCATATCCGATATGGCACTTCTATACCTTGTTGACCAATGGGGTTCTTCATTGGTTCTTGGTGTAATCCCTTTTGCAACACAAATCCTCCAATCTCCAATGCTCACATGTCATCCAAAGTAAGGTTTGTACCTCTTCCATGTGGCCATACAACCGGGGGTCTTGCAAGTGATTAACAGATAGTATTACATACTTTCCATGTTTGATCTACGCTATTGTTACAAAACCACACAAACTGATGCCTCTACCCTCCTAATCACTTTCTCGTACCATACAAAGAAGGAGCTAGAACACCTACCCCATAGTTTTTGATGTTCTTACACTTGCCATCTTGGCCACCTAGCCATCCTTGACCTAGTTATTTAGAGGTGTTTAATTTAAAAAGAACTTAGATATTAACTAAAAAACTCCTTTTAGATTGTTCACCTACTACTATTGCAGAACATTCTGATTAGGTTCTTTTTCTAAAGAGTGGGTTGATGTATAAACATATTATGGTTCGTCTCATCTTACCAGAAAATATGCAAATATACAAAATGTAGGTGCTTGTATGCATAATATTATCTACCTGCCCCCCAACCCTAATTTAAAAATGTAGGTGCTTGTATGCATAATATTATCTACCTGCCCCCCAACCCTAATTTAAAAATCTAGACATGTGCATTCTTTCCCATAGTCATCCTATATTTTTCACTATATAGTAGTGATTCCTCTAAATAATAAACACTTCCATTTGTCAGGTCTAGTAATGACCAAATTCTCAAAGATAGTATAGCTATATTCAAAATTATTGAATCTATCCTCTTAGCCGCCATATCTGATATGGCACTTCTATACCTTGCTGAGATGACCGATGGGGTTCTTCATTTGCTTCTTGGTGTAATCCCTTTTGCAACACAAATCCTCCAATCTCCAATGCTCACATGTCATCCAAAGTAAGGTTTGTACCTCTTCCATGTGGCCATACAACCGGGGGTCTTGCAAGTGATTAACAGATAGTATTACATACTTTCCATGTTTGATCTATTTTATTGTTACAAAACCACACAAACTGATGCCTCTACCCTCCTGATTAACAGATAGTATTACATACTTTCCATGTTTGATCTATTTTATTGTTACAAAACCACACAGACTGATGCCTCTACCCTCCTGATCACTTTCTCCTACCATAGAAAGAAGGAGCTAGAACACCTGCCCCATAGTTTTTGATATTCTACTTACACTTGCCATCTAGCCATACTTGGCAGTTGACCTTGTTGTTTAAAGGTATTTGATGTAAAAAAACTTAGATATTAAAACTGAAAAGCTTCTTTTTAGATTGTTCACCTACTACTATTGTTGTAGAAGATTCTGATTAGGTTCTTTTTCTAAAGAGTGGGTTGATGTATAAACATATTATGGTTCGTCATCTTACCAAAAAATATGAAAAGATACAAAATGAAGGTGCTTGTATGCATAATATGATCTACCTATCCCCCAACCTTAATTTAAAAATGTAGACATGTGCATTCTTTCCCATAGTCACCCTATATTTTTTACTATATAGTCGTGATTCCTCTGAATTATAAACACTTCCATTTGTCCGGTCTTAATGACCAATTTCTCAAAGATAGTAGCTACATTCAAAATTATTGAATCTTTCCTCTTAGCCGTCATATCTGATATGGCACTTCTATACCTTGCTGACCGATGGGCTTATTCATTTGCTTCTTGGTGTAATCCCTTTCGCAACACAAATCCTCAAATCTCCAATGCTCACATGTCATCCAAAGTAAGGTTTGTACCTCTTCCATGAGGCCATACAACCGGGGTCTTGCAAGTGATTAATAGATAGTATTACATACTTTCCATGTTTGATCTACGCTATTGTTACAGAACCACACAAACTGATGCCTCTACCCTCCTGAACACTTTCTCGTACCATAGAAAGAAGGAGCTAGATCACCCGCCCCATAGTTTTTGATGTTCTTCTTACACTTGCCATCTTGGCCACCTAGCCATCCTTGGCAGGTCACCTTGTTATTTAGTGGTGTTTTTGATGTTCTTCTTACACTTGCCATCTTGGCCACCTAGCCATCCTTGGCAAGTGACCTTGTTATTTAGTGGTGTTTGATGTAAAAAAACTTAGATATTAACTAAAAAACTCCTTTTTAGATTGTTCACCTACTACTGTTGCGTTGAACATTCGTATTAGGTTCTTTTTCTAAAGAGTGGGTTGATGTATAAACATATTATGGTTCGTCATCTTACCAAAAAAATATGTAAATATACAAAATAAAGGTGCTTGTATGCATACTATGATCTACCTGCCCCCCAACCCTAATTTAAAAATCCAGACATGTGCATTCTTTCCCATAGTCACCCTCCTATATTTTTCACTATATAGTAGTGATTCCTCTGAATTATAAACACTTCCATTTATCTGGTCTTAATGACCAAATTCTCAAAGATAGTATAGCTATATTCAAAATTATTGAATCTATCCTCTTAGCCACCATATCCGATATGGCACTTCTATACCTTGCTGACCAATGGGGTTCTTCATTGGTTCTTGGTGTAATCCCTTTTGCAACACAAATCCTCCAATCTCCAATGCTCACATGTCATCCAAAGTAAGGTTTGTACCTCTTCCATGTGGCCATACAACCGGGGGTTTTGCAAGTGATTAACAGATAGTATTACATACTTTCCATGTTTGATCTACGCTATTGTTACAAAACCACACAAACTGATGCCTCTACCCTCCTAATCACTTTCTCGTACCATACAAAGAAGGAGCTAGAACACCTGCCCCATAGTTTTTGATGTTCTTACACTTGCCATCTTGGCCACCTAGCCATCCTTGGCAGGTGACCTAGTTATTTAGAGGTGTTTAATTTAAAAAGAACTTAGATATTAACTAAAAAACTCCTTTTAGATTCTTCACCTACTACTATTGCAGAACATTCTGATTAAGTTCTTTTTCTAAAGAGTGGGTTGATGTATAAACATATTATGGTTCGTCTCATCTTACCAAAAAATATGCAAATATACAAAATGTAGGTGCTTGTATGCATAATATTATCTACCTGCCCCCCAACCCTAATTTAAAAATCCAGACATGTGCATTCTTTCCCATAGTCATCCTATATTTTTCACTATATAGTAGTGATTCCTCTGAATTATAAACACTTCCATTTGTCAGGTCTAGTAATGACCAAATTCTCAAAGATAGTATAGCTATATTCAAAATTATTGAATCTATCCTCTTACCCGCCATATCCGATATGGCACTTCTATACCTTGCTGAGATGACCGATGGGGTTCTTCATTTGCTTCTTGGTGTAATCCCTTTTGCAACACAAATCCTCCAATCTCCAATGCTCACATGTC
This sequence comes from Cibotium barometz, assembly GCF_041138505.1. Classification (NCBI taxonomy): domain Eukaryota; kingdom Viridiplantae; phylum Streptophyta; class Polypodiopsida; order Cyatheales; family Cibotiaceae; genus Cibotium; species Cibotium barometz. The sequence goes on from NC_141090.1 coordinate 43,998,824, forward strand.
ATCCAAAGTAAGGTTTGTACCTCTTCCATGTGGCCATACAACCGGGGGTCTTGCAAGTGATTAGTATTACATACTTACCATGTTTGATCTATTTTATTATTACAAAACCACACAAACTGATGCCTCTACCCTCCTGATCACTTTCTCATACCATAGAAAGAAGGAGCTAGAACACCTGCCCCATAGTTTTTGATATTCTACTTACACTTGCCATCTAGCCATACTTGGCAGTTGACCTTGTTGTTTAAAGGTATTTGATGTAAAAAAACTTAGATATTAAAACTAAAAAACTTCTTTTTAGATTGTTCACCTACTACTATTGTTGTAGAAGATTCTGATTAGGTTCTTTTTCTAAAGAGTGGGTTGATGTATAAACATATTATGGTTCGTCATCTTACCAAAAAATATGAAAAGATACAAAATGTAGGTGCTTGTATGCATAATATGATCTACCTATCCCCCAACCTTAATTTAAAAATGCAGACATGTGCATTCTTTCCCATAGTCACCCTATATTTTTCACTATATAATAGTGATTCCTCTGAATTATAAACACTTCCATTTGTCCGGTCTTAATGACCAAATTCTCAAAGATAGTAGCTACATTCAAAATTATTGAATCTTTCCTCTTAGCCGTCATATCTGATATGGCACTCCTATACCTTGCTGACCGATGGGCTTATTCATTTGCTTCTTGGTGTAATCCCTTTTGCAACACAAATCCTCAAATCTCCAATGCTCACATGTCATCCAAAGTAAGGTTTGTACCTCTTCCATGAGGCCATACAACCGGGGTCTTGCAAGTGATTCATAGATAGTATTACATACTTTCCATGTTTGATCTACGCTATTGTTACAGAACCACACAAACTGATGCCTCTACCCTCCTAAAGACTTTCTCGTACCATAGAAAGAAGGAGCTAGATCACCCGTCCCATAGTTTTTGATGTTCTTCTTACACTTGCCATCTCGGCCACCTAGCCATCCTTGGCAGGTGACCTTGTTATTTAGTGGTGTTTGATGTAAAAAAACTTAGATATTAACTAAAAAACTCCTTTTTAGATTATTCACCTACTACTATTGCGTTGAACATTCGTATTAGGTTCTTTTTCTGAAGAGTGGGTTGATGTATAAACATATTATGGTTCGTCATCGTACCAAAACAATATGCAAATATACAAAATAAAGGTGCTTGTATGCATACTATGATCTACCTGCCCCCCAACCCTAATTTAAAAATCCAGACATGTGCATTCTTTCCCATAGTCACCCCATATTTTTCACTATATAGTAGTGATTCCTCTGAATTATAAACACTATATAGTAGTGATTCCTCTGAATTATAAACACTTCCATTTGTCTGGTCTAGTAATGACCAAATTCTCAAAGATAGTATAGCTATATTCAAAATTATTGAATCTATCCTCTTAGCTGCCATATCCGATATGGCACTTCTATACCTTGTTGAGATGACCGATGGGGTTCATCATTTGCTTCTTGGTGTAATCCCTTTTGCAACACCAATCCTCCAATCTCTAATTCTCACATGTCATCCAAAGTAAGGTTTGTACCTCTTCCATGTGGCCATACAACTGGGGGTCTTGCAAGTGATTAACAGATAGTATTACATACTTTCCATGTTTGATCTATTTTATTGTTACAAAACCACACAAACTGATGCCTCTACCCTCCTGATCACTTTCTCATACCATAGAAAGAAGGAGCTAGAACACCTGCCCCATAGTTTTTGATATTCTACTTACACTTGCCATCTAGCCATACTTGGCAGTTGACCTTGTTGTTTAAAGGTATTTGATGTAAAAAAACTTAGATATTAAAATTGAAAAGCTTCTTTTTAGATTGTTCACCTACTACTATTGTTGTAGAAGATTCTGATTAGGTTCTTTTTCTAAAGAGTGGGTTGATGTATAAACATATTATGGTTTGTCATCTTACCAAAAAATATGAAAAGATACAAAATGTAGGTGCTTGTATGCATAATATGATCTACCTATCCCCCAACCTTAATTTAAAAATGCAGACATGTGCATTCTTTCCCATAGTCACCCTATATTTTTCACTATATAGTAGTGATTCCTCTGAATTATAAACACTTCCATTTGTCCGGTCTTAATAACCAAACTCTCTAAGATAGTAGCTACATTCAAAATTATTATATCTTTCCTCTTAGCCGTCATATCTGATATGGCACTTCTATACCTTGCTAACCGATGGGCTTATTCATTTGCTTCTTGGTGTAATCCCTTTTGCAACACAAATCCTCAAATCTCCAATGCTCACATGTCATCCAAAGTAAGGTTTGTACCTCTTCCATGAGGCCATACAACCGGGGTCTTGCAAGTGATTAATAGATAGTATTACATACTTTCCATGTTTGATCTATGCTATTGTTACAGAACCACACAAACTGATGCCTCTACCCTCCTGAAGACTTTCTCGTACCATAGAAAGAAGGAGCTAGATCACCCGCCCCATAGTTTTTGATGTTCTTCTTACACTTGCCATCTTGGCCACCTAGCCATCCTTGGCAGGTGACCTTGTTATTTAGTGGTGTTTGATGTAAAAAAAACATAGATATTAACTAAAAAACTCCTTTTTAGATTTTTCACCTACTACTGTTGTTGCTGAACATTCTCATTAGGTTCTTTTTTTAAAGAGTGGGTTGATGTATAAACATATTATGGTTCGTATCTAACCAAGAAATATGCAAATATACAAAATGTAGGTGCTTGTATGCATAATATAATCTACCTGCCCCCCAACCCTAATTAAAAAATCCAGACATGTGCATTCTTTCCTATAGTCACCCTATATTTTTCACTATATAGTAGTGATTCCTCTGAATTATAAACACTTCCATTTGTCTGGTCTAGTAATGACCAAATTCTCAAAGATAGTATAGCTATATTCAAAATTATTGAATCTATCCTCTTAGCCGCCATATCCGATATGGCACTTCTATACCTTGCTGAGATGACCGATGGGGTTCTTCATTTGCTTCTTGGTGTAATCCCTTTTGCAACACAAATCCTCCAATCTCCAATTCTCACATGTCATCCAAAGTAAGGTTTGTACCTCTTCCATGTGGCCATACAACCGGGGGTCTTGCAAGTGATTAACAGATAGTATTACATACTTTCCATGTTTGATCTATTTTATTGTTACAAAACCACACAAACTGATGCCTCTACCCTCCTGATCACTTTCTCATACCATAGAAAGAAGGAGCTAGAACACCTGCCCCATAGTTTTTGATATTCTACTTACACTTGCCATCTAGCCATACTTGGCAGTTGACCTTGTTGTTTAAAGGTATTTGATGTAAAAAAACTTAGATATTAAAACTGAAAAGCTTCTTTTTAGATTGTTCACCTACTACTATTGTTGTAGAAGATTCTGATTAGGTTCTTTTTCTAAAGAGTTCACCTACTACTTTTGTTGTAGAAGATTCTGATTAGGTTCTTTTTCTAAAGAGTGGGTTGATGTATAAACATATTATGGTTCGTCATCTTACCAAAAAATATGAAAAGATACAAAATGTAGGTGCTTGTATGCATAATATGATCTACCTATCCCCCAACCTTAATTTAAAAATGCAGACATGTGCATTCTTTCCCATAGTCACCCTATATATTTCACTATATAATAGTGATTCCTCTGAATTATAAACACTTCCATTTGTCCGGTCTTAATGACCAAATTCTCAAAGATAGTACATTCAAAATTATTGAATCTTTCCTCTTAGCCGTCATATCTGATATGGCACTTCTATACCTTGCTGACCGATGGGCTTATTCATTTGCTTCTTGGTGTAATCCCTTTTGCAACACAAATCCTCAAATCTCCAATGCTCACTTGTCATCCAAAGTAAGGTTTGTACCTCTTCCATGAGGCCATACAACCAGGGTCTTGCAAGTGATTAATAGATAGTATTACATACTTTCCATGTTTGATCTACGCTATTGTTACAGAACCACACAAACTGATGCCTCTACCCTCCTGAAGACTTTCTCGTACCATAGAAAGAAGGAGCTAGATCACCCGTCCCATAGTTTTTTATGTTCTTCTTACACTTGCCATCTTGGCCACCTAGCCATCCTTGGCAGGTGACCTTGTTATTTAGTGGTGTTTGATGTAAAAAAACTTAGATATTAACTAAAAAACTCCTTTTTAGATTACACCTACTACTATTGCGTTGAACATTCGTATTAGGTTCTTTTTCTGAAGAGTGGGTTGATGTATAAACATATTATGGTTCGTCATCGTACCAAAACAATATGCAAATATACAAAAAAAAAGGTGCTTGTATGCATACTATGATCTACCTGCCCCCCAACCCTAATTTAAAAATCCAGACATGTGCATTCTTTCCCATAGTCACCCTATATTTTTCACTATATAGTAGTGATTCCTCTGAATTATAAACACTATATAGTAGTGATTCCTCTGAATTATAAACACTTCCATTTGTCTGGTCTAGTAATGACCAAATTCTGAAAGATAGTATAGCTATATTCAAAATTATTGAATCTATCCTCTTAGCCGCCATATCCGATATGGCACTTCTATACCTTGTTGAGATGACCGATGGGGTTCATCATTTGCTTCTTGGTGTAATCCCTTTTGCAACACAAATCCTCCAATCTCCAATGCTCACATGTCATCCAAAGTAAGGTTTGTACCTCTTCCATGTGGCCATACAACCGGGGGTCTTGCAAGTGATTAACAGATAGTATTACATACTTTCCATGTTTGATCTATTTTATTGTTACAAAACCACACAAACTGATGCCTCTACCCTCCTGATCACTTTCTCATACCATAGAAAGAAGGAGCTAGAACACCTGCCCCATAGTTTTTGATATTCTACTTACACTTGCCATCTAGCCATACTTGGCAGTTGACCTTGTTGTTTAAAGGTATTTGATGTAAAAAAACTTAGATATTAAAACTGAAAAGCTTCTTTTTAGATTGTTCACCTACTACTATTGTTGTAGAAGATTCTGATTAGGTTCTTTTCCTAAAGAGTGGGTTGATGTATAAACATATTATGGTTCGTCATCTTACCAAAAAATATGAAAAGATACAAAATGAAGGTGCTTGTATGCATAATATGATCTACCTATCCCCCAACCTTAATTTAAAAATGCAGACATGTGCATTCTTTCCCATAGTCACCCTATATTTTTCACTATATAGTAGTGATTCCTCTGAATTATAAACACTTCCATTTGTCCGGTCTTAATGACCAAATTCTCAAAGATAGTAGCTACATTCAAAATTATTGAATCTTTTCTCTTAGCCGTCATATCTGATATGGCACTTCTATACCTTGCGGACCGATGGGCTTCTTCATTTGCTTCTTGGTGTAATCCCTTTTTTCAACACAAATCCTCAAATCTCCAATGCTCACATGTCATCCAAAGTAAGGTTTGTACCTCTTCCATGAGGCCATACAACCGGGGTCCTGCAAGTGATTAATAGATAGTATTACATACTTTCCATGTTTGATCTACGCTATTGTTACAGAACCACACAAACTGATGCCTCTACCCTCCTGAAGACTTTCTCGTACCATAGAAAGAAGGAGCTAGATCACCTGCCCCATAGTTTTTGATGTTCTTCTTACACTTGCCATCTTGGCCACCTAGCCATCCTTGGCAGGTGACTTTGTTATTTAGTGGTGTTTGATGTAAAAAAACTTAGATATTAACTAAAAAACTCCTTTTTAGATTATTCACCTACTACTATTGCGTTGAACATTCGTATTAGGTTCTTTTTCTAAAGAGTGGGTTGATGTATATTTATATTATGGTTCGTCATCTTACCAAAAAAATATGCAAATATACAAAATAAAGGTGCTTGTATGCATAATATTATCTACCTGCCCCCCAACCCTAATTTAAAAATCCAGACATGTGCATTCTATCCCATAGTCACCCTATATTTTTCACTATATAGTAGTGATTCCTCTGAATTATAAACACTTCCATTTGTCTGGTCTAGTAATGACCAAATTCTCAAAGATAGTATAGCTATATTCAAAATTAGTGAATCTATCCTCTTAGCCACCATATCCGATATGGCACTTCTATACCTTGCTGAGATGACCGATGGGGTTCTTCATTTGCTTCTTGGTGTAATCCCTTTTGCAACACAAATCCTCCAATCTCCAATGCTCACATGTCATCCAAAGTAAGGTTTGTACCTCTTCCATGTGGCCATACAACCGGGGGTCTTGCAAGTGATTAACAGATAGTATTACATACTTTCCATGTTTGATCTATTTTATTGTTACAAAACCACACAAACTGATGCCTCTACCCTCCTGATCACTTTCTCATACCATAGAAAGAAGGAGCTAGAACACCTGCCCCATAGTTTTTGATATTCTACTTACACTTGCCATCTAGCCATACTTGGCAGTTGACCTTGTTGTTTAAAGGTATTTGATGTAAAAAAACTTAGATATTAAAACTGAAAAGCTTCTTTTTAGATTGTTCACCTACTGCTATTGTTGTAGAAGATTCTGATTAGGTTCTTTTTCTAAAGAGTGGGTTGATGTATAAACATATTATGGTTCGTCATCTTACCAAAAAATATGAAAAGATACAAAATGTAGGTGCTTGTATGCATAATATGATCTACCTATCCCCCAACCTTAATTTAAAAATGCAGACATGTGCATTCTTTCCCATAGTCACCCTATACTTTTCACTATATAGTAGTGATTCCTCTGAATTATAAACACTTCCATTTGTCCGGTCTTAATGACCAAATTCTCAAAGATAGTAGCTACATTCAAATTTATTGAATCTTTCCTCTTAGCCGTCATATCTGATATGGCACTTCTATACCTTGCTGACCGATGGGCTTATTCATTTGCTTCTTGGTGTAATCCCTTTTGCAACACAAATCCTCAAATCTCCAATGCTCACATGTCATCCAAAGTAAGGTTTGTACCTCTTCCATGAGGCCATACAACCGGGGTCTTGCAAGTGATTCATAGATAGTATTACATACTTTCCATGTTTGATCTACGCTATTGTTACAGAACCACACAAACTGATGCCTCTACCCTCCTGAACACTTTCTCGTACCATAGAAAGAAGGAGCTAGATCACCCGCCCCATAGTTTTTGATGTTCTTCTTACACTTGCCATCTTCGCCACCTAGACATCCTTGGCAGGTGACCTTGTTATTTAGTGGTGTTTGATGTAAAAAAACTTAGATATTAACTAAAAAACTCCTTTTTAGATTTTTCACCTACTACTGTTGTTGCTGAACATTCTGATTATGTTCTTTTTTTAAAGAGTGGGTTGATGTATAAACATATTATGGTTCGTATCTAACCAAGAAATATGCAAATATACAAAATGTAGGTGCTTGTATGCATAATATAATCTACCTGCCTCCCAACCCTAATTAAAAAATCCAGACATGTGCATTCTTTCCTATAGTCACCCTATATTTTTCACTATATAGTAGTGATTCCTCTGAATTATAAACACCTCCATTTGTCTGGTCTTAATGACTAAATTCTCAAAGATAGTATAGCTATATTAAAAATTATTGAATCTATCCCTCTTAGCTGCCATATCCGATATGGCACTTCTATACCTTGCTGACCAATGGGGTTCTTCATTTGCTTCTTGGTGTAATCCCTCTTGCAACACAAATCCTCCAATCTCCAATGCTCACATGTTATCCAAAGTAAGGTTTGTACCTCTTCCATGAGGCCATACAACCGGGGTCTTGCAAGTGATTAATAGATAGTATTACATACTTTCCATGTTCGATCTACGCTATTGTTATAGAACCACACAAACTAATGCCTCTACCCTCCTGAAGACTTTCTCGTACCATAGAAAGAAGGAGCTAGATCACCCGGCCCATAGTTTTTGATGTTCTTCTTACACTTGCCATCTTGGCCACCTAGCCAACCTTGGCAGGTGACCTTGTTATTTAGTGGTGTTTGATGTAAAGTAACTAAGATAGTAACTAAAAAACTCCTTTTTAGATTATTCACCTACTACTGTTGCATTGAACATTCGTATTAGGTTCTTCTTCTAAAGAGTGGGTTGATGTATAAACATATTATGGTTCGTCATCTTACCAAAAAAATATGCAAATATACAAAATAAAGGTGCTTGTATGCATACTATGATCTACCTGCCCCCCAACCCTAATTTAAAAATCCAGACATGTGCATTCTTTCCCATAGTCACCCTATATTTTTCACTATATAGTAGTGATTCCTCTGAATTATAAACACTTCCATTTGTCTGGTCTAGTAATGACCAAATTCTCAAAGATAGTATAGCTATATTCAAAATTATTGAATCTATCCTCTTAGCCGCCATATCCGATATGGCACTTCTATACCTTGCTGAGATGACCAATCGGGTTCTTCATTTGCTTCTTGGTGTAATCCCTTTTGCAACACAAATCCTCCAATCTCCAATGCTCACATGTCATCCAAAGTAAGGTTTGTACCTCTTCCATGTGGCCATACAACCAGGGGTCTTGCAAGTGATTAACAGATAGTATTACATACTTTCCATGTTTGATCTATTTTATTGTTACAAAACCACACAAACTGATGCCTCTACCCTCCTGATCACTTTCTCATACCATAGAAAGAAGGAGCTAGAACACCTGCCCCATAGTTTTTGATATTCTACTTACACTTGCCATCTAGCCATACTTGGCAGTTGACCTTGTTGTTTAAAGGTATTTGATGTAAAAAAACTTAGATATTAAAACTGAAAAGCTTCTTTTTAGATTGTTCACCTACTACTATTGTTGTAGAAGATTCTGATTAGGTTCTTTTTCTAAAGAGTGGGTTGATGTATAAACATATTATGGTTCGTCATCTTACCAAAAAATATGAAAAGATACAAAATGTAGGTGCTTGTATGCATAATATGATCTACCTATCCCCCAACCTTAATTTAAAAATATAGACATGTGCATTCTTTCCCATAGTCACCCTATATTTTTCACTATATAGTAGTGATTCCTCTGAATTATAAACACTTCCATTTGTCCGGTCTTAATGACCAAATTCTCAAAGATAGTAGCTACATTCAAAATTATTGAATCTTTCCTCTTAGCCATCATATCTGATATGGCACTTCTATACCTTGCTGACCGATGGGCTTATTCATTTGCTTCTTGGTGTACTCCCTTTTGCAACACAAATCCTCAAATCTCCAATGCTCACATGTCATCCAAAGTAAGGTTTGTACCTCTTCCATGAGGCCATACAACCGGGGTCTTGCAAGTGATTAATAGATAGTATTACATACTTTCCATGTTTGATCTATGCTATTGTTACAGAACCACACAAACTAATGCCTCTACCCTCCTGAACACTTTCTCGTACCATAGAAAGAAGGAGCTAGATCACCCGCCCCATAGTTTTTGATGTTCTTCTTACACTTGCCATCTTGGCCACCTAGCCATCCTTGGCAGGTGACCTTGTTATTTAGTGGTGTTTGATGTAAAAAAACTTAGATATTAACTAAAGAACTCCTTTTTAGATTTTTCACCTACTACTGTTATTGCTAAACATTCTGATTAGGTTCTTTTTTTAAAGAGTGGGTTGATGTATAAACATATTATGGTTCGTATCTAACCAAGAAATATGCAAATATACAAAATGTAGGTGCTTGTATGCATAATATAATCTACCTGCCCCCCAACCCTAATTAAAAAATCCAGACATGTGCATTCTTTCCTATAGTCACCCTATATTTTTCACTATATAGTAGTGATTCCTCTGAATTATAAACACTTCCATTTGTCTGGTCTTAATGACTAAATTCTCAAAGATAGTATAGCTATATTCAAAATTATTGAATCTATCCCTCTTAGCTCCCATATCCGATATGGCACTTCTATACCTTGCTGACCAATGGGGTTCTTCATTTGCTTCTTGGTGTAATCCCTTTTGCAACACAAATCCTCCAATCTCCAATGCTCACATGTTATCCAAAGTAAGGTTTGTACCTCTTCCATGTGGCCATACAACCGGGGGTCTTGCAAGTGATTAACAAATAGTATTACATACTTTCCAAGTTTAATCTATACTATTGTTACAAAACCACACAAACTGATGCCTCTACGCTCCTGATCACTTTCTCGTACCATAGAAAGAAGGAGCTAGAACACTTGCCCCATAGCTTTTGATGTTCTTCTTACACTTGCCATCTTGGTCACCTAGCCATCCTTGGCAGGTGACCTTGTTATTTAGAGGTGTTTGATGTAAAAAAACTTAGATATCAACTAAAAAACTCCTTTTTAGATTGTTCACCTAGTACTGTTGCGCTGAACATTCTGATTAGGTTCTTTTTTTAAAGAGTGGGTTGATGTATAATTATATTATGGTTCATATCAAACCAAGAAATATGCAAATATACAAAATGTAGGTGCTTGTATGCATAATATGATCTACATGCCCCCCAACCCTAATTTAGAAATCTAGACATATGCATTCTTTCCCATAGTCACCCTCCTATATTTTTCACTATATAGTAGTGATTCCTCTGAATTATAAACACTTCCATTTATCTCGTCTTAATGACCAAATTCTCAAAGATAGTATAGCTATATTCAAAATTATTGAATCTATCCTCTTAGCCACCATATCCGATATGGCACTTCTATATCTTGCTGACCAATGGGGTTCTTCATTGGTTCTTGGTGTAATCCCTTTTGCAACACAAATCCTCCAATCTCCAATGCTCACATTTCATCCAAAGTAAGGTTTGTACCTCTTCCATGTGGCCATACAACCGGGGGTCTTGCAAGTGATTAACAGATAGTATTACATACTTTCCATGTTTGATCTACGCTATTGTTACAAAACCACACAAAGTGATGCCTCTACCCTCCTAATCACTTTCTCGTACCATAGAAAGAAGGAGCTAGAACACCTGCCCCATAGTTTTTGATGTTCTTACACTTGCCATCTTGGCCACCTAGCCATCCTTGGCAGGTGACCTAGTTATTTAGAGGTGTTTAATTTAAAAAGAACTTAGATATTAACTAAAAAACTCCTTTTAGATTGTTCACCTACTACTATTGCAGAACATTCTGATTAGGTTCTTTTTCTAAAGAGTGGTTTGATGTATAAACATATTATGGTTCGTCTCATCTTACCAAAAAATATGCAAATATACAAAATGTAGGTGCTTGTATGCATAATATTATCTACCTGCCCCCCAACCCTAATTTAAAAATCCAGACATGTGCATTCTTTCCCATAGTCACCCTATATTTTTCACTATATAGTAGTGATTCCTCTGAATTATAAACACTTCCATTTGTCTGGTCTAGTAATGACCAAATTCTCAAAGATAGTATAGCTATATTCAAAATTATTGAATATATCCTCTTAGCCGCCATATCCGATATGGCACTTCTATACCTTGCTGAGATGACCGATGGGGTTCTTCATTTGCTTTTTGGTGTAATCCCTTTTGCAACACAAATCCTCCAATCTCCAATGCTCACATGTCATCCAAAGTAAGGTTTGTACCTCTTCCATGTGGCCATACAACCCGGGGGTCTTGCAAGTGATTAACAGATAGTATTACATACTTTCCATGTTTGATCTATTTTATTGTTACAAAACCACACAAACTGATGCCTCTACCCTCCTGATCACTTTCTCATACCATAGAAAGAAGGAGCTAGAACACCTACCCCATAGTTTTTGATATTCTACTTACACTTGCCATCTAGCCATACTTGGCAGTTGACCTTGTTGTTTAAAGGTATTTGATGTAAAAAAACTTAGATATTAAAACTGAAAAGCTTCTTTTTAGATTGTTCACCTACTACTATTGTTGTAGAAGATTCTGATTAGGTTCTTTTTCTAAAGAGTGGGTTGATGTATAAACATATTATGGTTTGTCTCATCTTACCAAAAAATATGCAAATATACAAAATGTAGGTGCTTGTATGCATAATATTATCTACCTGCCCCCCAACCCTAATTTAAAAATGCAGACATGTGCATTCTTTCCCATAGTCACCCTATATTTTTCACTATATAGTAGTGATTCCTCTGAATTATAAACACTTCCATTTGTCCGGTCTTAATGACCAAATTCTCAAAGATAGTAGCTACATTCAAAATTATTGAATCTTTCCTCTTAGCCGTCATATCTGATATGGCACTTCTATACCTTGCTAACCGATGGGCTTATTCATTTGCTTCTTGGTGTAATCCCTTGTGCAACACAAATCCTCAAATCTCCAATGCTCACATGTCATCCAAAGTAAGGTTTGTACCTCTTCCATGAGGCCATACAACCGGGGTCTTGCAAGTGATTAATAGATAGTATTACATACTTTCCATGTTTGATCTATTCTGTTGTTACAGAACCACACAAACTGATGCCTCTACCCTCCTGAAGACTTTCTCGTACCATAGAAAGAAGGAGCTAGATCACCCGCCCCATAGTTTTTGATGTTCTTCTTACACTTGCCATCTTGGCCACCTAGCCATCCTTGGCAGGTGACCTTGTTATTTAGTGGTGTTTGATGTAAAAAAACTTAGATATTAACTAAAAAACTCCTTTTTAGATTTTTCACCTACTACTGTTGTTGCTGAACATTCTGATTAGGTTCTTTTTTTAAAAGGGTGGGTTGATGTATAAACATATTATGGTTCGTATCTAACCAAGAAATATGCAAATATACAAAATGTAGGTGCTTGTATGCATAATATAATCTACCTGCCCCCCAACCCTAATTAACAAATCCAGACATGTGCATTCTTTTCTATAGTCACCCTATATTTTTCACTATATAGTAGTGATTCCTCTCAATTATAAACACTTCCGTTTGTCTGGTCTTAATGACTAAATTCTCAAAGATAGTATAGCTATATTCAAAATTATTGAATCTATACCTCTTAGCTGCCATATCCGATATGGCACTTCTATACCTTGCTGACCAATGGGGTTCTTCATTTGCTTCTTGGTGTAATCCCTTTTGCAACACAAATCCTCCAATCTCCAATGCTCACATGTTATCCAAAGTAAGGTTTGTACCTCTTCCATGTGGCCATACAACCGGGGGTCTTGCAAGTGATTAACAGATAGTATTACATACTTTCCAGGTTTGATCTACACTATTGTTACAAAACCACACAAACTGATGCCTCTATGCTCCTGATCACTTTCTCGTACCATAGAAAGAAGGAGCTACAACAGCTGCCCCATAGCTTTTGATGTTCTTCTTACACTTGCCATCTTGGTCACCTAGCCATCCTTGGCAGGTGACCTTGTTATTTAGAGGTGTTTGATGTAAAAAAACTTAGATATCAACTAAAAAACTCCTTTTTAGATTGTTCACCTAGTACTGTTGCGCTGAACATTCTGATTAGGTTCTTTTTTTAAAGAGTGGGTTGATGTATAATTATATTATGGTTCGTATCTAACCAAGAAATATGCAAATATACAAAATGTAGGTGCTTGTATGCATAATATGATCTACGTGCCCCCCAACCCTAATTTAGAAATCTAGACATGTGCATTCTTTCCCATAGTCACCCTCCTATATTTTTCACTATATAGTAGTGATTCCTCTGAATTATAAACACTTCCATTTATCTCGTCTTAATGACCAAATTCTCAAAGATAGTATAGCTATATTCAAAATTATTGAATCTATCCTCTTAGCCACCATATCCGATATGGCACTTCTATATCTTGCTGACCAATGGGGTTCTTCATTGGCTCTTGGTGTAATCCCTTTTGCAACACAAATCCTCCAATCTCCAATGCTCACATTTCATCCAAAGTAAGGTTTGTACCTCTACCATGTGGCCATACAACCGGGGGTCTTGCAAGTGATTAACAGATAGTATTACATACTTTCCATGTTTGATCTACGCTATTGTTACAAAACCACACAAATTGATGCCTCTACCCTCCTAATCACTTTCTCGTACCATACAAAGAAGGAGCTAGAACACCTGCCCCATAGTTTTTGATGTTCTTACACTTGCCATCTTGGCCACCTAGCCATCCTTGGCAGGTGACCTAGTTATTTAGAGGTGTTTAATTTAAAAAGAACTTAGATATTAACTAAAAAACTCCTTTTAGATTGTTCACCTACTACTATTGCAGAACATTCTGATTAGGTTCTTTTTCTAAAGAGTGGGTTGATGTATAAACATATTATGGTTCGTCTCATCTTACCAAAAAATATGCAAATATACAAAATGTAGGTGCTTGTATGCATAATATTATCTACCTGCCCCCCAACCCTAATTTAAAAATCCAGACATGTGCATTCTTTCCCATAGTCACCCTATACTTTTCACTATATAGTAGTGATTCCTCTGAATTATAAACACTTCCATTTGTCTGGTCTAGTAATGACCAAATTCTCAAAGATAGTATAGCTATATTCAAAATTATTGAATCTATCCTCTTAGCCGCCATATCCGATATGGCACTTCTATACCTTGCTGAGATGACCGATGGGGTTCTTCATTTGCTTCTTGGTGTAATCCCTTTTGCAACACAAATCCTCCAATCTCCAATGCTCACATGTCATCCAAAGTAAGGTTTGTACCTCTTCCATGTGGCCATACAACCGGGGGTCTTGCAAGTGATTAACAGATAGTATTACATACTTTCCATGTTTGATCTATTTTATTGTTACAAAACCACACAAACTGATCCCTCTACCCTCCTCATCACTTTCTCATACCATAGAAAGAAGGAGCTAGAACACCTGCCCCATAGTTTTTGATATTCTACTTACACTTGCCATCTAGCCATACTTGGCAGTTGACCTTGTTGTTTAAAGGTATTTGATGTAAAAAAACTTAGATATTAAAACTGAAAAGCTTCTTTTTAGATTGTTCACCTATTGTTGTAGAAGATTCTGATTAGGTTCTTTTTCTAAAGAGTGGGTTGATGTATAAACATATTATGGTTCGTCATCTTACCAAAAAATATGAAAAGATACAAAATGTAGGTGCTTGTATGCATAATATGATCTACCTATCCCCCAACCTTAATTTAAAAATGCAGACATGTGCATTCTTTCCCATAGTCACCCTATATTTTTCACTATATAGTCGTGATTCCTCTGAATTATAAACACTTCCATTTGTCCGGTCTTAATGACCAAATTCTTTAAGATAGTAGCTACATTCAAAATTATTGAATCTTTCCTCTTAGCCGTCATATCTGATATGGCACTTCTATACCTTGCTGACCGATGGGCTTATTCATTTGCTTCTTGGTGTAATCCCTTTTGCAACACAAATGCTCAAACCTCCAATGCTCACATGTCATCCAAAGTAAGGTTTGTACCTCTTCCATGAGGCCATACAACCGGGGTCTTGCAAGTGATTAATAGATAGTATTACATACTTTCCATGTTTGATCTACGCTATTGTTACAGAACCACACAAACTGATGCCTCTACCCTCCTGAAGACTTTCTCGTACCATAGAAAGAAGGAGCTAGATCACCCGCCCCATAGTTTTTGATGTACTTCTTACACTTGCCATCTTGGCCACCTAGCCATCCTTGGCAGGTGACCTTGTTATTTAGTGGTGTTTGATGTAAAAAAACTTAGATATTAACTAAAAAACTCCTTTTTAGATTATTCTCCTACTACTGTTGCGTTGAACATTTGTATTAGGTTCTTTTTCTAAAGAGTGGGTTGATGTATAAACATATTATGGTTCGTCATCTTACCAAAAAAATATGCAAATATACAAAATAAAGGTGCTTGTATGCATACTATGATCTACCTGCCCCCCAACCCTAATTTAAAAATCCAGACATGTGCATTCTTTCCCATAGTCACCCTATATTTTTCACTATATAGTAGTGATTCCTCTGAATTATAAACAATTCCATTTGTCTGGTCTAGTAATGACCAAATTCTCAAAGATAGTATAGCTATATTCAAAATTATTGAATCTATCCTCTTAGCCGCCATATCCGATATGGCACTTCTATACCTTACTGAGATGACCGATGGGGTTCTTCATTTGCTTCTTGGTGTAATCCCTTTTGCAACACAAATCCTCCAATCTCCAATGCTCACATGTCATCCAAAGTAAGGTTTGTACCTCTTCCATGTGGCCATACAACCGGGGGTCTTGCAAGTGATTAATAGATAGTATTACATACTTTCCAGGTTTGATCTACGCTATTGTTACAGAACCACACAAACTGATGCCTCTACCCTCCTAAAGACTTTCTCGTACCATAGAAAGAAGGAGCTAGATCACTCGGCCCATAGTTTTTGATGTTCTTCTTACACTTGCCATCTTGGCCACCTAGCCATCCTTGGTAGGTGACCTCGTTATTTAGTGGTGTTTGATGTAAAAAAACTAAGATAGTAACTAAAAAACTCCTTTTTAGATTATTCACCTACTACTGTTGCATTGAACATTCATATTAGGTTCTTTTTCTAAAGAGTGGGTTGATGTATAAACATATTATGGTTCGTCATCTTACCAAAAAAATATGCAAATATACAAAATAAAGGTGCTTGTATGCATACTATGATCTACCTGCCCCCCAACCCTAATTTAAAAATCCAGACATGTGCATTCTTTCCCATAGTCACCCTATATTTTTCACTATATAGTAGTGATTCCTCTGAATTATAAACACTTCCATTTGTCTGGTCTAGTAATGACCAAATTCTCAAAGATAGTATAGCTATATTCAAAATTATTGAATCTATCCTCTTAGCCGCCATATCCGATATGGCACTTCTATACCTTGCTAACCAGTGGGGTTCTTCATTGGTTCTTGGTGTAATCCCTTTTGCAACACAAATCCTCCAATCTCCAATGCTCACATTTCATCCAAAGTAAGGTTTGTACCTCTTCCATGTGGCCATACAACCGGGGGTCTTGCAAGTGATTAACAGATAGTATTACATACTTTCCATGTTTGATCTACGCTATTGTTACAAAACCACACAAACTGATGCCTCTACCCTCCTAATCACTTTCTCGTACCATACAAAGAAGGAGCTAGAACACCTGCCCCATAGTTTTTGATGTTCTTACACTTGCCATCTTGGACACCTAACCATCCTTGGCAGGTGACCTAGCCATCCTTGGCAGGTGACCTAGTTATTTAGAGGTGTTTAATTTAAAAAGAACTTAGATATTAACTAAAAAAACTCCTTTTAGATTGTTCACCTACTACTATTGCAGAACATTCTGATTAGGTTCTTTTTCTAAAGAGTGGGTTGATGTATAAACATATTATGGTTTGTCTCATCTTACCAAAAAATATGCAAATATACAAAATGTAGGTGCTTGTATGCATAATATTATCTACCTGCACCCCAACCCTAATTTAAAAATCCAGACATGTGCATTCTTTCCCATAGTCACCCTATATTTTTCACTATATAGTAGTGATTCCTCTGAATTATAAACACTTCCATTTGTCTGGTCTAGTAATGACCAAATTCTCAAAGATAGTATAGCTATATTCAAAATTATTGAATATATCCTCTTAGCCGCCATATCCGATATGGCACTTCTATACCTTGCTGAGATGACCGATGGCGTTCTTCATTTGCTTCTTGGTGTAATCCCTTTTGCAACACAAATCATCCAATCTCCAATGCTCACATGTCATCCAAAGTAAGGTTTGTACCTCTTCCATGTGGCCATACAACCGGGGGTCTTGCAAGTGATTAACAGATAGTATTACATACTTTCCATGTTTGATCTATTTTATTGTTACAAAACCACACAAACTGATGCCTCTACCCTCCTGATCACTTTCTCATGCCATAGAAAGAAGGAGCTAGAACACCTGCCCCATAGTTTTTGATATTCTACTTACACTTGCCATCTAGCCATACTTGGCAGTTGACCTTGTTGTTTAAAAGTATTTGATGTAAAAAAACTTAGATATTAAAACTGAAAAGCTTCTTTTTAGATTGTTCACCTACTACTATTGTTGTAGAAGATTCTGATTAGGTTCTTTTTCTAAAGAGTGGGTTGATGTATAAACCATATTATGGTTCGTCATCTTACCAAAAAATATGAAAAGATACAAAATGTAGGTGCTTGTATGCATAATATAATCTACCTATCCCCCAACCTTAATTTAAAAATGCAGACATGTGCATTCTTTCCCATAGTCACCCTATATTTTTCACTATATAGTAGTGATTCCTCTGAATTATAAACACTTCCATTTGTCCGGTCTTAATGACCAAATTCTCAAAGATAGTAGCTACATTCAAAATTATTGAATCTTTCCTCTTAGCCGTCATATCTGATATGGCACTTCTATACCTTGCTGACCGATGGGCTTATTCATTTGCTTCTTGGTGTAATCCCTTTTGCAACACAAATCCTCAAATCTCCAATGCTCACATGTCATCCAAAGTAAGGTTTGTACCTCTTCCATGAGGCCATACAACCAGGGTCTTGCAAGTGATTAATAGATAGTATTACATACTTTCCATGTTTGATCTACGCTATTGTTACAGAACCACACAAACTGATGCCTCTACCCTCCTGAAGACTTTCTCGTACCATAGAAAGAAGGAGCTAGATCACCCGCCCCATAGTTTTTGATGTTCTTCTTACACTTGCCATCTTGGCCACCTAGCCATCCTTGGCAGGTGACCTTGTTATTTAGTGGTGTTTGATGTAAAAAAACTTAGATATTAACTAAAAAACTCCTTTTTAGATTTTTCACCTACTACTGTTGTTGCTGAACATTTTGATTAGGTTCTTTTTTTAAAGAGTGGGTTGATGTATAAACATATTATGGTTCGTATCTAACGAAGAAATATGCAAATATACAAAATGTAGGTGCTTGTATGCATAATATAATCTACCTGCCCCCCAACCCTAATTAACAAATCCAGACATGTGCATTCTTTCCTATAGTCACCCTATATTTTTCACTATATAGTAGTGATTCCTCTGAATTATAAACACTTCCATTTGTCTGGTCTTAATGACTAAATTCTCAAAGATAGTATAGCTATATTCAAAATTATTGAATCTATCCCTCTTAGCTGCCATATCCGATATGGCACTTCTATACCTTGCTGACCAATGGGGTTCTTCATTTGCTTCTTGGTGTAATCCCTTTTGCAACACAAATCCTCCTATCTCCAATGCTCACATGTTATCCAAAGTAAGGTTTGTACCTCTTCCATGTGGCCATACAACCAGGGGTCTTGCAAGTGATTAACAGATAGTATTACATACTTTCCAGGTTTGATCTACACTATTGTTACAAAACCACACAAATTGATGCCTCTATGCTCCTGATCACTTTCTCGTACCATAGAAAGAAGGAGCTAGAACACCTGCCCCATAGCTTTTAATGTTCTTCTTACACTTGCCATCTTGGTCACCTAGCCATCCTTGGCAGGTGACCTTGTTATTTAGAGGTGTTTGATGTAAAAAAACTTAGATATCAACTAAAAAACTCCTTTTTAGATTGTTCACCTACTACTGTTGCGCTGAACATTCTGATTAGGTTCTTTTTTTAAAGAGTGGGTTGATGTATAATTATATTATGGTTCGTATCTAACCAAGAAATATGCAAATATACAAAATGTAGGTGCTTGTATGCATGATATGATCTACGTGCCCCCAACCCTAATTTAGAAATCTAGACATGTGCATTCTTTCCCATAGTCACCCTCCTATATGTTTCACTATATAGTAGTAATTCCTCTGAATTATAAACACTTCCATTTATCTGGTCTTAATGACCAAATTCTCAAAGATAGTATAGCTATATTCAAAATTATTGAATCTATCTTCTTAGCCACCATATCCGATATGGCACTTCTATACCTTGCTGACCAATGGGGTTCTTCATTGGTTCTTGGTGTAATCCCTTTTGCAACACAAGTCCTCCAATCTCCAATGCTAACATTTCATCCAAAGTAAGGTTTGTACCTCTTCCATGTGGCCATACAACCGGGGGTCTTGCAAGTGATTAACAGATAGTATTACATACTTTCCATGTTTGATCTACGCTATTGTTACAAAACCACACAAACTGATCCCTCTACCCTCCTAATCACTTTCTCGTACCATACAAACAAGGATCTAGAACACCTGCCCCATAGTTTTTGATGTTCTTACACTTGCCATCTTGGCCACCTAGCCATCCTTGGCAGGTGACCTAGTTATTTAGAGGTGTTTAATTTAAAAAGAACTTAGATATTAACTAAAAAACTCCTTTTAGATTGTTCACCTACTACTGTTGCAGAACATTCTGATTAGGTTCTTTTTCTAAAGAGTGGGTTGATGTATAAACATATTATGGTTCGTCTCATCTTACCAAAAAATATGCAAATATACAAAATGTAGGTTCTTGTATGCATAATATTATCTACCTGCCCCCCAACCCTAATTTAAAAATCCAAACATGTGCATTCTTTCCCATAGTCACTCAATATTTTTTACTATATAGTAGTGATTCCTCTGAATTATAAACACTTCCATTTGTCCGGTCTTAATGACCAAATTCTCAAAGATAGTAGCTATATTCAAATTTATTGAATCTATCCTCTTAGCCGTCTTATCCGATATGGCACTTCTATACCTTGCTGAGAGCGATGGGTTTCTTCATTTGCTTCTTGGTGTAATCGCTTTTGCAACACAAATCCTCCAATCTCCAATGCTCACATGTCATCCAAAGTAAGGTTTGTACCTCTTCCATGAGGCCATACAACGGGGGTCTTGCAAGTGATTAATAGATAGTATTACATATTTTCCATGTTTGATCTATGCTATTGTTACAAAACACAAACTGACGCCTCTACCCTCGTGATCACTTTCTCGTACCATAGAAAGAAGGAGCTAGTTTTTGATGTTCTTCTTACACTTGCCATCTTGGCCACCTAGCCATCCTTGGCAAGTGACCTTGTTATTTAGAGGTGTTTGATGTCAAAAAAACTTAGATATTAACTAAAAAACTCCTCTTTAGATTGTTTACTTACTACTGTTGCTCAACATTATGATTAGGTTCTTTTTTTAAAAAGTGGGTTGATGTATAAACATATTATGGTTTGTAATCTAACCAAAAAATATGCAAATATACAAAATGTAGGTGGTTGTATGCATAATATGATCAACTTGCCCGCCAACCCTAATTTAAAAATCCAAACATGTGCATCCTTTCCCATAGTCACCCTATATTTTTCACTATATAGTAGTGATTCCTCTAAATTATAAACACTTCCATTTGTCCGGTCTTAATGATCAAATTCTCAAAGATAGTAACTATTTTCAAAATTATTGAATCTATCCTGAATCTCCAATGCTTACATGTCATCCAAAGTAAGGTTTGTACCTCTTCCATGAGGCCATACAACCGGGGATTAACAGATAGTATTGCATACTTTCCATGTTTTATCTATGCTATTGTTACAAAACACAAACTAACGCCTCTACCCTATTGATCGCTTTCTCGTACCATAGAAAGAAGGAGCTAGTTTTTGATGTTCTTCTTACACTTGCCATCTTGGCCACCTAGCCATCCTTGGTAGGTGATCTTGTTATTAAGAGGTGTTTGATGTAAAAAAAAACTTAGATATTAACTAAAAAACTGCTTTTAGATTGTTCACCTACTACCGTTGCATTGAACATTCTGATAAGGTTCTTTTTCTAAAGAGTGGGTTGATGTATAAACATGTTATGGTTTGTCATCTTACCAAAAAATATGCAAATTTACAAAATGTAGGTGCTTGTATGCATACTATGATCTACCTGCCCCCCAACCCTAATTTAAAAATCCAGACATGTGCATTCTTTCCAATAGTCACCCTATATTTTTCACTATATAGTAGGGATTCCTCTAAATTATAAACACTTCCATTTGTCCGGTCTTAATGACCAAATTCTCAAAGATAGTAGCTATTTTCAAAATTATTGAATCTATCCTCGTAGTAGCTACCATATCCGATATGGCACTTCTATACCTTGCTGAGACTGATGGGCTTCTTCATTTGCTTCTTGGTGTAATCCCTTTTCCAATACAAATCCTCCAATCTCCAATGCTCACATGTCATCCAAAGTAAGGTTTGTACCTCTTCCATGTGGCCATACAACCGGGGGTCTTGCAAGTGATTAACAGATAGTATTACATACTTTCCATGTTTGATCTACGCTATTGTTACAAAACCACACAAGCTGATGCCTCTACAGTACCATAGAAAGAAGGAGCTAGAACACCTGCCCCCCATATGTTTTGATATTCTTCTTACACTTGCCATCTTGCCCACCTAACCATCCTTGGCAGGTGACCTTGTTATTTAGAGGTTATGGTTCTTATCTAACCAAGAAATATGCAACTATACAAAATGTAGGTGCTTGTATGCATAATATGATCTACCTTCCCCAACCCTAATTGAAAAATCAAGACATGTGCATTCTTTCCTAAAGTCACCCTATATTTTTCACTATATAGTAGTGATTCTTCTGAATTATAAACACTTCCATTTGTCCAGTCTTATAATGACCAAATTCTCAAAGATAGTAGCTATATTCAAAATTATTGAATCTATCCTTTTAGTTGCCATATCCGATATGGCACTTCTATACCTTGCTGACCGATGGGCTTCTTCATTTGCTTCTTGGTGTAATCCCTTTTGCAACAAAAATCCTCAAATCTCCAATGCTCACATGTCATCCAAAGTAAGGTTTGTACCTCTTCCATGTGGCCATACAACCGGGGGTCTTGCAAGTGATTAACAGATAGTATTACATACTTTCCATGTTTGATCTACACTATTGTTACAAAACAACACAAACTGATGCCTCTACCCTCCTGCGATCACTTTCTCGTACCATAGAAAGAAGGAGCTAGAAACCCTGCCCCATAGTTTTTGATGTTCTTCTTACACTTGCCATCTTGGCCACCTAGCCATCCTTGGCAGGTGACCTTGTTATTTAGAGGTGTTTGATGTAAAAAAACTTAGATATTAACTAAAAAACTCCTTTTTAGATTGTTCACCTACCATTGTTGCGCTAAACATTCTAATTAGGTTCTTTTTCTAAAGAGTGGGTTGATGTATAAACATATTATGGTTTGTCATCTTACCAAAACATATGCAAATATACAAAATGTAGGTGCTTGTATGCATAATATGATCTACCTGCTCCCCAACCCTAATTTAAAAATCCAGACATGTGCATTCTTTCCCATAGTCACCCTATATTTTTCACTATATAGTAGTGATTCCTTTGAATTATAAATACTTCCATTTGTCTGGTCTTAATGACCAAATTCTCAAAGATAGTATAGCTATATTCAAAATTATTGCATCCCTTTTGCAAATCCTCCAATCTCCAATGCTCACATGTCATCCAAAGTAAGGTTTGTACCTCTTCCATGTGGCCATACAACCGGGGGTCTTGCAAGTGATTAACAGATAGTATTACATACTTTCCATGTTTGATCTACGCTATTGTTACAAAACCACACAAACTGATGCCTCTACCCTCCTGATCACTTTCTCGTACCATAGAAAGAAGGAGCTAGAACACCTGCCCATAGTTTTTGATGTTCTTCTTACACTTGCCATCTTGGCCACCTAGCCATCCTTGGCAGGTGACCTTGTTATTTAGAGGTATTTGATGTTAAAAAAAACTTTGATATTAACTAAAAAACTGCTTTTTGATTGTTCACCTACTACTGTTGCAGAACATTCTGATCAGGTTCTTTTTCTAAAGAACCTAATCAGAACATTCTGATTAGGTTCTTTTTCTAAAGAGTGGGTTGATGTATAAACATATTATTGTTTGTCATCTTACCAAAAAATAGGCAAATATACAAAATGTAGGTGCTTGTATGCATAATATGATCTACCTGCCCCCCAACCCTAATTTAAAAATCTTGACATGTGCATTCTTTCCCATAGTCACCCTATATTTTTCACTATATAGTAGTGATTCCTCTAAAAACACTTCCATTTGTCCGGACTTAATGACCAAATTCTCAAAGATAGTAGCTATATTCAAAATTATTGAATCTATCCTCTTAGCCGTCATATCCGATATGGCACTTGTATACCTTGCTGAGACCGATGGGCTTCTTCATTTGCTTCTTGGTGTAATCCCTTTTGCAACACAAATCCTCCAATCTCCAATGCTCACATGTCATCCAAAGTAAGGTTTGTACCTTTTGCATAAGGCCATACAACCGGGGGTCTTACAAGTGATTAACAGATAGTATTACATACTTTCCATGTTTGATCTATGCTATTGTTACAAAACACAAACTGATGCCTCTACCCTCGTGATCACTTTCTCGTACCATAGAAAGAAGGAGCTAGAACACCTGCCCCATAGTTTTTGATGTTCTTCTTACACTTGCCATCTTGGCCACCTAGCCATCCTTGGCAAGTGACCTTGTTATTTAGAGGTGTTTGATGTCAAAAAAACTTAGATATTAACTAAAATACTCCTTTCACCTACTACTGTTGCTGAACATTCTGATTAGGTTCTTTTTCTAAAGAGTGGGTTGATGTATAAACATATTATGGTTTGTAATCAAATCAAAAAATATGCAAATATACAAAATGTAGGTGCTTGTATGCATAATATGATCTACCTACCCCCCAACCCTAATTTAAAAATCCAGACATGTGCATCCTTTCCCATCCATAGTCACCCTATATTTTTCACTATATAGTAGTGATTCCTCTAAATTATAAACACTTCCAATTGTCCGATCTTAATGACCACATTCTCAAAGATAGTAGCTATTTTCAAAATTATTGAATCTATCCTCGTAGTAGCTGCCATATCCGATATGGCACTTCTCTACCTTGCTGAGACTGATGGGCTTCTTCATTTGCTTCTTGGTGTAATCCCTTTTGCAACACAAATCCTCCAATCTCCAATGCTCACATGTCATCCAAAGTAAGGTTTGTACCTCTACCATGTGGCCATACAACCGGGGGTCTTGCAAGTGATTCTATTGCTGAACATTCTGATTAGGTTCTCTTTTTAAAGAGTGGGTTGATGTATAAACATATTATGGTTTGTATCTAACCAAAAAATATGCAAATATTCAAAATGTAGGTGCTTGTATGCATAATATGATCTACCTTCCCCAACCTTAATTTAAAAATCCAGACATGTGCATTCTTTCCCATAGTCACCCTATATTTTTCACTATATAGTAGTGATTCCTATATTCTTTCACTATAGTAGTGATTCCTCTGATCTATAAACACTTCCATTTGTCCGGTCTTAATGACCAAATTCTCAAAGATAGTAGCCATATTCAAAATTATTGAATCTATCCTCTTAACCGCCGCCATATCCGATATGGCACTTCTATACCTTGCTGGACCTATGGGCTTCTTCATTTGCTTCTTGGTGTAATCTCTTTTGCAACACAAATCCTCCAATCCCCAATGCTCACATGCCATCCAAAGTAAGGTTTGTACCTCTTCCATGTGGCCATACAACTAGGGGTCTTGCAAGTGATTAACAAATAGTATTACATACTTTCCATGTTTGATCTACGCTATTGTTACAAAACCACACAACTTATGCCTCTACCGTCCTAATCACTTTCTCGTACCATAGTTTGAAGGAGCTAGAACACCTGCCCCATAGTTTTTGATGTTCTGCAATTGTCAAAAGTTGTTGCAAGCTAAATAACATCTTATAATAGTTGTAAAGAAGTTAACAAATTTAGGAGTCCTACAAGACCATAGTGTATCTTGGATCATACACATGTGCATCCGTTGTTGTCCATCCTTGCACACGCCTGACATGACCAAAGAAAACCTAAGCCTTTTTTAAATTAACATCTCTTGTTTAAGGCATATGGTTCACTAAGTCTAAACTTGATGCGGGTCCTGTGGTTGACATTTTAAAGTAGCACCTCTCTAACTCATCCAAAGCTTGGCCTAAAAAATGACTACCATGGAAGAACTCAAAAGCACATTATCTCTTCAAATCTAGAATACTCTCTACACCTTTCACACTGTATCGTTGATTCTAAGCATGTACCATCATTCTAAATCTACAAGAGAATGGGACAACTTAACAATGTATTAAAATCATGTTGAGAATCACAATCATGTAATTAAAATGTACATGGAGTTAAACTTACCTTTGACATTAAACCAAGGGATGCATGCGTTTCAATAATTGTGACAACTCCATGTTGCTAATATTTGATCCATCCCTTATATGCTTTCTAACAACTACATCTAATACTAGTTGTTTTGTGATATCCATTTGAATCTTCCGTGGACCACTTGTAGCAACCTTTGATCCTTCCTCTTACACAAGCATTCTTATCTTTTGTAATGCTTGCCTTAATGTGCCTCTTTGCACCTCATGCAAATTTTCCCCTTGATGTATCATCAATTTGCTCATATGTAGGTCATCTACCGATATAATAGTACACTGTAGAGTCACACATGCTTCTGCATACAGGTCTTCTGGTCTTACAATAGAAACAAGCTAGAAAGCCATATTATATATTTGATGTTAAGCCAAGCGAGGAAAGCTTTTGTATGAGCTTTCCTATTATTTTAAAAAATATAAAGTCCCAATAAATACTCTTATCAATCAATGTTTATTGAAATTGAGTATAAAGCTTACCACGATCTATGATGTTCTATTCAGTGTGTTGTTCATAGTCCTACTTCTACAGAAGATATAAGTGTACTCAAAAGAACCTCCACAACAATCCTTTCGGACTATCTTGGGAAACTTTATATGACTCTCCATAGGTTTCACCCAACAATGTCCATCGTATGCTTGCTCCATTCCTTGCATTAGCAAGGATGAAGAATCAAGTACATTAGGTAACTCAAAAGCCACATTGCCATTGTAAATTTGTGGAATCTCATTCACTTTTTCAATCAGTGTGTAGGCTAATATCATTTTATACAGAACACATGTATGAGATTCCATATATAGTAAGTATTTCACCACACTCTTCTGATAGGGTGTGTCTATACATGATTTAGAAAATGTAGAAGATTCTTCTATTGTGACATCAATAATCAGTTGCCTTGTAATGCTTACTGTATTGTTGCTTGACTCCCCTACTAATGGAACCATAAGGTATTATGTTGTTTACACCATCCTCCTTTGGTTTGATCACAAATACCTTTAACCCAAATTAAGTAGATAAAATTTTAACATAATTGTAAGGTTTTAGAAATATAACCCTCTTGCATAGTCCTAACAATAGGATAACATTCTAGACCCTCTACAAAAAAATAAAAATTTGTGTTCTCCATCTCAATAAACAAGAATAAATCAAAAAAAGAAAGAGGAGAAGGAGATCTGTGTTTGTAAGGTACTATACAACCTAATACACAAAAACACAAATCAAAAAAAGAGAAAAAAGAAATATGTTAGTAAGGACATATGACCTAGTAGTGTGAAGAATAGAAAGTGAATTTAGGTTTGAAAGAATGGATCGAAACATATAAATAAAGATTTTCTTAATAAATAAAAATTTAAATATATAAAATAATATATTATTACTAACAATAACATAAACATTCTTTGAAGCATTGTAAGTGATGTCATCATTATGAGAATCCAAAATTCATTTTTAATGAGAATATTTGATATTAAATGCATACATAACTTTCATACATTTATTATTTTTATTGTAAATATAAATTTTTATTTTTAAATATAAATTTTAAAAATTATTAAATCTATTATGTAATCTTATTATATATTGGTTTTTAGTGATCATTGTGTATCGAATTCAACACGCTCTCAAATCTAGGTATCTCTCTCTCTCTCTCTCTCTCTCTCTATATATATATATATATATATACTTTTTGCTTAGGTATTAATACAAGGATCGTGAAGTTCTTAAGGATGGGAGAAAGAAACTCTGAATGAACCCAATGTGCCTCGAGAAAAAGTTAAATTAAATACATGCAAAAGTAGTATAGAAGTATGAAGCAAGCACACCTATAATAAGAATGGGTGCCTTTGCAAATGACGCCAACAAAGAAGGTCTTAAAAAAATTACCCACCACAAAGAAGAGGAAACTGTGCAGAGGCCAAGAAAGAAGACCCCAAAAGAGGTGGCATAAGAAGACCAAGATGAGTCAGATGTTTGTAGAGGAAGATAATGAGGATGAGGTTGAGACATACCAAAATTTTATGATTAACTACTTCATATCCACATTCATACATCCACATCCACATCCATACATCCACATCCACATCTACATCCATACATCCATTTCCACATCCACATTCATACATCCACATCCACATCCACATCCATACATCCACATCCACATCCACATCCACATCCACTTCCATACATCCACATCCACATCCACATTCATACATCCACATCCACATTCACATCCATACATCCACATCCACATCTACATCCATACATCCATTTCCACATCCACATTCATACATCCACATCCACATCCATACATCCACATCCACCTTCACATCTATTCTTTTACAAACACATCCACATACACATGCATATCTCTTCTTTCATATATACATCCGTATTCACATCCGTGTACTTCCCATCTCACCCTTTCACATATCCTCTCAACCCTTTTCTCATCTCATTATTCACATTTACATCTATTTCCATTACATCACATCTTATAACATCCTATTTTCATCTTATCACATTCATCCACATCCTATCGCATCCCATACACACATCCATTCTCATCCTATCACATAGCCCATACACATCTTATCACATCCTATTTTCTTCTTATCACATCCAGTCACATGCTATTACCATTTAATAGCTTCTTCTAGATTAATACCGATAATAGGACTTTTTCTAAATTTCAGCCAATTGCTTGGCCTAATTAATAGCTTTTTCTAGATTAATACCGATAATAGGACTTTTTCTAAATTTCAGCCAATTGCTTGGCCTAATTAAAGATTCTTTTTCTAACAACTAGTTTCGTATTCCTTCTCAATTCCTCAATTGAATTATATTCAATATTCTTCTTTTGAATAAAAGAATTCATGGGATTTTTAGAAATCAATTCTACCCATATTTTCTCTTATGGTAAAATAATCATAAATCGAATTTATACTAAAAATTCCTCTTCTTCCCATTTAATTTCTAGGATCCCAATTACCATGGGAATTCCTCTTTTCCCATCAAACATTTCTTATAAAATAAATTCATTTAAAATATCCATTATTTCAATATGTTAGAAATTTCTCTTTGTCCATCTAAATGATGGAATTCCAAATGTCATAAGGATTCCTCTTTTGACATTTAAATAATTCTCATAGATAAATAAATTTATCTAAAAATTCATCTTTGAAATTAAATGAATTATCCCATAATTTCAATATGATAGGAAATTCTCTTTTTCCCATCCAATGATGGAATTCCAAATGTAATGGGAATTCCTCTTTTAACATATAATTATTTCTCATAGATAAATAAATTTATCTAAAAATCATTTTTGAAATTAAATGAATTATCCCATAATTCCAATATGATAGGAAATTCTCTTTTTCCCATCCAATCATGGAATTCCAAATGTAATGGGAACTCCTCTTTTAACATTTTTTTATTTCTCATAGATAAATAATTTTATCTATAAATTTATTTTTGAAATTAAATGAATTATCCCATAATTCCAATATGATAGGAAATTCTCTTTTTCCCATCCAATCATGGAACTCCAAATGTAATGGGAATTCCTCTTTTAATATTTAATTATTTCTCATAGATAAATAAATTTATCTAAAAATTTATTTTTAAAATTAAATGAATTATCCCATAATTCCATAATTCCAATATGATAGGAAATTCTCTTTTTCCCATCCAATCATGGAATTCCAAATGTAATGGGAATTCCTCTTTTAACATTATTTTATTTCTCATAGATAAATAAATTTATCTAAAAATTTATTTTTGAAATTAAATAAATTATCCCAAAATTCCAATATGATAGGAAATTCTCTTTTTTCCATCCAATCATGGAATTCCAAATGTAATGGGAATTCCTCTTTTAACATTTAATTATTTCTCATAGATAAATAAATTTATCTAAAATTTTATTTTTAAAATTAAATGAATTATCCCATAATTCCAATATGATAGGAAATTCTCTTTTTCCCATCCAATCATGGAACTCCAAATGTAATGGGAATTCCACTTTTAACATTTAATTATTTCTCATAGATAAATAAATTTATCTAAAAATTTATTTTTGAAATTAAATGAATTATCCCATAATTCCAATATCATGAATTTTTTCCTAATTTTTCTTAATTTTATAGGGCCTCTAAATACGATAATTTTGAATTCCACCAAACCTAACTTATGGAGATTCCTTGTTTTGAGACAATGTCTCCTAGGATTACTCCATCTGAATCCAAAATTGGCATTTAAGAGGATTGAGGGAGATGTGGTAGAGTCGACATCTCTCTAGCACTTTCTGTAAACACTCTAAGTGTGCTTTCCAAGTAGAGTTAACACAAAGGTCATCCATGAAGACTTCAAGGAATTTTCGAAGATATTCCTTGTAGGCTGGGCACACTAGGTGGTGTTGGAAAATGTATGGGGTGTTGGTCAGCCCAAATGGCATGACACAGTATGCATATGTGCCCCATTCAGTCATAAAGGCTTCCTTCCCTGAAACTCTCTCGAGCACATGTTCCATGAATGTTCCATGAAGGATAATGGATAGTGATCCCTTATTGTAGCAGCATTGACCTTTTTGAGGTCTACGCACACTCGTACTTTTTCATTATTTTTGGGCACTATCACTATGGGTGAAGCCCATTGTGTGTGCTCTATCTCAAAGATGAATCTAGCGTCTATGAGTCTGTCAATTTTCTCCTAGACCATATTTGGGATTCATAGTGTATGCTCTTTGCTTTATTGGTGTCGCTCCCTCTACCATGGGGATGGTATGTTTGACTACTTTGGGAGGTACACCCTTCATGTCCGTGTATTTCCATGCAAATCAATATTGAAATTCTATGAGGAGAGCGACTAGGTCTTTCTCTTCTTTAGCTGAGAGGTTAACTTCTTTAACTTTGGTTGGACCATCATAAGAGGTCCCTGGCTCTCCATCATGGGTTCTTTGGGCCGAGTCATATTGTACAAAATGATTGGCCATCTTGAAGATCCTGAAGTGCTTGGGAACTTGTTTGGTCTCCTCATCTTTAGCGCTTTCTTCTTTTATCAGTTTTTTGGCTTCTTTTTCTTGTGAGCGCTAACTTTTTGTTGTGTGCTTTGCGTGGAGCGGCAAAGATTTTGGGGTTCAGGTTGGGAATCTTTGCCGCTTTTGGGGTTCAGGTTGGGAATCAGTGGGTTCCTTTAATTCGGAGGTGACTATATATTGATTGGAATGGAGACATTTGCAAGCTCTTTTTGAAAAACTTGGTGCGCGTGCATCGACCGCCCCTACATATTTTAGCCAATGTGTTTTCGAGTCAGTAGGGAAGACATATGCCTCTTTTTCGAAAAAACTACTGGGTTTGCAAGTTTTGCATGGATGGCTCCCCCGTAATGGTTATTCCAAGGCTCATGACTTGTCACTTCGGGCATACATGCGGCGCTTGGCATGTAGAGGGACGTGATTTCTTGCCCGTCAACTGTAGCAAATCGTGTCATGTGTGTCTTGGAAGTATGTCCAAGGTAGCAAGGATATGCATTCAATTCTCAGAGTCTTCTGGCTTTGGGAGGGGTGCAAATTCCACGCTATCCTTTTCCTCATCAATTGTTTTATGGCACGTTTGGCATAAGTGAACTGGAGTGGATGGGGTTGTTTTTGTGAATCCTCTATGAAGGGTCGGCCACACATGGGATGGACCTTCCAAGTGCACATGTTGATCTTGGTATTTTTTCCAGATATAGATATGATCCGTGTTCCAGTCATGGATCATTTTGGTCTCTCTCATGAAGGGACATCCTAGGATGTAATTATACGAAGTAGGCTACTGGCCAAAGTTCATCACCACAAAGGTGTGTAGGAAGTTGGTCTCGAGGATCTTGATCTTCAAATCCTTCAGGAGGTGTATGGACCTTGTGGTGGCTCCATCAGCAAATTTCACACCAGTAAATCCATGTCATCCATGGCAGGTACTCCCCATTTCTCCCAGCATTGTTTAGTGACAATGCTCACTCCGTCCCTCCATCCAAGTTGGTCTTGATGATCTTGATCTTCAAATCCTTTAGGAGGTGTATGGGCCTTGTGGTGGCTCCATCAGCAAATTTCACAGCAGTAAATCCATGTCATCCATGGCAAGTACTCCCCATTTCTCCCAGCATTGTTTAGTGACAATGCTCACTCCGTCCCTCCATCCAAGATGGCGATGACCTGAAGGCCATCGAAAGTTATGGGTAGTGCTACATTGAGTTCATCTCCTTCGAAGCAGTGCCCTAGTTTGTTGACTCTAATAGTGGGGCCACCAATGATTCCACGGGGCTCTATGAACTCATCGTCATCTGTCTCGTTAGCTATGCAGGCTCTTGCATTCCTGCTCGTAGGCGTCCTTCCATCCAATCTTTCAAATCTTTCCATAAGCTCGGGATACCTTGGAGTAAGGTGCCAATGGGGATATGGATTTGAGAAGAGAGGAAGGAGGAGAGACTTGCAATGTCTCTAGGAACGGATGCGGTTTCCAGATGGATCACCTTTGTTTGTGATTAGGCTCTTGAAACCTGGACTTCCATGTTAGTTCTTTTTGGGCAGTCATCTCCTAGGTTTTTGAGATATTCTCCAATCGGGTTTCCCTAGTGGGGGGTATCTACAGCTATAGGTGCTACCACTTGTAGAGGCCTCTCAAAGGGTGCTCAGTCATGGAAACCTCTGTTATGTTCTTGAGCTTCCTTAGTCGGTCTTATATCGGAGGTCGAGGGACATGGTTCAAGGTATGCAGTTGGAGGCTCATCCTCTAGTTGAGCTTGATAGTCCCTGACCAGCTCTTGAGCTACTTTTAGCCTTTCCTTCTCTTCAACGGGGTTAGGATATTTGGCTAACTTGCAGGGCAGCTATTTGAGGTCTATTTGTCCTCTGATGAGAGGGGGTAAAGGTAATACTTTCTCCCCTACAAACAAGGAGGTCAACTCATTGGTGGATGTTCCGTATTTGAACCCACTCTTTATGACTACATGGCTATCCCCTTTTCTTATCTTCGTGGTCTTCTTCTTTTGCAAATTCCTTGTCATACATGCTTGTTCCAAGACTTCCCTATGGGATAGAACTTTTGCATGTCCAGGGTATCCTTGATTTTGTGAGGTTGATGCCTCGGTTGTAGTGTGAGCTACGGCCCTTCTTCTACTTTGCATTTTGATAACTGCATTAAGAGGGACAGTGTGGATGAAGCCATTCGGCCATTCTTCTACTTTGCATTCTGGTAACTGCATTAAGAGGGACCGTGTGGAGGAAGCCATCTTGTACAGTTAGTAAATTAATGCTGGTGCTAGGATTAGCTTCATGTGTTTTCCCCATTGCGCTCATTCTTAGAGGACAATCCTTGTACGTATGGTCTATTCCATACCCGGCACATAAGGTAGTTAAGGTGGAGGTACTCATAGGAGTACTAGTCACTCCTGCAGTATTACTCAAAGGAGGTGTGGGCTAGAGCATATAAGGAGTTGTGTAAGGGTACATCCTCAAGGCCTTCAAGGAATCTTCCAATCAACCTTTCGTCTGAGAACTTATGTTTGTCTCACTGCACAATGGGAATGGAGGTATCTCACCCAGTCTATATAGTCCTTGATGGATTCCTCATTCCGCTGTCTCATGTTGTGTAGTTGCTCGACTGGGTTCCATTGGGTTCCTTGGCATGAGTATCCAACTTTGAAGCCATATTTCAAGTGCTTCAAAGGTGGCCTTATCCTCTACCTTTAGTGACCTAAACCACTGCCCGGCTTTGCCATCTAGGGTGAGGCCGAAGGCACTTACCTTAACTTGGTCATCCACTGGCCAAATGCCTCACAAATCTGATTGAACATTTCTAAATGTGGTATGGGATCTCCAGTTCTATTGAACTTGGTGATTAATTTAAAAATGTGGGCAAGTTTGTCTCGCTCTTGTCTTAGCCCTTGTGTTGGCTGAACTGGTGCTGGTGGTGTTATTTTGACAGCCACCCCCTATCCTATTGACATGGTTGGGGTTGGTATAGGTTGGGGTAAGGTAGGCGAGGGAGCTAGGTCGGGCAGATAATATACCATGGGGGATCCTTGTCTCAAAGGAGAACCAGTTTGTGCTTCGTATGTGGTATTTAGAGTATATCCCACGAGGGCGGGTACTGTTGGTACATTGGTGCGACAGGTTGATAGGATTGTGCAAGGTAGGCTCGCTCTCTTTAATAGGATGTTTCTGGGTTCTGGAGAGTGGGTTCTTGACCTTGGGTTGGCACATGCCTATGATCTTGGTAAGAGTCCACCATTCTAGTGGTGGTTGGCGCATGGCCACCTAGACTGGTGGATTAGTCTAGGTTGGGTTACTTTCATTTTGCCCTATGTTCTGTGTATGGTCTAAAGGTGGCTAGGCTCTCTTTTAGGCTGGCGTTCCATGCCTCTGTCCCTTGGATGTGGATCGTTTGATTGTGCATTTCCCAAGATAAATTTTTTGAGACTTGAAGCAAGACTTCTTTATGAATGCGTGGGGGAATCTGGGTCTTGCTCTAAGGTAGGTGGTCTATCCATGCACTGGACCACCAATCCTCTTGCCTCTAAGTCAATGGTAGTGCGTCGTGTGCTAGGATGGTCCTCACTCTCACTAGTGCTGTCAAAGATACCAACACCGTCTGGCTCCATACCGTGCTAACCAAAGGGTCAGGGTTTGATCTTACAAGAGAGGGAGCATCAGAAGAATCTAAGTTGTTAACAGAGGGTTGTTTCGCACCAATTTTCCCAAGCGTAAGTGCATGAATGTGGGAAGTGGTAGTGATGGATCCCCCTCTGAGCAGTTTGTGATTTTTTTGGGTGAAGACACGGCTATACACTGGTTAAGGAACGGGCATGGCTGATCAAGGAACATATGTATGCTTATGAAAGGTACGGACGTGCACTTTGAGGAAGACATGGACGTGGCTAGGCAAAAGGGTCCATATGTACGCTTGAAGAAGGAACGGGTGTACTCTGGTGAAGGAACGGGCATACGCCTATGAAGGAATGGATGTATGCTTGTTGGGTCAAGCAGGTCTGCTAAATGCACCGAGACGACGTGTCTTCTAAACAGCCACCCCCTTATATTCTCCTGACTGTATGACTGTACCCTTTTTGTTCCCCTTCTCAATGCTCTTTATGCCCTTATAAATACAATTTATTCTCTTGAATACACACTGCTCCGAAGAAGATTTGGAAAGATCTGCCTAGAAGGAAGGAACGACCGTGGTGGCTAAGGAAGTAACGGCCGTGGCTCTGAGAAGAGAACGGCCGTACGCTTCTCATAAGATAAGCAAAGCAAAAAAAAAAGCATCAAACCTCCTTTTGAGATTTATGAGATTTTGGGTTTTTTCTTAATGATTTTTTTTTTGTGTTTTCTTTTTATAAGTGGCTTGAGCTAACCTCAAGCTACCCAATAGTACCTAGAATACGTAACAAAACCTATTTTCCTAAGACTAATTAAGGGATTAAGCTACTTATGCAAGTTTTCACGAATGTTGAAGGAAACAAAAATTCATGAACTTCAAGAGCAAAATTAGGCACTTACTTGTGTCTCCTGCTTCCGATGAAGACTCCCATGCTCCTCATGCTCCATTGAAATCTAGAAGATAAGATTAAACAAACAAACAAACATACCAAACACACAACTACCGATGGATTTGCATTCTAAATGGGCTATGCAATGACTCTAGCAAGTGATAGAGTGTGGAGGACCTTATGCTAAATGCCCATCCCTAGCAATGGCGCCAAAGATGTTAACCAAATCAACATGCTACCTTGCATAACAGAGGGAGCGAAGAAGAGAAAGAGGACTATGCAAGGGTCGTTTCAGAGACTAGCAATTAGCCAACCTAATGAGGGTTAACTCCTCGATGATGTGAGGCCGCTAGGGGCTCACTCCACCTCCACTTGTGTCACTCGAATGGGGCTTCCACAAGCTAGGTAAAGAGCAAAGAGGAGGGAGCTATGGAGAGCTCAACCTCTAATCCATGAGCTCACTTTTTACAATGGCCGGCCGCCCATTTAACAATTGGGCCCAAAATTGATTTTCTAGCTCTATGTACACCTAGGCTTATTCCTATGAGCAGCATTACACAAGTCGTAAGCTCGGTCATCCCATATGTCTTTTTCATAAAGCGCTTAGCGTGGTTATATAATAATAATGAGTTACAAGAAGCGTAACCACGCTTAAAAATGATGTTAATCAGTGTTTGCATGAAGGGTTTCACTCTAGTGAAATGGTCTCTAGTGCTTCATGAAGCAAGTCTGAAACTTATTTTTGATATGTCTTTTTCTACTCAAGCTACAAAAATATGTCTATTTCTACTCAAGCTACAAAAATATATATATTTCTACTCAAGCTACAAAAATATGTATGTTTCTACTTATTTCAGATATGCTTGTTTCAGCTTAAGCTACAAAAATATGTTTTTTAATTCATACAACTTTTTGAGTTTTGAGATTTTTTGGTTTTTTTTTCTAGGCGCACGTCGCTAGGTTCACATGTGTTGGCTCACGTCTCTAGGTTCACCTGTGCTGACTCACGTCTCTGTTGACTTATGTCTCTAGACTCATGTCTTTGTTGACTTATGTCTCTAGACTCACGTCTCTGTTGACTTATGTCTCTAGACTCACATCTCTAGGTCACGTGTGTTGTCTCATGTCTATTGACTCATGTTTATAGGCTCATGCCTTTTTTGTGTAAACTCGGCTCACGTACTTTATTTTTATGAAATAGGCCTCTACCTAGGGCATGAAATTTTATGCATTAGGGTTGGTGTGGGCAATAATTGTATACTTTAATGTCCCAACAATAATCATGATGGACAATAATTTTTCTATGATAGGGTTGGTATGGGCAATAAATTGTATACTTTAATGTTCTATAATTACAATGGATAAGACCTTTCCTTAGAAATTATAGTTGGTACATATTATATGACAAGAAAGTCCTTAAAGGACATGAGTAGGTACGTCCTTATAAGTCTTTAAGGTAGTAATAATTGGTTAGTATAATATTAGGTATACCTTACTCTAGACTCACATCTGGTTGACTCATGGCCTATATGTCTAGACTCGTGACACTCACATCTCCAAGCCCACCTGTGTTGATTCACATCTTTTTTTGAGGAATGATGGGCTGACGTCTTTCAACCTGAGAGCTTGTTTGGCCAAGATTTTAGAGTATTTTGAGGCTTTTTAGACTTGAAGAGAGGTGATTAAGTGTCCTAATCTTTGTAAATGACAATTATATAAGTGTTTTTTAAAATTATTTTTTATAGGATTTGCATGCTTCTAAGCTACCAATTTAAATAATGTATGAAAAAATATGAAATACATGAACAAAATAACTTATCTCACTCTAATCGACACCTAATGAAGCTTAACACTCATGTTTTTACAATGGATTATACTCTTAATCATAATTGCTAAGCTATTTCTTAGCTCAATGCAACAAGAGCAAAGCCTTATGGGCTTTAAAATCATGCCAATCATCAAGAAACCAAGGCTTTTCCTTTCCTAGAGATAAAAATATAATGCCCTCATGCAACAAGCTTCAAAAACAAAATAAAAAACAATAAAATAGGATGCCCTCAAGCACCAAGCTTCAAAAAATAGAATGCCCTCATGCAACAAGCTTCAAAAACAAAACAAATAGAGATAAAAATAGAATGCCCTTATGCAACGAGCTTCAAAAACAAAATAAAAAACAACAAAATAGGATACCCTCATACAACAAGCTTCAAAACAAAATAAAAACCAACAAAATAAACACATCCAAGACTTTTTTTGGAGTGTGGCCTCCTAATCACACCAGGTAATATTGGGTAATCCCAATAACTTAGAATGGACGGGAAAAAGGGGCCAACAAGCCCTAGGCTAGTCCCCAACATAGGTGCCAAATATATTCAAGTTAGAAGCTTACCTTAAAGCATGTGTTGTTGGTCCTTGCTTTCGACCCACCAATGGAGTGGCAAAGAGAGAGATGTCTTTGCCTAGATGGAGACAAATAGAGATGGTCTTTTGTGTTCTCTCTTACACAAAGAGAAGGAGGAAAAGAAGCTAATGCAAGAAGGAAACCTACAAGCAAGCATCCATCTAACATGCATGAATCCAATAGCAAGCAAGCAAGCAAGAGTAGAGAAGAAGTGGGGAGCTCATAAGTATTCTATTGCAAGAGAATGATTGTGTATTACTTATTGTTAAAAATGACTTATACATAAATGACTAGTTTTCATGCTAGGTCGGCCACACCAAAAAAATGGTCCCGCCTCTATCACTTAAGCAAGCATGTACACAAAGTCCTTCGACTTTCCCTATTTAATGCTAAGCACAAGGTAAGGTTGCTTTATATGTTCTAGCACCGTCTTACAAAAGATAAGTGTGCCCGTTTGAGTGGGTAAGATGGCAAAGCAAGTGCCTTATAGTAGCCTTACACAGTAGGCCAGGCAGTGAAACCATGTTAACCTATGGAGTGGTTAACACTTGCATAGCTTGATGGAATGGAAGTATGCTTAATTAGGAATGGTGGTTGGCTCTCTCTTGCATGAGTTTCCCCTCTCTTTTTCACCTCTTGTGAGATTGAACCACCAATTGTGCAGATCTTCTTTTATCTCCATTGAGGTGGATCAAGTCCCTCTTCGCACCCCAATGGATATGGAGCTCTCTGATGTAACAATGGACTAATGATATGTACAATGGACTACTACAACTAGAAAGGGCTATGAAGCTCTATAATGTGACAATGGAGTGATGATCTAGATGATAGACTATTGCACCCACAAAGGGCTTTGAAGCTCTATGATGGGACAAGTAAATGATCTAGATGATGGATAACTACATCCACAAAGGGCTATGGAGCTCTATGATGTGACCACAGAGTGATGATTAGGACGATGGACTATTGTACCACAAATGGGAGTTGCCATTTGTAGCTCTTTAGCAAAGTCTCCCATGACACATGGTTTGGCAAGGTACGATTTGTTAGATGTCAATGTTCCACCCTTATATTGTATTGTCTAAGCACTGACTACTTCATGTTTGTACGGACCCCATAATGAGGAGAGTAGCCATGGTTGGTAGCTCGGGCACTTGATATCCTAGTATTCACACGAGATGGTGGCTTAAGAGGCCATATGGTTTAAAGATGATGGTTTAGAGATGGCTTGGATTAGATTTGGCACACTACCTGCTACACTAGACCATTATCCTCCCATAATAGCGGTCCTTACATGGAGTTGGTAGACTTTATTCTTAGACACCCTATCGTGATATTACAAGGCCTGAACGTGACCCAAGATGAGCCTAAGCAATCATGGGAGGTGGGGAAAATTACATAACATTATTTAGTACATCATTAGTGACATGACTACAGACCTACGTGGTCATGTTATGGCCACCCCAGGCCTATATAGATACACGGCTAGCCCCTTCTCCATATTCAGTGTGAGTTTACTCCACACAATTCAGTGTGAGTTTACTCCCTAGCTTCTACTAGCTTACAACCTCCATCTTAGTAGTCTTCACAAGCTCCCTCTGTCTTAGCCTCTCAGTGCCAGAATATGTACATGATCGAGTTGGGATGGTCTCAACCACCAACATATCCAGTTTACCACGGTTGCTTTTGGCAAATGGGAAGAGTCTCTTTTAGAGGGGATTGGGAAGGACCCCCGCAACGCGGACCAACCCTTCCTGGTAGACATGGTATCAAAGATGTGTCGTGTCTTGGGTCCTGCTAGTGGTCTTGCTACTCTACGAGACATCCCATCAATTGGTTGTTTATAGAGCCATATGTACCATTAGTTGGGGCTGTTGTGTGCCTCCTCTTGTGTTGGGGGAAATGTTTGGTGGTTGTGCTTTGTATTACCTATTAGAAGTAGCGCCCACCAATGGAAGTTGGTCTCCCTTCTATTTGTAGGTATGGTATTATGTCCGGTGGTCTGTTTTCAAGAGGAGTGTTGGGGACTGAATCGACCTCCTCCATGGCCATGTGATAGTTGGCAGGGGCCGGCTACATTATCCCATATGTGTGATAAAGATTGGTCCCATGGAGTAGATACACTTGAGGAGTTACAAGGAGTAGAAATCCCTTCTGCACGTTTGTAGGGAGCCTACTTTGTGTGACAAGTGGCTAGGTGGGAGGGGACTGGGGACCCTCCATGCGGTGTGACTTGGCTCGTGGTAGACATGCAACTGACAAACTGATCCACAAATGCACACAATGCAAGTAGGCGTTCAACCTCTCCAGGAAGGCCATTTTGGACATTTCTTTACCCCACAAAACCAAGTTCTAGTTCCTCTTTGCTTGGAGGAGGAACATGGAACACGGATCTAAGGCACGAAACAAGTCGAGGAGTTACTTTTCAAATTGGTAATCCTCAAGGGAAACCCCTTAACTACTCTTCGAGTGCTACATGTTTACAACCGCTGAGCCATGCAAGCAAGTGGTGATGGATATCACACAACCTAACCTCCTCACGATCGCCGGGGCGACGAAGCTAATGACAAAAGCGTTTCTCTGCTCGAGTCTCAGAGATGAGCATGCTCATCTCTGACCCCGGCTCGAAAAACAAAAAAAATATCACACAACCTAACCTCATGCAACATGAAATCCAAACCTTGGGAACAAAGAGGCATGCACAACCGTTGCCGTTGCCCTAACAGGACAGCATGCATGGACATAGAAGCATTTCCCAAAATTGAAGATACTATTAGATTTTCATGCTAAAAAAAACTAGATCATAGACCTCAAATAAGTTTTTTTGGTCGGGAGTGCCATGCTTGCCTGCCCATAAAACGTATATAATTCTGTCTCATCCTCGAGTGCCAATTGCCGGCCCATAAAACGCGTAGAATTCTGTAATCTAAAGTTTGCCTGCCCATAAAACTTGCGAGGTATCGAACCCTAAAAGTTTGCGCGGAAGTTATGGCGCCGCTGCAGAAGCTTAAGGAAAAATTGGTTGCGGAGTTCGGCAACGATGAGAAGTTCGTCGCCAACATGGTATGCAGTTTCTTCAGTAGGTTTGGGTTTGCATTTTGTTTTCGCATTCCTTTTCTCCGGATTCCGCACGTATTAGGGTTCTGTGTCGCAGGGTTTCGCAACATTTCTATGCAGATCTTGTATCCAGGTTTCCTGTGTCCGGCCTCGCCTGTTTGTATTTGTCTAGCTTGTTGTGTGCGCTTTGTAGCATAAGGTGGCTAATCTGCAGCAGTACTCATTGTGGGTTTAGGGCTGTATGCTGAATACATTAGAAGACAAAACTTGACTCGGGCTAGGGTTTTTGGTGCATGATGGAGCTCCAGAACTGGCCCTAATTTCCGGCTTTGTTTGCGTTATTCTGAGGTATAGGAGCCTCTTGAACATG
This sequence comes from Cibotium barometz, assembly GCF_041138505.1. Classification (NCBI taxonomy): domain Eukaryota; kingdom Viridiplantae; phylum Streptophyta; class Polypodiopsida; order Cyatheales; family Cibotiaceae; genus Cibotium; species Cibotium barometz. Next base: position 44,040,354 of record NC_141090.1, read on the forward strand.
CCGCTTTTCGGCCGACATGCCGATTCATGTTATTCATAATGTTACATATGTCATTTGCCGATTCCAGGCTAGATGGAAGCATAGGCTTTGTCATGCATGATGGAGTTGGTAACTGGCCCTCTTGGTGAAGCAGGGATCCGCTTGCAGGGAGAATAAGGCACGAGGGCCTGTTGTTATCCATCAGGACAACAGCCCTTTGTGTCAGGAAATTACTGGGAATGTGAACAAGGCCAATAATCAGTTATTCCCTAAAGGGATTGGAGGACTGCCTGTTATGCTAACTCTGGTACGTGATTTTGTTGAACTTTCACGCTATGCCGAGGGCTGACGAGCTGAAAATCTTACTGCTGGCAGGCTGCATAACAACAGGTCACTGTAAGGAGGGGGTGGTTGATGATGTTTGACTCTTGAGCATTGAGTCGATGTCAGGAAAAATAGACATTTATTTGTGGAGACCGAAGTCACTTATAGAACCGTTGTCTTGCTTTGTGGATGTGTGATCTGGAAACTTCCTCATTGTCTAGGGAAAATGCTTGTTTTTAATGATTTTTCTTATAGACAACAGATGCTCATTTGCAAACTGCTGCAGCTTTGGAAAGGGAGCATGAGCATGTGCAACATACTGCACATAGCGAGGGAAGGAGGAGGGAAATTTGTTTTTCTTTCTTAGGCAGGAGAAGTTCCTTGTGTGCTGCGTGTATGGGTGGATGTTTGTGACCTATGGGTGCCTGTCTTGACCGAGACTTTTGGCTTACCCATACTTGGGAATCGTTTTGAACCTCATTGTCTTTCCTTGCAGAGGCTATTGAAGGCACTAGCAATGTTTGCGGGAGGGATTGTTCTTATGCGTAATTTTGGAGATCTAATGGCGACTTGATTGGCAGCAGAAGATCCTGCATCTTTGCAGGAACGTTGACTAAGTTATACAGTTCGTTACATTAGTTTTTTAGTGAGCTTAACAATCATGATTATAGTGTTGTTGAGTGGATAAAATGCATATTTCAATTTTTGGCACCTCATCAGTTGGCATTATTCCTGCAATTTTGTTACGTATTCATCAGTTATTCTTTGGTTGAGGATTGTGAATGAGTGGTCTGTGTGTAACTGGCCAAAATTTTTTCACCGTCATCTTCCTATGAAGGTACATTGGTATGCCTGAGTAACACCTGGCTTGGGTGTTCAGGAGAAGTCATAGAAACATTGAGCAAGCTTCCAGCTGGCTAACCTTTTAATTTAGTTCGATGAACGATAGATCTGGACTTACATTGGTATTTGAACCAGGCTGTTGTGGATTGCTGCTATGCATACTAATAATACATATCAACTTGTGCAACAAAGCTACCAAAATGACATTTATTCAAAAAATAATACTACCACATGCACCAAAGTAGTCTTTAAGCTTTAGCTAGATTCGAAATAGAGAAGAAAATAATCTTTCTATCAAAGCACATGGCTCAACTGGGGCGTTAGTGTAGCTTCTATGTGCAATGGTGATGAATAGTTTTTTTTTGGTATGAAATGAATTGCCAGCATGGCAACATCTTCCTAAAGCACTAGGGAGGAGCCCACATTAGTAACTTTACCCTTAACGATGAGAATGTCGATCTACTATGATCATTCCTTATCAAAGACCAAATCATTTTGGTTCATGCATCTTCAAGGTTGGTCAGAAGGTGAGTTTGGGCCATAAATAATATTTTTACAATGTGGGCTTGGGCATAAAATCAATAGGTTAGCTTTTCTACCAAGTTTCTTGGGTAGCAAAACCAATAGAGGGGATTTACTAAACGAGCATTCTAGCTGAAAGAAAGATCTATAAATCAGAACAAATAGATTTCAGCATTGAAAGATTTAAGCAGCTAAAAGAAAAAGAAACTTCGAACTAGAGACTTAAAGAGACCGTGCAAATACATACCTTGGCAATTAAATTTTTAATTGAGTTTTGGACACGAGTACTGACTGCTGCTTTACTAGTGTCCTATTTGAATAATAAAAGGCTCAATGCAAAAGGGACGTAGAAACTAGGTGCGATTTAACAACGCAAAGGAACGTAGAAACTAAGTGGGATTTAAATTGCATAGTTGAGGAACTTGAACAAAATGTGTACAGATTAAACCCAAACAATGTCACTAGCGTATTGGGGAGATTTGTGAGCCTTCTATTGATTCTTATACCTAGCGTATCCATATTAAACGATAACAAAGGGCTTAAAACATTGCAATACCTTTACCATATTTTTGGAAACTGTGGTTAGTGTAGTGAACATAAATCCATTACTACCTTGAAAAGGAGCTTTTTGAGCTGAATGTTTAGGGTAATTTTTGTAAGTTAAGACAAACATTTACAAACATAAGGGGGAAAATAAAGTCGAAGTCCACCTTGTTTAGTTTCCTTGGTACCAACAATGAGTTGTGTCATGGTTCTTGTGGCACTAATAGTAATCAGGCCTTAGCATTGGACACTTTGTACTTGTATCATTTTGGTGAGATTGCACACCAAACTATATCTCTTCTCGAGGGAACAGATGTGGGTGTCGTGCTTGAGGTATTGGTTGGGGGTGGCCTTGAGGTTGCCCCTAGGGTTGCCCCTCCACTGTTGGCCTAAATGGTTTAGCAGGTTCTTTGCCAACTCGTCCATGCTCAGGTCCTTATTAACTAGAATGCTAGCTAATTGTAATTGGGCACTCTTGGATGACTGAGGCTTTGGATGGTGCATCTCCTATCTGGTGGACGACTTCTACATCCTTGTCTTGCAGATTATTACCCAAGTCTATTGCCTCGCGGAGACAACACTCATCATAGATGTAGTGCCTAGACTTATAGAGATGGTGGTCGTGTAGCCTCTTGCTCTTAAGATCGAGCATCAATCGATCAAAGAGCATAAGTCATCTAGTCTTTCGTAGGTGTCATGTGGAGATACTTGGTTCTAGCAATGTTATCCCTCATTATTGCTCCCTTCTCCTGCTTGAGGTTGTATATATGTGCAGTGAGGCTCCATCTAGCTCCACTGGGGTGAGAATTGCACTATAAAAGGGTGCCTTAAGACCTCGTATAGTTGGCCTTTTCTAGTGGCTTTAGAGACCTAAACCATTAGCATGCATTACCTTCAAGGAAAATTCTGAATGAGAAGATCTTTGGTGGGAACATCAATCTATCCCCTCACAAGTTTGATCGAACTTCTCTAGATACTAAATGGGATCTCCGGTTCCAGTCATCATCCTTGAGATATGGATTTGGTTTGCCCAACTCTAAGCCTTTAGGTGTTATGTCTAACCCTTCTTCCCATTTTGAATGCCATCTTTAGCATTTCTTCACAGACGCTTAGCCATGCACGTTTCTATCTTTCCTGGCTACGCATGTTCTTATCTTGGAATGCACATTCACAAATCATACCGGCCATGCACGTTCCTAGCTCCCCACATACTCATAAGTTTGTGAATGCATGTTCACAAGTCTTGGAACCTAGCCATGCATATTCCCAACTCACTTTGCCATGTACGTACCTATATGAGGAAATGCATGTTCACAAGTCTAATAGAGACATAAAGATTAAAAATTCAAATGAATCTAGAATATCCAAGACCATTGCTTGACTTATGTCAAGGGGTGTGTGCTCTGAGCTGATCACCCTTACATGTACACGAGGTCAGGAAGGATTTTTAGACTTAGTCCAATACTTGAGGAGTGTGCCTCGAATGATGCTAAATCAAGAGCACCTTTTTGAGAGGAATCTCTGCATGCTTCACAATCCCTGAGACCTCACAGGAGCCAAGCAACCCTAGGAATCGAACATTCGAGCGATAGCGAGGATGCTAACTTGAGTGAGGCCTGTTAGTGGGAACCATTTTCTTCAGAGATGAATATGGACCAAGAAGTTGGAGAGCCTGGCTCCCCTATGACTACTCAAGGAGTTTTGTAGACTTTATTATAGAAACATAATCACGAGGCCCAACCGAGGAGTGGGAGTCAAAGGTTCATCAAACTATCTAGCAAGTGAGAGACCGCCTGCTAGAAAGGCCCAACATGGAGGCATTTGCTCCTAATATGGATCCTAACTAGTCTAGCTCGGGAATGAGAAGCACCAACCCTATAGAGGAAGGAGTATTCCTTTCTAGAACCACAATTGGAATGGTCGCAGAGATAGCAATTACATCTGTGGCTTTTGGCTCGGCTAGCTCTTCTTAGAACACGAACATTGGAGTGTTCGGAACAGCCTAGAGAACCACCATTCCTTTTGGCTTCGTAGCATCGGACCCTAGTACAAGAAGTGTAGGGGAATTTAGGTTCAATATGACCACAGAGGCCATAGAGGCCACAACAAACCACTCACGCCACTGGGGCTGAAGAGTCAATCCAAGCTGCCGTACATGACTATGGGAACCTTGTGGCATGGAGCAGGGAGCTCGAGACTAGAATTAATTCTAGGAAGATCATACATGTCATAGTACAAGAATCGGCCTTACATAGCTACCCTCCACAATACCCCAACTTACCTCAGGGGCAAGGGCAACACCCTGCATATCCCATGCCTCCACTAACCTACCCATACCCATATTATCACCCCTAGCCACCCACAATGCCTCAACTTCCACCTACACCACTACACACTGCTTTAACCACTAAAGATATCTTGAGAATAAAAACCCAATTAGGGAGGGGGTTACCGCATTGGGGCTAGCAACAACACCACCACCACTGATTGCAGTCTCGGGACCGAACCCTAGACACTAAAACACTATCAAATCTATGCAAATCAGAAAGGTTATGCCCAAGTTCAATGGTACTAGAGACCCCATTTTGCACATGGTGTTGCACGGCCTTGAACTGCATCATAGGCTTCTGAGTTCGAGGTGGAAGGAATATCCTGTCCTCGGAATGTTTGGAGATGGTCATGGGGCTTCATGAATTGATCAATTTTTGCCTTACCCTTTGTTAGGGTTGTACCAGAGGTTTTCGTGTTGTTTTGGTAGCCTTGGGTTGCCATTGCCCTTGGGCCACTAGAAGTGTGCACCCACCAGCTTCGGGTAGCGCATTTTTGTCGAGGTTGTCTTGACGGGTTGGTTTTGACTGTGCTCCTTTGGGTAGCCCGAGTTATTTTTATTCGGCGTCGTACCCTTGGGCTTCTAACAACTCCATGTTTAAGGTTGAGACTGGGGTTGGGTGTTTTGCTATGTGATATCCGATTAGTGGCATGGCTTTGATTGGCATATGCTGGTCCTTCCTCTTGGGTACCTAGATTTTATATTACCCTTCATAGTAACCTTATCCTCGAAGAATTACTTTTGGTTCCCACTACTTGTTGCCCTTATTATGAAAACATTGGTGTTGCTGGGGTGGTAGTGATTCTACAAGGTTAGAATTGTTAGCAGTACTGTGGGTTAGTCTTTGGAGAGATCACTTATATCAAGGGGAGAGGGGGGTATATTCGACAACGAAGGTTGATCTTGCTTAGGCGAGGTTTTTAATGGAGCTTGGTCACTTACCCGTGCGGTCAAGTATAGAATAGGCCTCTTTTTAAGCAGCTTCATGCATGATACCTACAAGCATAACACATAACTTCCCTTCCAAGGCGTTATTTCCAATGTAAAACATAGTAGTGAACGATCCTATGCATGAGGTTTTGAATATGTCTACTCCTTGAACCCTCGCTTTAATGGGTGTTAACAACGGTTGTTCTTAGCACACGCCAAGTTGCATGGGACATTAGGTTATAGCTAGCACCCATGTCAATGAGTACGAGCTTGTGTTTTAGGCTATTCTTTGTGGTCATGCCCAACCAGAGTCTGGCATGCTTCACCTCCCAGTCCTCCTCTTCCAAGTCAATGACTTGGGGCATGTTAACACAAATGGTGGTTGCATAACTTTTCTTGTCTAGCCTTGGCTTCTTGTTGCTGGGCCTTACATTTGTGTTAACATGCCCCAAGTCAATGACTTGGGGCATGTTAACACAAATGATGGTTGCATAACTTTTCTTGTCTAGCCTTGCCTTCTTGTTGCTGGGCCTTACATTTTAGTGCAACATCTTTTATTTTCTCCTCTTTCTTCTCATGAATGGCCTTCAAGGCATTCACAGTGCTGCCATAGTAGCATCTAAGTTTGTTAATTGTTGAAGAATACTTGCATTTCCACACTACCAAGTGTTTTAATGCATGCTAATCCTTGTGGGGTGAGTTCGCCAAATAAGGAATAGTCCCATCCCTTTATACTTTAGCTTGTGCTTTTGGTTTTTTGTGATGTACATAAGAACCATGTCTTGGAATTGGATATCTTTTTCTTTGATCTTTTCATCGAACCGTTCCTTACACCTCAATCGTTTGACTATCATTCCATAGACGTACGCAGCTGGCTTCTTCCAAGCATTCAAGTTCAAACAATTAGTCGGTTAGTACATTTCCTATCAATCCTTTCTTGATGGCAATTATTAAGCTTGGTACTATAAATTCCATGCGCATGATGGCATTTGTTTTGTATATCAAGTTGATAGGTGTCGTATAGATGGCTATCTTGTAGGAAATTTTGTAAGCCCGAAGAGTTGCTAGTAACTTATGTTCCCAATTATTGCATGAGGCTTCCAATGTCCTGGTCAGGATAACACATATAATCTTATTGGTTAGGATAACATAGATAATGTTATTGGTGCTCTTAGCCTAGTCATTGCCTTGGGGATAGTAGGGTGAGAATTTGTGGAACTACTATGAATTTGCTCATTACATCATTGATGAAGTGAGTCCCTCTGCCACTTATTAGTTTAAGTGGACACCCAAATCTAGTAACTATATCGTCGTCGTAAAGGAATTTGGATGTTGCCCTTGCATCAACCTTTGTGGTAGCATGGGCCTCAACCCATTTGGTACAGTAGTTCGTGCAGGCGATAATAAATCACACTTTATTTCCTTGAGCTCCTGGAATAACTGGTCCGACAAAGTTACTGACCCATTTCTTAAATGGTTATAGAGACACTATAGGTGTACAAGGGCATTTTGTCATGGTTTTGAACCCTAGCAAATCGTTGACATTTGCTGCCACAACCTTTTACAGATTTAGTTACATCTCTAAACAAAGTGGGCCACCATAAGCTTGCTAATATAACTTTTTTCTTAGTGGTGCCTACTGAGAAATGCCCTCCAGCTACACCAGAGTGGGCTTGCTCAAGGACAATAACATATTTGAATTCCTGAGGATAACACCTCATGATCCCATCTTGGCCTAACTTGTACAATTGCCCTACAAATCAATTAATAAGGGAAAGCCTTTTTGATAAGGTGACATGCTCTATCTTCATTGAGGGGTATCTTTAGAGGAGAACAGTTAGCCAAATAATGGCAATCTCTTTAACCCATTCTGGAACAATATAGAGTTTGAATAGTGGGGGCATTAGGTAGTTTATCCTCCACTCCGATTGGTGGGTATCCATTGGGGATGCACAACAAGTGATCGGCATGCACATGCTATAAGCCTTTTTTAATGGTTTCATAGTTTCACCCATGAAATCAAACTCTAGTAGCATCAGGAGCCATCGGGTTATCCTTCTCGTGGTGTAAGGCCTATTGGCCAAGTAGAGAAGCTCCTGATGGCCTACAAAAATACAAATTTATTTGCCAACAGATCAATGGTAGTACTTGTTTACAGCATAGACCATTGAGAGTCCTTCTCTTTTTGTGGTGGCGTAGTTTTGTTTAGCATCGTTCACAACAATGGTTAGAAAAGCTAATAGGGAAATCCACGTTATGCTCTCTTAGTTGTGCCAAAATGTAGCCAATTGTGAAAGCCAAGGCATCTATGTGCACATGGAAATTAATATCCTAATTGGGAGATCTTAGGATTGGTGCACTTTTGCTAAGGCTTTCATAGGCTTTTTGACACTCATTCGTCCACTCAAAGATGACAAGTAGCATGTATAAGGGTCTTTCTATGTCGGCGCATAGGATTATAAATCTTTTATAGTATCTGACATTATGCCCCATGAAATGCTGGACACACCATTGAAGTTAGTGGGTGGTGGAAGCTCAAGAATTAGCTTCACCTTATTGTCATGAGTAGAGATGCCCGTTCATAAACATTATAGTCTAGTATTACTCCATGCCTCACCTAAAGTTGGCATTTGAGTTGGTTAAGGGATATTCTATACAATCTACATCTTTTTTAGTTTCTTCCTAAGGCACCAAAGATGTGCTTTCCATTTGGAATTGGTCATCCATGAAAACCTCAAGGAACTCCCTAAGGTATTCCTTGTATGTTGTGCACAAAAGGCTTTGGAAAGTGCTAGGGCATTGGATAGGCCGAATGGCATAAATCTGTATGCATAAGTGTGCCACTTTGTGGCAAATGTAGTCTTATATTGATCATTATGGGCTATTTCCACTTGGTTATAGCCCCCACTTAGTTATAGCCTGAGAACTCATCAAGGAAGCTGTAGGCCCATCCTTGCCTGCTACTTGTTCTAGCATATACTCAATGAATGGTAATGGGTAATGGTCCTTCCTTTACAATCAAGGTGATAGGCCGTACCACGGACCAAATTTTCACCCACCATGGCCCCCCTAACCTAAGATGTACCTATAAGGCTTGTGATTAGAGAACCATTTTACATAAATAGTATTAGCCTTCTTGTGCGGACTCTCCTTCACAAGTCTCCATCCTTCTGCTTTCTTCTTTGCCCCTTCTCAAAACTGCTTTCCTTGACTCTTTTTCTTTCTTTCTTCAACATTTTTTGTGAGTTTTTCTAATTTGTACCCCTCTTCATCTGGCAAGGGTGAGATACCTATTTTTGGCCCACTTTAAGGCTTAAGAGAGGGAGGTAGGTTGTGGTAGTGTTTAATCAGATGTGCGACACGTGGTCAACCTGATGAACTTGTATGGGTAAGTGCCTTTAGCCTTACCATGGAAGGAAAGGTGGTTCAATGGTTTCGATCTCTAAAAGATAAGGATGACTTTGACACCCTAAAGACCTCTTTCACAATTGGGTACTCCCGCCAAGGAACCCAATGGAACCTAATCAATCAACTTTATCATGTAAATAGCAAAGAAGAAATCAATCAAAGGCTATATTAACAGTGTGACATACCTTCACTCTTGATGCTATGACAATGACATATTCTCTAACGAACAGTTTGTATCCTTGGAAGACCCTTCATGTGAGAGAGACCTGAATGGTCCATGTATGGAACATAAACCATATCTACGTTTGAAAAAGGAATGAAACCTTACAAACATGTAAAATTCATCCTATGAGTGGTGGACCTTTTGTGAAAGGCTCCATAACCACCAATAACACCACTGAGCTAAACAACATGTGTGTCATAAAACATTGGATGAGGACTGTGAGAGATCGAAGTTTGCCCACTTCTAGAGCTGGAAGACTCTAAAAATTGGATGCACATTCTTGCAACTATGGACATCCTTCTAACAAGAACATGCACAAGATATGCCCCACAGCAGAAGGCAAGCAAATCACCTCCATATATATGTTGAGTGTTGTAGCAATGCAACATGCACTGAAATTTGAAGGTGATATCTGCGACCAAGAGGTGGTAGCTCGGGGCCCAGAGAGATCAAAAAGGGATGATCTATATATTTCCAAGGAACAAAATAAGATCGTTAGATTTAATATGATGTTGAAGCCATAGACTCCCATGTAGACTTTGCCGTCAATGTGGTAGCATGAGCTCAATCTTTCTAAAGTTCCAGTCAGGTTGATGGCCACAGAGAGAGATGAACCTATAGGATTGAGTCTATAAAACTCTCTTGCTTCACAAAAAGAGCAAAGAATAAATCCTTAGCAAAGGCTTAAAAAGGACCTAAGAGAACACCTGTGGTGATGAACTTTAGATAGGTGCTTGACCATTTCAAAACGTACAATGTGGGTGACTACTTTGTACACTTTGAGAAGGCAAACTTTGAGAAGGCAAAGAGAACCCCTAGACGTGAAGCCAATTAAAGAAACAATATACCTAGAATAAGGTGATATAGGTAGGACATAGGTTTAGGTTTAAGGACCTTTAAAACACACATGGTCGCAACCTTTGACTACAAATCTGGGAGGAGGTCATTAAAAAAAATGCGTCTATGTATCTATGTATCCTTTATATCATAAATAATATTGCTACATAGTAGATGCTAAAAATTCATGATAGCTGAAGAGCTAGATGAGATAATCCATGATGACCTGTAATCCATTGATTTTGGTCCAGATGTGCAAGGCTCCATTGATTTGGAAGACCATGAGTCAATTTATTTTTTCAATCCTAATTTTTGTTCAACAATTTTAAAGCTGAAGAACTATAAGCAAATGCACATGGTGGGACCATCTCTGTCGGGGAGGGGGGTGCATGTGAGTTTGGACTTGTTATGCCTATGTGCAGTAGTATGCTCTCTAGCATAGGGGGCCTTGAATCTACCGTCATTGTGAAAGCTCCAAGCTCCTCTCTACCATCATTCAAAAAGCCCTAAGCTCCTCTCTTTTTTCTTTGTACACAAAGATAATGTCATAGGCAAAGATTGCATCTCTTAGCATTCTTCGCATGTCCTCCAAATAATTATAACAAAGCTCATTCTACACTACTCTTAGACATACCATCTCTTAACATCCTTCACATAAACTCTAAATAATTGTAACTAGAGCTTATTCCTACACTACTCTTAGACATACCATCACCTACGTTCATGATAATGGGTATATCTGGATCAAACATCAATATATATGCATACTATGAATTTTTGCCAACCACCACATATCTACATGATATAGGCTACAATTTCTTCCTACCACCATTATCCATATTGTATGACAAGAATTTCTTTCATGACAACAAATGCCTACGTGGGTCGAAATTTACACCTATAGGCTATATGAGGTGTGCCTCTAAAATTGTCATGTCAAAAAAATATTTCAATTTTATACTCTTTTAACATGCTTAGGTTTACTCAGAGCCTCCATAGTTACCGTCTTCCACATATATATGAATAGAAGTCTACCTTTGCACACCTATAAGCTGACCTCTTTAAACTCTTAGGATTGGTTGTATATCATGCCCACTACCTGCTTATGAATAATAGAGCAAATAATTATATCATGTAGACTGTCAAGGTAAGTGTATACTTAAGGCTTTGCTATTTGGGTCTAGAAATAGACTCAAGGATGTTTGTAGGTTTTTTTCATAAATTATGGAGCTTATAATGCTATGTATTCTAATATTTTTTGAGTGCTTGTCAAATAATGTGCATAGTGGTAGAATTTGTCCCAAGAAAGTCCATTAAGAAAAGTGTCTTACATTCATGAAATTTATAAAATAAATTTTATTTGAAAAAAATTGATATTTCTTTAAGTTATGTAGACTCCTATGCCATTTTATAAGTTAATTTTGTTTTTACGTCACAAAAACAATAGCAGTTTATAAATCTATGAAGGTCACACGTGTTCTCAATCTTGAAAAAAATATCAAAATTCATGTAATTTTTAAATGTATATATGGAATTCTAGATGTGTTTTTAAAAAACTATGTTTTAAAGTCATTTTTGAGATTTCATGCATTTTGGGAGGGAATCTTTTTAGGTAACCCTCGTTAGTTACCTATTTTACTCACATAGTGTTCCAGGCACAAATGATATTGGCAACCATTCTAGCTATCATCTCATCCACTGTTCAAATGTGGAATCACATCAACGACTTAGATGCTCGCCAATAAACTCTCCTATGATAGTGACGATTACTCAGAGATCTTTGCATTATCTACTTTGCCAATGCTATGGGCAAGTGGATATGTCAGTCACATCGGCCTTGCTATGTAAATGAATCACACACACCATTCTATCGATGGTATATCAAACCAAGGTCGACCATAGATTGGTGGAATTACTTCGTATTCTAGGCAAGAGATGATGAGTTGAGGTGGCGGGAAATGTTCAGATTACCAATCACACTGTTCACATCTTTGGTTGACATTGTTCAAGATGGCCTTCAACAAGGTGAGATCCCACAATCCTTAGCAAGAATCTCAGGTAGAAGATTCACAATAGAGAAGAAGGCGGCCATTGCTGTTATGCTACTAGCTTTTGGAAATAGCCAACACCATGTGGCAAATGTTTTTGGATGTGGAAGGTCAATAGTGACACATTTTCTTCTCTAATTTGTAAATGCAGTGCTTGCCAATGCCAATCACCTTTTACAATAGCCATGCACAGAGGGTGAGCTAAAGGAGGTTAAAGATGGCTTCAAGAGGCATTGTGCGGCCTCCCCAATTGTTGTGGAGGAATCGATTGCATGTATGTCAACATGAACCTCCCAGCGAATGAGAGGAATGAGACATGTCATGATCGAAAAGGCAACTACAATATGGTCATGCAAGCATTGTGGACTAAAAAATGTTCATTGATGTCAACATTGGTTGGGTGGGCTCTTGTAATGATTAAAGAATCCTTCACAATATTGCCTTTTATAAAAAATGCCAAACAGGTGAACGTCTTTTAGGAGAGCCTTTTCGATTCTTGGGGTTGTCTATTTGGGAGTACATTGTGGGGGATGGTGGATATGTATTACTACCATGGCTCATGATACCTTTTCCAAGAAACATGTTAGTGTCACACATGTACATAAGGTTCAACTTCATGTATTCGTCTACATAAATGGTAGCTGAGCATCCATTTGGTAGGCTAATGAAGAGCTTGAAATTCTTAGGAGGAACAATTCAATGTCCTAACATTGAAACTTTGCCTTCGGTCATACATGCATGTTGCATTTTGCACAATATGCCAATGGACCTTGCAAAGGATGCACATGAGGATTTTATGCATTTAAACATGAAGGATCCCTTGCTAGACAACCCTTTTACTAGAGAACAAGGTTCTTAGTTAGAGGATATCCCCGAAGGGGTTCAAACTAGAATTGTACTACTAGAATATCTAGACATGCAAGGAATTTGAGATTGAATTGTATAGTTTTAAGGTTAATTTGACGAATTCATAATTAATTCTATTTTTTTTTATTTTTACATGACTAAGTAATGGAATGTTGTTGAATCGTTTTAGAGTGCGTTCTATGGTTTATACTTCTTTCTCTCACATTTCTTCTTTCGTGTGGTTTTGATGTATGAGGGAGTTTGTAAAGAATGACTGCACCACAGGGTGGTTGCAAGATGAGGTTATCTAGTTTCGTTTAGTGGGTGTCCTTGGGTTTAGCTTGAAAACAAGCATTTTTAAAAGAAGAATAGCCAATCTCTCATAGTTAGGCAAGGATTTTCACTTCAAGGTCTTCTAATAAAACATCATATGCAAAGTTGGGCAACTAAAACTATAATCGGATTGAATATCCAATAATTTCAAAGCCCCTTTACGTTGGGAACCAAAATTGTATACACTCCTTGTCGGAGGTTTGGATAGGTACACTAAATGTGAGTAAATTGCCTATAACTTTTACATTATTACTCATATGACGTTCCCACTTTGCATATCACAAATTCAAATAACATAGAGATTAACTTGATTTATCGAGTAATTTTTGATGTGTTTTACTATTTTCTATACTATTTAAAAAGCATTAGAATTGTTAAAAACCATACTATTTTGTCCTCACACCACATCTACCATTTAAAATGCTCAATTTTTATGGATCTAGTGATGATTAAATTGGGGAAGTTTAGTAGAATGTGGATCTAATGTAAAATTACGGTTAGATTTTTGTAGATTTACTTTGAAAAATTTGTTATGACTGTCAGAGGCCCATTCAATCAAATGTAATTTACTTTGAAAAATTTGTTATGACCATTAAATCAAATGTAATTTAATTCTAGAAAATCAAATATTGAATCTTTCAATCTAAAAACTCTAGGGATCAATATACTTGTTACCCCATGAATTTATTAATAAACATTTGGCTTAATTTGAGTATGGGAAAGTCCATTTTCAATCCTCCCAAGTGAAAATTCCCATATTGTGTCCACTCTCCTCTTTTCAACTCTAAAATCAATCCTAGTTAGGTTTGGAAACCTAGGCTTGGTAATCTTCAAAGCCTAGATATCATGCCATGTGTGAGGCTTGGGTAGGCATAAATCTTATATATGCATGTCACTTTATGTCCACATCAACTTTCGAGAGGATCTACATAAGCACCTTGCCACCTCCACCCTCCATGTCAACATGGTCACCTAGATGACTTCCCACCTCATCATCCTAGTCATCCCATTAATGCCACACCTTCTTGCCACGTTTACATATGCCACCTCACACTTGATGACATGGCATGTCACATCATGGAATTGCCACATCAGTCCCCATAATAGTGTCACATGTCAAGAAAATGCCATGTGGCATGCACGCATGTGACACATGGCACCTCCTTCCCACCTTCCTATTTTTCTCAAAAATATATTTTTGAAAAAGTTAATTTGGTATATTTTTAATATTTTTCAAAAAAGAGAAATAAAATATAAAATTTTGAATAATAAAATATATATAACTTATTAATATAAAAGAATTTAAAATCTCTAATTTTAAAGGATTATATTTTAAAATTAGATAAATAATATTATTTTTAAATTTCATGTTATTTAATTATAAAAAAATATTTTTTTAAATTTAATATTTCTTAAAAATATTTTGTGTAAGAAAAACCTTTGAATAAAATTTGAAAAAAATACATTATAAAAGAAAATGTAATTATATAATTATAAAATAAAAGATAAATTTATATATCTAGTAATGATAAATATTTAGATTTAAAAATATTTTTATTAATAATATTGATTTTTAAGTAGATAATAGTTTTCTTTTTATCTTCATGCTTATCTTATTATCAAATCAATCTTAGATAGGAAATCCAATGAGATTTGAAGTGGATAACCTATTTTGCCTATATAAACACACATCTCTAGTACTATCCCATCATTGAGCCTTCATAATTTTTTCTCTCTTAGCTTCCTTGAGAGTGGGTTCTCAAAGTCGTAGGAGTCGGAAACGTGATATGACTAGACTTCCCTCCATCTACCCACAAGTTGAAGAGGAGGAGAGGAAAAGGGTAGCTCGTGAGAGAAAGAGAGAGTGGAGAGTACATCAACGAGCAACACCTTCCGTTTGGCGATGATCCAAGCCTTGCTCCTTCTCTTCCACCTCCTCTCCCTCCGCCCTCTTCCCCCCCACTATCCCTTCATTTAGATAATCCACATGAACCCGCCCTTCCTGAGCCCCCTTCTCTTTCACAAGAACCCACCCCGTCTCCTTTGGGCGCCCATAGTGTGGATAGGAAAGAACTATCAAAGTCAGAGGTGCATTGTCGTGCCCATGCAATCTTCCAATCCTATTTCAAAGACCTCACGCCTTCATCACATGCATGCATGCTTGATGCTTTAATGGATCTGCCCAACATGGCCAACTACAGGGCACTTTTTCTGACATTGGAGGTCGAAGAGACAGGAGAGTTGGCATGGCAGTGCTACAAAGTGTTCGTCGTTCCTATACAGTTAACAAGAAGAGGAACTCTGCGGACGCTTTGGTTGCTCGACGGGCTATTGTGGCCATAAGTAGCTCCCAGATGAAAGGTAAGGTGAGTGCCACATCTCGCATCCTTTCCATAGTACCACATGCACTTAGAGTTGGGTCTATTAGATGGTAAAGTTTAGATGCCAATGAGGTTGGTGCTTTGTGGGCGAGTAGTGGTCATCCTAGCTAGGCATGATTACCTACTAGATGAAACCGCTAGAGCCTTGATAGAAAGTTTTTAGGAGAAAAATTATCGTGCCTCGCTAGCTTTCAAGAAAACTTTGCGTAAGAAAGTGACAAGAGGAGTGTTCATTGAGCATGGTGCTTGCTTTCTTGAAATGACCCAAACAGAGTTGTAGTCTCCGTTTGTGGCATCATATCCAAACCTTAAAATTGGGAAAAGGTCATTTGAGGGGTGTAAGCCTTGGTTTGTGAGGTACTCACTCGATAGCGTGACACATGTTGTTGTTGTGCTACCATGTTGAGTTCCAAAATTTTTATGATATGTTTCGTTCTCTTAGAGGGCATAGAGAGTTGCCTCGTAGTCCTCATGATTTCATCACTCTCTTTTGTGTGCCCGCACAGAGGATGACTATTTCCATATGATGCCTTGTGTGGAGAGCAATTGCACATCATGTGGTTCACTTGCACATCTACGGATGGCAGATCTTGATGTAAGTGACCAAGCGATAGTGCCATGACGACGTTATGAGTATGTGACACACTAGATCTAGAGTGGTGGACAGTCTAGGAAGTTGCAGCTCATGGACAAACATACACCACGTTATGAGTATGTGACACACTAGCTCTAGAGTGGTGTGGGCAGTCCAGGAAGTTATAGCTTGTGGACAAACATACACCATGTTATCACTTCACAGCCACATTTAGGGAGTAAATCTATCCCTATATACGGCACAGTCATTGTGCTAAGTGGTAGGATCGTCAGTTCTGAGCATGCCTGGCAGAGGTTCCTATTGGTGTGGTTGTCACTATGGTGGTTGATTTTGTAGAGAACTACACCTTCACACCTTTTTAGGAGATACAATCTAAGTATTACTTCTCGAAGTAGGTAATGGTTATATTTCATAATATTTGTTTCGTGTTTGATCTATATTACTTATTTGATTTTTTGTGTCCTAATCGTCTCTCTTCCTTACCTCAGTAGGTTGCTATTATGGTTCACATTAGCTATCGACATGCAGTTCGACACATGTAGATGGGATAGTGAGTACCCCCGAGGCTTGTGTCATTATTCGAGAGTATCATTTCTATATCAGTGATGATCATTCACATGATGCACATTTTATGCAACACTGTTTTCGTCTCCATGACGATTTTTTATGAGATTGTGGGATCACAAGTGGCCAACGATGGGATTGGTCGAATTGCTGTGGCGCCACACAGTTAAAGTTGTCACTCACGAGGATAGCTCTATTGGCTCTACAGGTATAGTACTTATAGTTCTCTTAGATTCGTAACTAAACTAAATTCACTACCTAGAACATCTTAAAGAAAACAATAACTAAGACTTTGTTTTATAGGTTTATAGGTGGCATGTGCAGTCTAGTATCCCAGTGATTTGGTCATTCTTTGAGACTGGTCACGGGAAGGGAGAGCATGATGGTGTGGGCATGTGTGTGAAACGTGCTTTGAGACGTCATCAACTACGCCAAGATGCTGAGCGGTTCACAGATGCGGGCCACATGGTCGAGTGGTGCTCCCAATTTGTGTGGGAGTGCAATATCGTCGTATCCCAAACATGATGCTTAGATTGTCAGGAGATTTTTTTGGCATGTGGATGGTGGTATGATTGACCGTAGAGGCTCCCATGATTGTCATACAATACCTGGCACCTTGGGCTTATATTCCATTAGGAGCACGTGCATGGTGGCCCCCACAATTTACACATGACGGTTTGCATGCTTATGTGGAGCATGTATGGATGGTGATTGGTCACATTGTGCCTTGAGAGGATGGGCAGATGCATGGATACAGACACTCCTCTCCCTCAAGCATCCTTGACCAGGATATAGTGGTGGATGATCATGGGTTTTCTTTTGATGCCCAAAGCATGATTGTGGCGGGCCAGTTCCACCAGCAGATTCAACTTCGTTAGGGGAGTTATGAGTTCCAACAGTGGAAGTGGGAGCATTTTAGTTCTCTCATCTAGTGGTTTCTACTAGGCTCACTCTTGATCGAGTACAGAGCAAAAAACAGAGATCTTGCCCGCGTTTTCGGCTTTGAGTGGATGACCATGAGAGCATTCTAGAGCATTTGAGAGCTAGAGAGGGTGTTGCTGACTAGATCTCTATCTTGATAGTGAGACTAAACTCAAACTAGCTAGGTTAGCTCACTTACATTGTACTTAGATTTATTGGTAGTATCTTAGACTAGCTGGGGTAGCTCATTTTCATTATGCCTTGATCTATTGAGTTAGTGGCTAAACCCAGAGTAGATGGGTTAGCTCACATTCTGATGTACTTAGTTGATGTTTATATCATTATGAGTTATTTCATTAGTGAGTAAGGATCATTGCATTTTAGTTGATGTTCATGGTTTTTTGATTTTTTTAACATTTTGGCTATCATATTGTTTGTTGAAAATCCCCATGCCATCAGACCCAAACATACTCCGATGGTAACCAAACTTTGCGAGCATGTGGGGGGGACCCACCCCCATGTTGAAAATACAACTGAATAGGGTGTGTGTGGGAACAAGCTCTTGGATATAGAGGCTGTAAAAGAGAAGATGTAATTGTGAAAGAACCTGTGAAAAGGTGAGAAGAATCTACTAGGAGAGAATAAAGGGTAGCATGAGAGAATTTAGGAGTGTGGAGTTATTCTGGGAGATATTCAGGGAAAAGAGAAGAGGTGGAGAGAATCAGGCAAGAGGTGGAGATATTCTGGGAGTGAATCATGGAGAAATCAATGGGATTTGATGCTTGATGTAAACTCTATAAATTGAGGCATAGCCCTAATGAGAATTTGCTGGTTTTTGAGTATCCATGCCTACATTAATCTATTTGTTAATTACCCACTAATTACGTCTTAATTATTTACTAATCACTTTGTTAATGATGTTGATTCTAGTGTTTGATCCACCATAGCTCATCATTATGCTCAAATTTCAACATGGTATCAGAGCCATGCCTAGAATCAATTAGGTTTATGAGCCCATTATCTAATTAATTAGGATTAGTAGATAATTAGCAAATAATCAAATTTTTAGTTAGTTTTCACTTCACCCCTTCACCCCCAGCCAGTGGTTGGAGGACTCCATTCAGCTTGTACACTCTAAATTAGGTCTTGCCCTTCTAACACAAGCTAGCCAACACACCTAGCTTCAAGCTCATCAAGATGACACAGCAAACCGCGAAGTAATTTAGGAGAAATCGCTATTTTTACCGGCGCCTTTTTTCTGAAGCAGATTGGAGATTTCTTCTTGCTCAAGTCAAATCTTTCTAATTCCTCTTAGCCCCGGGGGTTTTCAAGCATTCTCTACAAGTTGGTGAAGACAGAATTCAATTTCATCAAGTCTACAGTGAGATCCAAGCTCTTCATCAAATCTGCAGGTGACTTTGGTAAAACAGAGATTAAGCTTTCAATATTTGGTCAAATCTTGTGTTTCTTGGCTTAATCCTCTACTAGACTCATTGCTATTGATGTCTTTGAAAGCATTTGAACTCATTTGAAGTGTAAGGCACCAGATCTGGACTCCCCGCATACTCTATTTTCTGCACACAAAACAAAGCATTAATTTGCTAATCAGTGATTAATCAATGCTAATCACTGTATTTTGGTGCAATTGAGGGTTCAAATTAACCATTAGGTATCTGATACAGATCCCTATAGCTTTAGATTGCAAATCGGAGTTGGTTTGATACTCCAACCATCCCGTACAAATTGGTTACCCTTAATTTAATGTAATTTTTGGTGATTTTATGCTGATAAAATTGTTGTAATCATCTATTAAACACCAGATTGAGTTGTAAAAGGGTAGACACTGCCCTTGAATCTTGAAATTGGATCAAGAGGTAAGACCCCCTTCACATCACCATGAGTTCAGGACAGGAAATAGCCAAATTTAATGGGGAACAGTTTTATACATGGCAGACAAAAACCATGTATTTGCTGATGAGGAAAAATCTATGGGGATTAGTTGAAGGGAGAGATGAATGCCCAGAGAGAGGGAAAAATGAGTGGAAGAGCAGGAATGAAAAAGCATTGGGACTTATTGCACTCAGTTTAAATGATGAAATCATCTCATCACATCACAGGGATACAGTGGGCAAAAGATGCATGGGATAAACTCAATAAATTATTTGGTACACAAGCAAAAAATTCAAAGATAAATCTGTTAATGCAATTCTACAAATTGGACATGAAGGAAAGTGAACCTTTAATCACACACTTGAACAAATATAAAAGCATTAAGCAACAGCTGGCAGCTATTGGCAAAAAGGTAGAAGATGATGAAGCATTAGCTGTACTTCTAAAGAGTGTGGACAAAGGAGATTATGAAAACATTGTAGCAACACTAAAGAATGTACGTGAATTGAAGATACACGAGATAGAAGCAGCTCTACTAGAGCAAGAGAGCAGAGTCAAAGAGAAGAAAGGGCTCGACTCAACAGCAGGAGAGGAAAAAGCATTCTTCACCCGAGGAGGATTCTCTCGAGGACGAGGACGAGGAAGAGGCAGAGTAGGAGGGAGAACCTTCACTTGCCACAAATGTGGAAAGCCAGGACACATGGCGAGCGACTGCTACAACAAACCCAGTGAAGAAGGAACGGCATCGGCAAACTTCATGGAGGCTCCAAAGGAAGTGGAGTCGGATCATCTTTTCTGAGAGAGAGAGAGAGAGACCCCACAACCCAATGTAACCTGCCCCAATAAAGTAAAACCACCTCTGAGCCACCGATGATGTAGGCCACGTGGTAGATGTATGTGTGAGCACTTTAGTCAAGGTCGCCGGCACTTATAGTAGCCTTGGACACATAGAGAGAGAGAGTGTCAAGGACTATGGAGTTTAGGGACTTGAGGCACTGGTCGTGGGCTATCAAGTAAGAGGGAAACTTGGTATAGGGTCCAGGTGTGCTAGGATTATTCACTTGAGGGGAGGTGTTGAAAATACAAGTGAATAGGGTGTGTGTGGGAACAAGCTCTTGGATAGAGGCTATAAAAGAGAAGATGTAATTGTGAAAGAACCTGTGAAAAGGTGAGAAGAATCTACTAGGAGAGAATAAAGGGTAGCATGAGAGAATTTAGGAGTGTGGAGTTATTCTGGGAGATATTCAGGGAAAAGAGAAGAGGTGGAGAGAATCAGGCAAGAGGTGGAGATATTCTGGGAGTGAATCATGGAGAAATCAATGAGATTTGATGCTTGATGTAAACTCTATAAATTGAGGCATAGCCCTAATGAGAATTTGCTGGTTTTTGAGTATCCATGCCTACATTAATCTATTTGTTAATTACCCACTAATTACGTCTTAATTATTTACTAATCACTTTGTTAACGATGTTGTTTCTAGTGTTTGATCCACCATAGCTCATCATTATGCTCAAATTTCAACACCCCACACGCTCACAAAGTTTGATCAGCATCGGAGCATGTTTGGATTAGCAATTAGTGTCCAACATGGATTTTTCAAGTCTCTTAGTGCTTGAGAGGCCATGGAAAATCGCGCTCTTCCCTATGCCATCATACCCAAGCACACTCCGACGGTGACCAAACTTTGCCAGCATGTGGGGGAGACCCACCCCCATATGCTTACAAAGTTTGGTGAGCATCGGAGCATGTTTGGATTAGAAATTAGCACCCAGTGTGCAGTTTTTTCAAGTCTCTTAGTGCTTGAGAGGCCATGGAAAATCTCACTCTTCCCCATGCCATTGTACCTAAACATACTTCAATGGTGATCAAACTTTGTGAGCATGTGGGCGGGATCCACCCCCACATGGTTGCAAAGTTTGGTCAGCCCTCAAAGAATGTTTAGATTAGAAATTAGTGCTCATGCGGATTTTGCAAGTCTCTTAGTGCTTTGGAAAATCTCGCTCTTCCCCATGCCATCATACCCAGACATGCTCCAATGGTGACCAAAATTTGCGAGCATGTGGAGGGGACCCACCCCCACATGCTTGCAAAGTTTGGTCAGCATCGAAGCATGTTTGGATTAGCAGTGCCCAGTGCAGATTTTTCAAGTCTCTTAGTGCTTGAGAGGCCATGGAAAATCCCTCTTCCCCACGCCATCGCACCCAAACATGCTCCAATTGTGACTAAACTATGCAAGCATGTGGGGGGTGGTTTTCCTCCCACATGCTTGCAAAGTTTGGACACCCCCTTCCCCACATGCTCACAAAGTTTGGTCACCATTAGAGCATGTTTGGGTGCCATGGCATGGGAAAGAACGGGATTTTCCATGGCCTCTCAAGCACTAAGAGACTTGAAAAATCCGCACATGGTGCTAATTGTTAATCCAAACATGCTCCGATGCTGACCAAACTTTGTGAGCATGTGGGGGTGGGTTCCCCATGCTCGCAAAGTTTGTTCACCATCGAAGCATGTTTGGGACGATGGCATGGGGAAGAGCGAGATATTCCATGGCCTCTCAAGTACTAAGAGACTTGAAAAATCCACACTGGGTGCTAATTACAAAGCCAAACATGCTCTGATGCTGATGAAACTTTACGAGTAATGTGGGGGTGGGTCCCCTCCACATGCTTGCAAAGTTTGGTTACCATCGGAGCATGTTTGGGTATGATGGCATGGGGGAGCGCGAGATATTCCATGGCCTCTCAAGCACTAAGAGATTTGAAAAATCCGCACTGGGCGCTAATTGCTAATCCAAACATGCTCTGATGCTGACCAAACTTTGTGAGAATCCATATGCTCGCAAAGTTTGGTCACCCACGGAGCATGTTTGGGTACGATGGCATGGGGAAGAGCAAGATTTTCCATGGCCTCTCAAGCACTAAGAGACGTGAAAAATCTGCATTGGGGGCTGATTGCTAATCCAAACATGCTTCGATGTTGAGCAAACTTTGCGAGCATGTGGGGGTCGGTCCCCCCCACATGTTCGCAAAGTTTGGTCACCACATCAGAGCATATTTGGATATGATGGCATGGGGAAGAGAGGTTTTTCATGGCCTCTCAAGCACTGACTTGAAAAATTCACAATCGGCACTGATTGCTAATCCAAACATGCTCCGGCTGACCAAACTTTGCGAGCATATGGGGGTGGGTCTCCCCCCCATGTTTGCAAAGTTTGGTCACCCATCAGAGCATGTTTGGGTATGATGGCAGGGGGAAAAGCAAGATTTTCCATGGCCTCTCATGCACTAAGACTTCAAAAATCTACACTAGGCGCTAATTGCTAATCTAAAGATGCTGTGATGTTGACTAAACTTTGTGAGCATGTGGGGGCGGATCTCCCCCACATGCTCACAGAGTTTGGTCACCATCGGAGCATATTTGGGTATGATGGCATGGGAAATAGCGAGATTTTGTAAGGCCTCTCAAGCACTAAGAGACTTGAAAAATTTGCACTGGGCACTAATTGCTAATCCAAATATGCTTCGATGACCAAACTTTGGGAGCACCTGGGGGTGGTTCTCCCCCACATGGTCGCAAAGTTTGGTTACCATTGGAGCATGTTTGGGTATGATGGCATGGGGAAGAGAAAGATTGTCCATAGCCTCTCAAGCACTAAGAGACTTGAAAATCCACACTAGGCGCTAATTACTAATCTAAACATGCTTTGATGTTGACCAAACTTTGCAAGCATGTGGGGGTGGGTCCCCCCACATGCTCGCAACATTTGGTCACCATCGGAGCATGTTTGGGTGCGACGGCATGGGGAAGAGAGGGATTTTCCATGGCCTCTCAAGAACTAAGAGACTTGAAAAATCCACACACGGCACTAATTACTAATGCAAGCATGCTCCGATGTTGACTAAACTTTGCGAGCATGTGGGGGTGGGTCCACCCCACATGCTCGCAAAGTTTGGTCAGCATATGAGCATGTTTGGGTACGATGGCATGGGGATTTTTAAGAAACAATATGATAGCCAAAGTGTTTAAAAAATCCAAAAATCATGAACATAAACTAAAATGCAATGATCCTCAATAACGAAAAAACTCATAATGATATAAACATCAACTAAGTACATCATAATGTGAGCTAAACCCAGCTACTCTGGGTTTATAAACTAACTCAATAGATCAAGGGATAATGAAAATGAGCTACCCCAGCTAGTCAGAGGTTAGTCACCACCAAAAAATCTAAGAGGTTAGTCACCGCCAAAAAATCTAAGTACAATGTAAATGAGCTAACCCAGCTAGTCTGAGTTTAGTCACTAATAACGACAACCCAATCAAAATTTTCATCTCTCACTATTGATCGACATGCATGTCGAGGATGCTATGTACATCGAGGAGGCTGTGCCGGTTGCGGGGGTCGTCAAATATCTACGGGGAGATCTACCTCAAAGGCAAGATCATAAGCTGGTGCTAGTGTAATCAGGAGCTCATGAGTCCCATAAGTTGCTTTAGCCATCTCCGTCTCTCTACATCGTGCTACTGTAAGAAATCTTGGTCTATAAACCCAAAATCTGTAATCTGCAATGGTATGTGCCTGCCACTCTGCACATGTAAGCTCCTCTGTTGCTGTAAGGACACACTGCTCATGTGATGCAGCACTGCCGCCAGCACCATCACCCGAGGTGCCACTAGGACTAGCACCACCCACACACTCATGTGTTGTGAGCTGGCTCTTTTGTGAAGGACTCTTTAGTATGCATTAAACTTGTGTGCACTCCACTCTAACTCTGGAGGTACCTCAGGCTCCTGATCTCTATCATCGACGGCATCAAGTCCTAATTCAGTAGAGATGATGTGAAATCAAGTGGCCTGCGAGTCTTAGCATCTACTTGAGCGAAGCCTGGGTGAACATATATGTCGAGAACTTTGTATGTCGCTAGGTCAACAAGTGCTCGACAAGAGGGACATGCCGAGAAGCATACTAGCTCTCCTGGGTGATGTAGGGCAAATGGAAAAAATGTCCACATCCCAGAGCATATCACCAGTACTGTCAATTTCCTTGAGGCATAGAGCGCAACACGCGTCGCGGCGGAGGAATGGTGGTTCATCATGAGGGAGAGGTCGTCGAAAAACCTCTGTTAACAGGCCGTGGATATAGAGGCAAGTAAGGCATTGTTACGTCAGAAGATGAACTTCCGAACATGCAGCATCAAAACTGCTCTGCTTTGTCCTATGTAATCCTCTCCATAATCATGTGCTGCTCCACCTTAGCTCTTGCACTCTCTACCTCAGTCTGGGCCTAGTTAAAAAGTAAAGCATATAAATAATTGATTAGTCTCTCTCATTAGATATTACTTAAAGAAATTTATAACTTTAAACCTTAATTATAGCTCTTTTACATACAAGAGAGACCACCTACCTACTGGATGTCAGATTGTCTCGCATGGCGTGTCTTTACAGTGGATGCCTCTGTTGTCTACAATGCTACTCTAAGACGGTCGATCTTCGCTCTCGCCTCTATCAACTCCTCTCCTCGGAGGGAGTCTCTCACTGGTAGGTGTGGAACCCTAAGTGACACAATCAACCATGCCGCTCATTTTAAAATTATAAAAAAGTACATATAAACATGTAAACAAATGACTATGAAAAACCTCAAGAAGTAATAAATATGTGTAAATACCTCGACATTTGTCAGTATCGATCCTGATGAAAACAGGCGTACCACATGCTGGATGCTCTCCATGGCACTCTGTATGTCGATACCCACCTGGGCACCTAGTGCCTCGATTATAGACAAAGGCACAAAACATAGGATCTATAGTAGCTACACAAAGGGCTGGTGGAGGCCGCCTAACTTGGTCCTGGAGACAACCTCGACCAGCACCGCCGCCGCTAGGCCGATGGCTAGTGTAATCCACCTGCTCCCCTAAGACAAACTCTGCATATAATTGCTTTGCAGAGTATATAGAAATTTGGTGGTTGTTCGACATCCTTCCATATGCGGTAGCATATTGACTATAGATATGTGCCGCCATACAAGGATGCGAACACCGCGAAATAGTAAGGGGCTTCCCACCCCATGCCGCATCTCACGACTATCAAGGAAAAGGTCTAAGTAGCCTCCATCTCTAATCGGACCAAGCTCACAAACCTGACGATATGTCAGGCCATGTGACACAGGAGCAATGCGATGGTGAGCTATCCACTCTCTATGGAGACTTTGTTGAATTCGAATCAAAGAAGGCTTTGATAAGTAGCGGATTGGTGCTCCGTGGGGGCAGTTGTGCTAGAGATGTTAAGCTCAACCTAATGCATCATGGAAAGTTGCCTATCCGTCGAGCTCGAGCTATGCTCAAGAGCTCCACCGTTAGCCGCTCCTCACCGCCCTCCTCCCACACTCATTGTCACATCGAGGCGGTTGCTCTACCCAATGGGTGGTGCAACCTCTCTTGTGAAGATGGTGTGGGATCTCTATAAAAAATGGTCGCAATGGTAGCCTAATCACTCAAGCAAGAGGGAGAGAAGAAGCAAGAGGGAAGCAAGAGAGAACAAGTGATTAGCAGTCCCAAACCCTAACCCTAAGAACATCACACATGCTAGATTAGAGTTTCAAGAGAGAGGAAGAGAGAACACTCCACTTCTATTGCACAAATGGGAGAATGAGTTACTAAAAACAAGAGAAATTGGCTTTTATAGTTCCAAGCTACACAATGACCCAAATCTAGGTCTTTTGGGTATTAAGGATGAGAGTGAAGGTACAAGAGACTTAACTCTTCCTTGATGTGTAATTCAATAACTATTTGTTTGAGTGGTATGTTTTGTTTGATTGAGTGGTATATTTTGTTTATTTAGAAAAATAACAAGATGCCGGCAAAGGAGATGGTTGGATTTGTATTTTTTCTACCCTATCCCACTGTTTGGCTTTGAGCATATGATGGCAGGCCACCTTATGGGTGTGTTGTGGGTGACTATGTTTCCATGGACGGGATTTCATGATATGTAAGAAGAATGATTCATACACCAAGGTGCACGATTCTCTCTCAAATTTGGTGAGGAAAGACTAGGCTTACATTAGGTTCGGGAAGAGGGTCAAGTGGGCATCAAACCTAGTCTTCCTTGACTTACTTGAAATGGAAAAGGGCTCTAGAATTTTGACATGGAATGTGTTGAGGAGCACGTCTAACATGGAATCTCCGTGGGAGTGGCCTCATTGGCAGGATGGTGGATGGTTGGTCATATGGTGTTCCGGTAGAGCAGGTACAATCTATCTCTCGTGCTCCAAATAGTGTGTGTGCTTGCTTGTTAAAGTGCAGTTAGATGAGTGTTTAATTTGTTTCTTAGGACAAGCCATGACTTGAGTGGAGCGCTACGTGCAATTCTTGGGATTGGAGGTGGCACATTGCATCTTTGTCCATGAAAAATTACCGTACAGACATGCCTCTCAATATGGCATGGATATTACGGTGTGTTTCTCATATTTGATTCTTGGTTGCGGATTCTTCTTAATTTATATTCAAATGTTGTACTCTTTCATGTCTCTTTGCAGATGAGATCATCATTTCTAGTGTTTGCATGATGTGTTGGGTGTAAGCCACAAATGTTCCCATTGGAGAGCAGGTCTTACTTCCAGAGGTTACAAATTCAGCCAGGGAGTGACTCTTGGACTCATTACCTTCCGCCAAAGCATCAAATATGGTCAGGCCATCTTCCACTGCTTCTTGGCATGGTGTGGTTGGGTGATCTGCGAGCTTTGTTTCATGTGTTCTTCACCTTCTATGTCCTCCATATGGGCTTGTCCTAGAGATGGGATGTGATACGGCACCTATTATGCGTGCTTTTCAGGCATCCGATCATCCTTGCTTTTCATTTGATGATGACGATAGTGTTGTTGAAATATGCAAGTGAAAGGGTGTGTGTGGGAACAAGCCCTTAGCTAGAGATCGTAAAGGGAGTCACTAATTGAGTGGGTAACAGTAAAAAGGTGAGAAGAATTTACTGATGAGAGAATTAAGGGTAGCATGAGTGAATATAGGGGTGTGGAAAGATTCTAGGAAAAGGTGCCCCTAGATGTAAGGGAGGTGGAAAGATTCTAGGAAAAGGTGCCCCTAGATATAAGGGAGGTGGCACAAATTAAGGAGAAATCAGTGGGATTAGATGCTTGGCATCTTGTGGATGTAAAACCTATAAATTGAGACATTGGCCTAATGAGAAATTGCTGGTTTTTGAGTATCCATGCCTACATTAAGCTATTAGATTAATTGTGCACTAATCTCATCTTAATCACCTTCTAATTACTTGCTAATCATGTTGATCTTTGCATTTGATCCACCATAGCTCATCACATTTCTACAAAATCAACTTGGTATCAGAGCCATAGCATAGGATTCATCTAATTTTTAAGCATAATTACCCTACTAATCATGATTAGAAGTCAATCCTAATTTTTAGTCTTCTTTCAACTATCCTCTGCACCCCTAGTTGTTGGAGGGGCTTGATCTCCCTCCAGCCTCAACATTAGGCAAAAAGCTTTTAGCACACATAGCTACCTTCCCCACGCTATAGCCCATCAAGTTAGCACGTCAAACTACCGAGAGAAACTATAGAAAATCGTGATTTTGCAAGCGCTTATTTTCTGAGAAAAACTTTAAATTCATCTTCACTACTTGGAATTGGAGCTATTGGAGCTAGCCAAGGGGGTTTTGGGGTGTGCTGAACATATTGGTGATCTCAAATTTCAAAATTTTTTCAAGGAGAAGTGGAATCAAGCTCTGCATCAAATCTGCAAGAAGTGACTTTGGTAAAACAGAGATTAAGCATTCAATGTTTGGTCAAATCTTTTGTTTTTGGGATTGATCCTCTACTAGACTAACTGCTATTGATGACCTTGAAAGGATTTGAGCTCATTTGAACTCTAAGGCATCATATCTGGCCTCCTCGTACACTCTATTTTTTGCACACAAAATAGGAGATTAATTTTACTAATTAGTGATTAATTAACACTAATCACTATATTTTAGTGCAATTGATGGTTCAAACTTACCATTGGGTACCTGATACATATCTCTATCACTTTAGATTGAAATTTGAAGCTGGTTTGATATACCAACCATCTAGTATAAACCAATTTTCCTTGGCTTTATGCAATTTTTGGTAAATTCATGCTGATAAACTTGTTGTAATCATCATTAAACATCATATTGGAGTTGTAAAAGGGTAGACACTGCCCTTGAATCTTGGGCTAATTGAGGGAAGAGATGAATGCCCAGTGGAGAATGGGGAGAATGAGTGGAAGAACATAAATGAGAAAGCATTCTACACCCAAGGAGGCCTCGCACAAGGACGAGGAAGAGGAAGAGGCAGAGGAGGAGGAAGGACCTTCACTTGCCACAACTGTGAGAAGACATGACACATGGCTAGAGACTACTACAGCAAACCAAATGAAGAAGGATCGGCATCGGCAAACTTCATGGAGACTCCTAAGGTAGAGGAGTCAGGACATCTTTTCTGAGAGAGGAA
The DNA here is from genome assembly GCF_041138505.1 of Cibotium barometz. Taxonomy (NCBI): domain Eukaryota; kingdom Viridiplantae; phylum Streptophyta; class Polypodiopsida; order Cyatheales; family Cibotiaceae; genus Cibotium; species Cibotium barometz. The sequence goes on from NC_141090.1 coordinate 44,069,372, forward strand.
GAGAGAGAAACCCCACAACCCAATGTAACCTGTCCCAATAGAGTAAAACCACCTCTGAGCCACTGATGATGTAGGCCATGTGGTAGATGTATGTGTGAGCACTTTAGTCAAGGTCACGGGCACTTGTAGTAGCCTTGGACACAGAGAGAGAGAGTGTCAAGGACTATGAGTTAGGGACTTGAGACACTGGTTGTTGCGAGCTACCAAGTAAGAGAGAAACTTGGTATAGGGTCCAGGTGTGCTAGAGTAATATATTCACTTGAGGGGAGGTGTTGAAATATGCAAGTGAATGAGTGTGTGCGGGAATAAGCCCTTAGCTAGAGATTGTAAAAGGGAGTCAGTAATTGAGTGGGTAGCAGTGAAAAGGTGAGAAGAATTTACTGATGAGAGAATCAAGGGTAGCATGAGTGAATATAGGGGTATGAAAAGGTGAGAAGAATTTACTGATGAGAGAATCAAGGGTAGCATGAGTGAATATAGGGGTGTGGAAAGATTCTAGGAAAAGGTGCCCTGATATGTAGGGGAGGTGGCACAAATCAATTAGAAATGAGAGGAGGCATATAGAGTGTTAGTTTGTTGATAATCCATATGATGAATAGTGAGCCTCCACACTCATGACCAAGACTTACATTTACTTCTTATGTCCTTATTTTTTTGTTATTCTTTGAAACCATGCAACATTTCACATATTTTTAGCTAGGTTTACCTTGATTTTGTTAAATCCTCTCAATTTACGTTGTTAGTAATTATGTCTAGAGAGGTGAAAGGCCCATGATTTCTAGAATGCATTAAAGAAGTCCATGATATGACTTATTTAGTATTGTTTCCATCACGCCTTGTTTCTATAGTTTTTTGCTATGCTATGGTGAGGACATGGCAAGGAGCAAAAAGTTTGATGCTGTGATAAGAGAAAGGAATGCAGTGACATGCTTGCATGTGGATGATGAGTGCTCAGAGGATTGATTTATCCCCTTAAAGGTTTGATGATGTGGCAAGAGAGAAAGGAATGCAGTGACATGATTGTATGTGGATTACGAGTGCTCACAGGATTGATATATCCTTCCCTAACTGCTCAAAGACTACTACATCCTTTTGAGTATTTGGACTATGTAATGTTATTTGTTTTGCAAATACTGTCATGGTTCTGTCACTTAAAATTAATTTGGCACCTGTTGGATAACTTGATCTTTGTTGTTACTCTATCATTTTCAATTTCTCACAATGGGAAGGGGTATTGAGGTTTTTATTAATAATTATGAGAATGGGTCTAACACAAACTTTAGTGTCCAATTCTATATTGCAATGTTGTTTTGATTTCTTTGGTTGTAAAGTTAATGGTTGTTCACTTGTGGTAGTGACTAAGCATCACTATGGCCAATACATGGCTTAAAATGTACTTTGTCAATTCAACCATACATACATATACACGTATACAAATGTGTATATATACATACATACATATACACAGATATGTGTGTGTGTGTGTGTGTATGTATCTATGTGTGTGTGTACGTGTATTCCAGCACACATTCGCGGGTGGTATATATTTATGTTCACTCGGTTTTCTTCGCTCACTTTTCTAGCCTCACACAGATACATACATACACACATATATATATGTGTGTGTGTGGATGTATGTGTGTGTACGTGTATTCAAGCATACATTCGCAAGTGCGTATATATTTATGTTCGCCCGGTTTTCTTCGCTTAGCCTCACTTGATTTGCCTCGCTCGGTTTCTCGGGTGCACACACTATAGAAGGCATGCCATACCTCCCAAACGGTACCGTAGGTGAAGCCACAACCTCATCTCAAGGGGGGCGGTCATTAGAAGGATCCATAGCTATAGTCGGAGCCACAGTCGTAGTCGCAAGCCGCAGATGTGGCCATCGCTAACCACAATTATCACAGCCATAGACGTAGCCGTAGCCATAGCAGCATGAGCCATTGATGTAGCCGGAGCCCTCGCGTGTTGACATACCTGTATAGTCGCACACTAGTGGTGGGGTGATAGACATCAGTGTAACCATAGCCATAGTAGATGGAACCATAGCCATAGCCGCCCGCAACGCAGCCGTAGCCATAGCTGATATAGGCGCTGTAGCAAATGGAGCCATAGCCATGGCAGCCACCGTAGTGGCCACGATCACACCCGTTCTAGAAGCCATATTAGCCACACAAGTTAGAGATCGACCACTAGCCCTAGAGAGGATCGCATAAATACATGTGAGAAAAAGAGCGACAAGCGAGCTAGGCCTTTTGTCTTTGGTTATGTTTGACCATTCTAGATATCAAACATCACATTATGTTTTGTGCTCACATGTGAACCTATCTAAAGCTACATGCTTAGGGAATTGAATGTTTCTTTTTCTTACATCCTAAAAATAGGAGCTTTGTATGTGTGTTTTGCATAGTTTTGTGTAGATGCATGGAGCAGTCAAAATACAGGTAGCTCTGTTCTGAGATTTCAATATGAGCATGAAACTTGGTCACATATGCATAGGTAAGCATATTTTCTCAGTATTTTTTTATTTTTGATTTATCTTCAACCTATACTAACCAAGGAGGGGGTTGGGGAACCTCTCGGAGGTCTAGCCATTATGGTGATTTGGGATTCAATTCCCCATAGGCTTGTTATGAAAATGTTTTTTGGCACACCTAACATGTCCATGGCTCAAAAGCATTCGAGGGTTACTAGATGAAAGGTGTCCTTTAAGGGTAAGAAGTCGCGCTTGTAGCATCATAGTTTTGCGGGACGCATTTATAGGGAATACTCTTATTGTAATAATGTACACTAAATTATATGGTTTTAATATGTCGATCATGCTTTTCGCAACTAGTGCCAGTCAACCAATGCGAGAGAATGCTCAAGTCATGCAGGAAGAAATAGGTGTGGAAAATGTAATATCTTGATTGTGCTTGTCTCCTATAGATGCAACCAATGCCAACAGTCAACCAATGCGAGAGAATGCTTGAGTCATGCTGGAAACAAGCATGGAAAATGCAAGACAAGGCATCAGTTCTCCTAAGTGCCTCATTGACTTCTTGGATGGTAATTTGGGATGGGACCAAAGTAGTTAGGCCAAGTTTCAAAATGCCATAGTTCATCTTGGGATATCATTCCTCTATTTAGGGGTTCATGCCATGGCTTTATTGTATATGCTTTAAATGACAATATTGAATTTTTTTATTCATATCAATTTTCTATACTTGTCCAATGGTTGTGTGAACATGAAATCTGATTTGATATGTCCTAGTGTGAATTTCTTGTACTGATTAAATGTCCATGTGAGTGATCATGGGAGGTGTTTAAAATCCTTTATGAGTTGTGACTTGCATTATGGTTTGTCCTTCAAGTGTGCTTTCCTATGTTTCTAATATGCTTTGGCTATTGTCAGCAATACTCTATCCTATGTAATGCCTTACCAATTCACCATGGTTTGTTGGTGTCCCTTTTGCCGATATGCCATAAAAACAAACAATCTCAAAGTCAGATAGGCATGCATGGACACTGCTAAGCAAGAAATTTCTACATGTATTTATATATTCACACACACATGCATGCATACATCGTGACAAAAATACATACCTGCACAATGTCTCCCACACGTTCTGTTGATAATGTTCAATTCATGCATTTGTGCATACTAAGAGAAAGCAATCTATGTATGAGTAATTCATTCCATGCAAGCAAAAGTGCAACAAATTCAAGATAATGTTAAGACAGAGACTAGTGGGACTATGCTCTAAAACCACTATTACAAATCTGGTATGAGACATGACTAAATATCTACACACTCACTCTGTAGCAAAACAAAAGCACAAACACAGAAGCCAATAAATAGTACTATACTAATAAACATAGAAGTGAATAAACACTCTCACTCTCACAATCGATTCCCAACTTATATGGAGCATAAATACCACACACATCATACAGGGACTATACCAAGCACGTAAAGATCAAATGGAGCCCATCCTTTTGCTATTGATTACATGGACTGAACAAGTTAGACAAGAACAAACCACCACATACAAATCATATACAACCCATTCCAACCATGTAGAACATATGGACCATATAAACCACATGAGGATCTTATTTGCAATATGTACACAAACCAGATACAAAGCATGTATATTTCCATAGATACGAACCATTTAGACCATATAGATCACACATTGAATCTGACAACCATAAAAATAGATCCCTTTCTAACCTTGCAAGCCACACCGATACAATATGGAGTGTGTAAAGATCTCGTGCAACCCACTCCCAGAGGGCATACAAACCACATCGGACGAGACCGAGAATTTAAATATCTCAAGAGTGTTGTTCTGACCATGTACGGGACATATGGATTATACAGACCACACCCAAGAGGACACCAAGCATATCTTAATCTTAATCATTCCATTCAGATCATGTGTAGTTCCAACCGGTTACGTACGGGACATATGGACTGTACAAACCATACCAAGAGGACACCAAGCATGTAAAGATCTTAATCAGCCCATTCAGACCATATGCAGACCGCATGATGCAGAGTACACCATGAGAAGGCCAAGCATACAAAGATTACATAGAGCCCACTCAAACCTATACACAGACCACATGGATTATACAAAGCACACCTAGAGATGACCAACCATATGGAAATCATATACAGTCTGATCATACACTTGTTGTATGGACCATGTAGACCGTGCAAGGAAAATGCTAACCACATAAAGATCGTGTACATCCCATTGCCATGCCCACCATCGCCATAGTGTACCAACTAGAAAGACCATAGGGACCAGACATGGGCTATACAAAACACACACACCAAGCATATAGAGATCACATAGAGCTTGTTCCGATCATGTATGGGACATAAACCACATCAAAACAATAGTGAGCATGTAAAGACCTTGGGTAGTCCCTTCCAACCATGTATAGAGACCACATGGACCCTACAGTGGCAGGAAAGAATACCATGAGAAGACCAAGCATATAGACACCCATTTCAACCATATGAGGATCATATGGGCTATACGAAGCATACCAAGAGAAGACCAAGCATGTGAAATCATATACAACCCATTGCATAGATGACGTACGGACCATATGGACCATCCAAGGCCATGATCTATGGATGATACAACCCATTCTACATATGTACATATCATATGGACCATCCAAAGCCATACGATGATACTAAGCATGTAAAGATCTCAAGCAGTCCATTCTGACCAATGTGTGTGCCGTATCCACCATACAAGCCACACCAAGGCAACAATGAGCATGAAAAGATCTTGAAAAGCATGTTTTCTAAATATATGAGGATCACATGCACTATGTCTGCAGGCCACATCAAGAAAGATGACATCAAGCATGTAAAGATCTCAAGCAATCTATTCTGACCATGTATGAACCACCACTATGAGAAGAGGGATCATATAAAGATTACATAGAACCCACTCCACTCATGTACGGGACACATGGATTGTATAAACCACATTGAGACAAAAATAAGCATGTATTCTGGCCATGTATAGAGACTACGTAGATCATTCAAAGTACACCATAAGAAGACCAAGCATATAGAGATCACATAGAGCCCATTCCAACCATATGCGGATCACATAGACCATATAGAGCACACCGATATGACATCAAGCATGTATAGATCTTGGGCACTCCATTTTGACCATATACAAACCACATGGACCACCACGCAGGGCACACCCATGAGAAGACTGAGCATACCAATCTGACCATGTATAAACACCACATGGACCATGCAGTAAAAGATGTAATGAGAAGAAGCATATACAAACCGAGACTAACCATATATAGATCACATATGGATTATCCAAAGCACACTAGGAGAAGACCATATGTATGGACCATCTAAGGTCGTGATGACATCATTACATGGTCAACATGTGGATGATACATGTATGCCCATGGTGCACGTGATAGCATGTATGTCCATGCCATGTTACATGCTGACGTGGACTAGTTACATGTTGACATAGACATGTCAACTGTGACATCATTAGAGTAGTCCACATAAGCAAAACCCATAAAACCAAAGATTACCCAAAAAAGGGCTCGCCGGCCAAATGTTTGCCAAAAAAGGCTTGCCGCCAAATGCCAAAAAAAGGCTCATCGCCAAATGTTTGCCAAAAAAGGTCCCCCCATACCTCCTTTAAGCTCTTGGTGAAATCCACATAATGAATCAGGTTGTTAGATACCCTAAGCCCGATGAGCGCCATGGCCTTATCATTATAGTCATTCCATGTGCAAATCTTCCCCACTCTATCACTTAGTTTGAGGTCTGTGCCATTGAGACCACATTCCAGACTTCGTCTAGCATCATCAAAAGATGTATCTTTATTTGCCATGTCAGAAAGTTACTTCCATTGAACTTTTTAATGGCCAAGCTACCTCTGTTCATCTCCATGATGTTCTACTTGAGAAAACCCCAATATTTATGAATGCTAAGTGGTCAAGTAGACAAATGTCTTAATTCATATAGAGAAACCTAAATCTGCATAGAGAAGCATCACTATGGGTCAGTGCTATAGGAGGTGACGATCTAAAGGTACATGTTGAGATATCAAGCAACTAGTGAGTGCTATGGACATTGATGACCCACATGGAGATGGAGATGCATCTCTCTCTCTCTCTCTCTCTCTCTCTCTCTCTCTCTCTCGGCCCGGTCATGCCGGTCTCTTTTTCCCTCAATGGTTGATTGAGCAGTGTGTGCACCTTCTTGATATTGGTCATGTAGGGACTTTCTCCCTCTCTCTCTCTCTCTCTCTCTCTCTCTCTCTCTCTCACACACACACACACACACACACACACACACACACACACACACACACACACACACACACACACATTCGAAACCCCATCGTCAAGCTCCTTGTGTAAGGTAAGGACAATTTATGTTGTTCAGGGTGAAGAGGACAACATTAAGCATGTGTCTTGCGTACCTAGAGATGCATGGGAAGGGGTGGAGTTTCACTTGCCCACACATAGGGCTGGGTGGTGGCTTGCCTGTTGAGCTTCAAGGGTGTTGTCTCTTTTCCTCTGTGGGATACCAACATCAAGTAGAAGAGGCACTATAGATGAGGGGTAAGGATACATTAAGCGTAACGTTTGGGGCGGTAGGTAAGGTACCTTGGTAGTTGGTGGCAGCAAAGTTAGTGGTTGAGGTAAATTGAGGACCCGAACCACAGGTGAGGTGTGGAGGGGGACACATGGAGGAGAGGGCAGTTTTCTCTAAGGGATGTCACATGTGAAGGTGTTGGTCTCCTAATGTCCTAGTTTCTCTTATGGTGGTTAATTAATACATTGTATAGAGAATGGCCCATTTTTATGTATGTCAATCAAGAGTTGGTGCTTGGAATATCCTTTCTTCTTTCCCATGCGTAGTGGGGTGGGTGGCACGAGTCTAATTGTGGACAAGAAGCATACTATTGTAGGGGGGATAGCAGGGTATTTGTGAGATGGATGGAGGGGAAGAGAATCTAAGGGAACACAAAGGCTGGTTTGGCACTTTTGCAAGGAATTTGGAAGCTGGCTTCAAGCGTGTGGTTAAAACGTTACAAACACCTGCCGGATAAGCAAGCGCAACGGACTCGTGAGAATGCTTTTGGCGACACGTGGAAGTAAGCTTTGCTGTTAGAAAGAATATTCCACCGCACTAAGTGCCGGGTGAACAGGCGAAGTCATACTATCCACTGAGGATGTGACGCGTGGACATAGACATACGTACTTTTTGACTGACAGCCCTACAGTAGACTATAAACTCTCTTTACGTTCAAAATTCTTAAAAATTATATATTCCCAAAAGAAAAAAGAGAAAAGAAAACTAGTGAGTGAGGACTTTGAAGTAACCTTTATTCCTCATTGTCTCTTCATGTGTAGCACTTTCCTCCCACTCAAGAAATTCTCCCCCTTGCATTTTAATCTATACAAAAAAATTCACTAGTAACATTCCACCAAGTAGGTGACAATAACTCTACCTTATGTCGATCAGCTTTCCACCTTTCTTTTATCTAAACCCTCAAGGAACCTCCTCTTTTTCCAACCCAATCTTGCAAAAGATGTGTCACACACCATTTACTCCCATTGGACAAAATCCACTTACGTTCCCCCACTATCTCATGGGACAAGCCACTTGTCACATCAGAATCTTTTGATTCAAAAGTCTTGCAAACTTTTCAAGTACCTTACACTTTTGAAATGTCTAAGGGCTCTTCCTTGTTTTAAACTTAGTAAAAAGTCAATCAAGTGGAGTACAAGAATGGCATGCCAAGCCATAGTTACTAAAACCTTTTTGTGAAAGGAATACATGTGACAGTATGCATACTTACAAAAACCTTTTTGTGAAAGGAATACATGTGATAGTTTGATGGATCCAATGCCTTGAGCACTTGTTACCCTTGCTATTAGGCAATACAATGTTCTCATTTGAAATCTCACTTCCTTTCATTGAAGTTCCTCTTCACACTAACAAGTATTATTTTTTAATTCTTGATCTTGTACTTACCCTTGGCCTTGGGTAAGTTGTATATGGTGAATGATTTAACACAATGCAATGTGCAAACAAACAATAGTAGCTAGCTAATATAACTTGCAAAAAACTTTGGCACTTCTACAAAATTTGTCATATTATTGGAAAATTCTTAAACAATACCCTCTTCAGGATCCAATCAAAAGTTGCTAATCTTCTTACACAAAAGCACCAGTTCTTACCAACCATCACAATTGAATATGCAAGTTGTAAAGGAGTCATGATGCATAACTTGCATGGGGATGAGTAAAAAGGCTAGTCTGATCATCATAGTCTCCAACTCACTTTTTGTCCTCCAAGTAAAGGAGCAATTAAACAAGAGCATCACATTTTTCATTTTGAACAAACCAAGATGTCGAATCATGTAGTACACTTTAAAAAAAAATAACACAAGTCTCAAGTACGTGTTTATGGATTGAGGATTAAGTTCCTTTATGGCATTCTACGTGAACTAGATAGCCTTCAAGGTTTCTTTTTAAAACCAACCCTTCCCCTTCAAAACCAATCAAAAGAGGTTAAAAGGAGGTTAAAAGGAGCATTTCTTATGTGATCATGGATTGAGGATTAAGTTCCTTTATAGCATTCTACGTGAACTAGATAGTCTTTAAGGTTGCTTTTTAAAAGCAACCCTTCCCCTTCAAAATCAATCAAAAGAGGTTAAAAGGAGCATTTCTTATGATCTATTATATTTTATGATTAAAAAAGAATTGCATGTATTTGATGACCAGTATACCCAAAGAAGAGCATGACTATCATAAAAAATTAAGCATAACTACTTTCATATCTTTAATTCAACTTCATGGAGTTTTAATAAGATATCAAAAAGGGGAGGTATATATGTTGCTTGTAGTATCTTAACAACCCATGAAGCAAGTAGCTTTCACTTCATTTTAAAAGTAAAGATAGAATACCTTTTGAGTGTAATCTATTACATTATTATAATCCAAGTGTCATTGAAGCTTGAGAAGGGGTTGTCCTTTTGAGAAAGTGGGTGAATGTGTGCTCGTCAACTCCTCACTCCATTCTTGTAGACTTTTAATTTAAATTATAGAAAGGATGTAATTTTTTATAATGTTAGATTTCGATAATGATTTGTATTCATTTCGTGTACTCTTATCAAAATCTCAACACTAGTCTTGACTTTTGTAATTGAGCCATAAATATGGAGAAAATGACTTTACATCTTATTTCTAGAAAGGTAGATGATAAGCCAATGAGAAGAATAACTGTGAAACTACTCTTAAGTATGTGGTTAGTATGTTATACACATGGTTAAAGTTTTGATTTGAACTTGTGCTATCACCCAAAAATTCCAATTAAAAAGCAGTTTGTAATTTCTAGTAAGCTTGGTTTTAAGGTGAGTCTTAGAAAATAGTCATGTACTAAATTAAGAGAAGGTAATTGCTAATGGTTTTCAGACATATGGAATTTACTTTTCAAATATGGACACTTAGTACATAAAAATCCTTTTTACTTTTTATAGGTATCTATATTACTACTGTGATAAAATCCTAGAAGGATCTTCTTTGAAGCCTCATAAATAAAGACAAATGTTTTTCTAAATAATTCTCAAAGGCCCTAAAAGAATTTTCTTTATAAGTTTTTAAGGCTTTTTAAATAAGAACATTGTGATTGAAGTGGAAGGTTTCGCTTAAGAAGGAGGATTCTAATGCTAATCTTACATAATCATCCTTCTTCAAAGCAACATTTGAACCATCATAGAGAACTAAAGGTGTTAATATTATTCATGGGCTAAAGTGAATCCTAGAAACATTTTTCTACTCTAACTAGAAAGGTAACAATATGATATAGCATGAATTTGGAGAAATTAGGCAACATGAAGAGGATGATGATTTAAAATCGGAACTGCAATGCATGAAGAGGAATGCAAATTTGATTTCATATGTTGGCGCATGAGTGTGATTTTAGTAGCCTTCAAAGTAGTGCCCTGTGGAGGACTCGACCAATCACCCATTCAAATCTTCCCCTCTTTATTGTGTGCAGACTTCTTTTGATTGGTTAGTATTTCCCTAAGTTACTCTCAACAAGTAAACTGTCTATTTTGGTAAGGCTTTTGTGATTTCTTGGAGCTTATTGAATATAATTTGAAGTCCTATAAGTTCACCACTGGGTAAACCTCTCTTAGGTCATGGGGGCGTTCAATAGCAGCATTTGGGAATGAGGTAACTCAGCTTTTTTTTTTTGAATCGGAATGAGAAGATTTGTATTATTCAGAAAACGTAAGACTGAAATACAGCCAAGCTTTTTCTAGAGAAGCTAACTCAAAGGTAATTCTGAATGAAATTTTTAACCTCCATCAGCTTTAAGATGAATTGAGCTAATTCAGCATCTTCTTCTGCAAGTTGGAACTTTGCTTAATTTTTAGTCGACCAAGAATCCCAAATTGCTAGTTAAACTTTTATATCAAAAGATATTGAGACAGTTCCAAAGAATTATGGTAATTTATTGTAAGTCTGATAAATTTATTGTAAGTCTGATAAACTTTTATATCAAAAGATATTGAGACAGTTCCAAAGAATTATGGTAATTTATTGTAATTTATTGCTAGTTAAACTTTTATATCAAAAGATATTGAGACAGTTCCAAAGAATTATGGTAATTTATTGTAAGTCTGATAAATTATAAACCTTTTTCTTTCAAAATTAGGCTTGGGAAGTTGGTTGAATATATTCTAGCCCTTTGTCACTGTTTTTTCTTTGATCTTTTTCCAGGAAAAAAAGTTGGTTGAATATGAAAAATATATATATATATATATATATATATATATATATATATATTCGCAAACAGTTGGATGAAATGGTTTCCCTAGAGACTAGAGCTGCCTAATTCTAATTCCTTTAAGGTGCCAGACCTGATTCCTAGAAGTGTAGCTTTTCTCACATGCTTTACAGGTCTTGGAGACTGAACCGAGATTCTCTAAATTGCGGGAGATATAATGGTTTCTATTCCATTGGGTATTGTTGGGGACACTGTATTTAGTTTAAAGACGCTCACAAGAACCGTGGAGGGGCGCTCCAATTACTGGGGTAGGTGCCTCTCTTTTAGTAGGAAGATTAAAGCCATTTGGAAGTCTTAGCTTAGAAGTAAAGGGGGGCGATGACAATATATATCGAACGTCTCACCCCCTGTAATCGTACGCGGTCGGGAATAATGGAGCATCCTCTTCAGAGTACCATACAAGTCGACGAGAGGTGATCCGTATTTTTGTAAGGGCAATTTCTTTTCTTTTGAGGAGGTTTTCAATTTTGGCGATTCTCTCTCTCTCTCTCTCTCTCTGTCTCTCTCTCTCTCAGCTCTGGCCACACATTCTCTCTCTTGCGTTCACGAAAGGAGATGTTCTATTCTCCTGTTTTCGTCTCGAATACAAATCCCAGAACTGCCTCGCCCCCTCCTCCACCCTGCTATCTGTTGCAGCATCTGCACGGCCAGTATCTCGCATCAATCCTTCCGACCTTCCCGCAGGCAGCTCTCTCTTCAAAAGAAAGAGACTACAGAGATCACTGTGTCAACTTGTGCTTATGTTTTGCGCGCGCGCGCGAGAGCGATGGTCTATGATCACATGCTCAAGTTGTGAAAGGCAAATTATCGAGGTTACTAAGGTGAGTTGTTGCACTAGTACTATTTATTTCACCAGGTATACTGATCTCTCTCTCTCTCTCTGCGCCGCGCAGAATTAATCAGAAACTGAAGTTAGGGACACTAAACTGCAAGATTGATGTTGATGATTCATGGCTGCAGATTGTACTGCCCGCTAAATTTCAATTTGGTAGTTTAAACAATAAATCCTTTATAGCATAAGGCGAAAGCAGAGTCAGAGTTATGTACAGTCAGATGGAGAATTGCCAGGGATTAGGGCCTGGATCAGTTACTCGTGATTTGTGCTCGATTAAGATGGATAATGGTCGACCTAATTTCAACCTACAGGGCACTAATTTGCCAGGGTCGGATGGCAGCACCGTGGTGCTGTCCACAGACCCTAAGCCGCGTCTGCGCTGGACAGCAGACCTCCACAAGCGCTTTGCAGACGCTGTTACTCAACTCGGAGGAGCCGACAGTAAGCTACAGCACATACTTTAATTTATACCTTAATCAAAAGATAAATTGGTGGAGTACCCGATGACTGGTCGGTGAGCAGTCTCTGATGCGTTATGCTTGATTTGATTCCTTTTACCTTGGGTAATTGTTAGCTATAATAGAATCTACACTGTCTTGTGCAGAAGCAACCCCAAAGTCTGTAATGAGGGTGATGAATGTTAAAGGCCTCACACTCTACCACCTTAAAAGTCACCTTCAGGTGATACAGGCGGATGATCAACAATTTCAAGCTTTCTTCCTAGCTACCTGATTAACTCTTTATCTAGAGATGCGATTATATAGATCAGTGCTGCACGCCAGGCTATTGTTTTATGATGTGCTCAAGAAATAATATGTGTAATGACTGCAGAAATACCGCCTGGGAAAGCAACCACATAAAGAAGTAAACACAGAATTTAACAAGCCAGGTACTAAGAGCATAGTCCTCCTGATTACTTTGCTTTATAATTTCATTCTTCTTCTTTTAATGTCAATTAAAACAACGACAGGGAGCATCGGAGTGTTGGAGAGCCACAAGGCCGAGTCTTCATTTCTTGCATCAGACAGTGTGGCAGAGTACTTGCTCTTGAACTATATTTATTATGTCTGTATATTGCATCTAGCTTTCCATGTTTGCCAACAATACATCATTTTTTAAAGTACTTGGAAACAATTAGTGGGGAAGCCTAGATTGACAAAAATAAAAAATGTGTCAAGGCTACATGAGAGTACTCATTTTTGTACAACCGTTAATCAGGAGCATGCAGATAGCTGAAGCTCTTCGTATGCAAATGGAAGTGCAAAACAGGCTTCATGAGCAGCTGGAGGTCAGGTTATTTTGTGATATGATAATATTAAGATCAGCATACATGTAGGTTATTAATTAACTGTGATGATACTTGTTTATAATTAGGCTAAATTTAGGTCCATTAAATATTATAATCACATGTAATGCTTGCAGGTTCAAAAACAGCTGCAACTTAAGATAGAGGCACAAGGCAAGTATTTGCAGTCAATACTCGAGAAGGCTCAAGAGACTTTATCAGGGCAGACAATGGCGAGCTGCATAGGCCTTGAGGCTGCTCGTGCTGAGCTTTCCGAGCTTGCCACAAAGGTGTCCAAGGAGTGCCTCAGTACCACACCGCCCACTAGCCTGTCCATGCCCGCCTTGCCGGACCTCTTCAAACAAGCTGCCACCGCTGCTGCTGCTGATTCAAGTGACTTACCATTATGGCAGCAGCCCACCTCCGACTGCTCACCAGAGAGCTGCCTCAGCAGCCTCGACCGTTCTGAAGCAACAAATATGCAGGGCCTTGCTTCCCAGTCAATAATCCCTTGTAAAAAGAGGTCCAGAATGTTCTTGGACGATGGCAACCCGCCCGCCAGCCGGCCTGACCTTGAGCTCCATGAAAACGGAGCTGGAGCTGCAACTAGAGCAGAGGATTGCAAATCCAAGGACAGAATATCACCACCTTCTAACTGTTGCTGCAATTCCCTCTACGATTTGTTGCAGCAAGCTGCTCCCAACCAAGAGCTCACCTGCAGGCTAGGTAGCCTAGTTTATGATAGCAAGAGTGCTAATCATGAAGAGACACCAGAGCTTGGAGTGAACGTGGGCAGCTGTCTACATACTAATGACGTAGCAGAAAGATTTGCATCTCGATTTGCCTTCGAAGCAGCCGATCAACTCATCAGTTTGTCCACCCCACCTGCATGTAACGACCGAGATCAAGGGCCTTGCAGTAACAAGAAGCAAGGTAAGTTTGCTCACGAACTGGATCTGAACCGTACTGGGGAAACTAGAGAATTTGATTTGAATGGTCTTGGATGGTCAAAGTGAGATATTTTCATCAAGTGTTCTAATTTAGCGAGTGACCATTCTAGCTTAGATGGAGGTTTTTGAGTGATTCTCGACTATAGGAGGTTTTGGTGAAAATTCTCATGTATAGAAGTTTTCTAATTTTCTTTCTATCTGAAAACGTCTCACTCTCACTCTCTCTCTCTCTCGTATAATCTGGAAAGTTTAAAAAAAATGATTGTGCCCTGATGGCAAGTGCCATTAATGGTAAGCTCAGGATTGTAGATGCAGGTTGCCTGCTGCAGTATGAAGTTCAATGTTCATAAAGTGCAGCTTTTACTTGGAGATGTCGTACCTTGGAAGGCCAAGAGAATCAAAGACACCTACCGGGATCAGCACCTAGGAGGGAGGCAACACGACATGCACAGACAATGTGGGTTAATTCCCTCTCTACATAATTAGGGCCAGGCCCGGGGAAGGAGAAGCTCTATTGAATTAAGGCGCTAAGGTTTTCACTTTCCACACATTGCATGACTAGATACCAGCTGAAACACCATCTTGGATTAAACCCAATAGTACTGTCGGAGACGCGTACTCAGATAAGCACCCAACAGGCGACATGACACACATGCAACAGAGGAGGGGAGGGGTGAACCGTCAAAGAGGCCCCACGTTCTCCGCAACACTATCTCACCACCCTTAGTACTCACCCCCGAACGTTCTCCGCAACACTATCTCACCACCCTCAGTGCTCACTAGCTTCCCTCGAATCTGTGAACATCCCTTGATTAGAGGTCTTAGGGCCCCGTCCCGCGTGAGACTAACAGCGCCCACAGCATGAGTGGGGCGCTATAAAAATACTGCCCAAATATTCGTCAAAATTTTCGTGGTATTTCGCCTGCAAAAACGATTCGCTTCAAGTAGCTCTGATTTTCACAAATTTATGGGGATTTTGGCGTTTTGCATGCCTACCCCGCCGGTTTACAGGTCATGCTCCATGATTCAGGTAAATTCGACCGCCCTTCATCTTCTCCCTTCGCTTTCTATTGCAGACTGCTGTGCTGTGATATCTCGTTGTGCTGTTGAGTCCAAATCTGTTTCTCAGGTACGTATCTATCCTTAGAGGTGCATATGCCATATCAACAACCTTTTTGTTGTAATAATTCTTTCTATTTGTTACGATCCTATCCTTGGTGCTAGGCTGAATTCATTATGGCTGAGTCTGCCTGTATCTTCATAGCTCTGACAAAAACTCTACACTGACCTTTGTATTAATGTATGTTGTGTGTGTGCGTGGGGGTGTGTGTGTGGGAGCATATATTGATACTAAGCTCTACACCCACTATTGGGCACTGATGACATTAGTGGGGATGTCATATACCATACATGATGGAGTTGACAATTTATTGTCTTGTAGATGACTACTATGAGGTTATAAACTGCACTCTCTAGTTATAAGGTGAATTTGGGCATGTTCTTGGATTCATCTAGGTATATCTTAGGTATGTATCTATATCCTCATACTACTTGTCTTGTTCAGAACCCTTCTCAGCATTAATGTTACACTACCCCACGTCTCTTTATCCTTCATCTCTCTTGCTTGTGTGGGTTGAGGCCATGGTATTCTTCAGGCTAGTCATGCAACATAGGGTATAACCAAAGAGAAAAAAATAGCATAGGCATAGGTGCAATAGGAGTGTTGTATGACACAAGGTAGGGGACTCATGAGGCATTCCTATCTTGTCTATCTACACACAACAAAGCCACTACTCTATCAGAGCCCTTCTCTATGTTGTTGCTCTAGCCCCACCTGTCCTCATCACCCTTGGCTTGGTTCTGCTCTCTATTGCATGAGCAACCTCAAGAACCCCATGGCCTGAGCCCATGGTATTGCTACATGTCTATTCCGTGCATGGGAAATTCATAGCAAACTCCTACACTTGATGTCATGCAAATTCAAATGGGTTAATCAATGCGCTACGGCCAAGAGCTATGGGTCTATGGTGCTAAGGG
This sequence comes from Cibotium barometz, assembly GCF_041138505.1. Taxonomy (NCBI): domain Eukaryota; kingdom Viridiplantae; phylum Streptophyta; class Polypodiopsida; order Cyatheales; family Cibotiaceae; genus Cibotium; species Cibotium barometz. The sequence goes on from NC_141090.1 coordinate 44,085,850, forward strand.
GGTATAGGCAATGCATCACGAAATATAACTTGGTATTCAAAGAACGTAAGCTCTTTAGTGGATCTCCTGGAAGATGAGTTAGTGGAAACGGCATGCTCTCATTGGAGGAAACGTTTCGGGTAGGCTGAGTAGATGCATCCATACATGAACCAAAGCATGATACATTAGCATGCATACAACAAAAACAAAACAAACTAGATCTTGAAAGCATGCAAAATAGAGTCATTGGGGCTATGAGTGGTAATGGTGCTCCAAGGAGGTTCATGACTAGAGCTTGATCTTTGATCAGTTTATCCCAAGTGATTTTATAACTTGCATATTAATCTCAGCTTTAAATGGCATGCATGCATACATTATTCTTTCATTTTTCTAAAGACTCCATGTATTTATTACATAATTTAAATGCTTATTGTTTTAAATTTCCGTGCCATGAATTAATTTATAGGAAACCATGTCTTTATTTAACACTTTTTCATTCTCCAATGTGCCGTCTCATAGATTTACTATAAGACCACCTCCCACACCCACCAACAACTTTTACCCTATGAGCTTTACATCAAACTCTCCTCTAGAAGGAGTGTCAATCCAAGGTAGTAGATACAATCATCTTGCCATGGTTGCTTCAATACCCTCTCTTCCAGCATCACCTATCTAGTTCCAAAATAGCTTTAACCTGAACTGTGAATCTGAGTACGATGATGTTATTCAAGATTTACAACTTCCTTTCGTCGATGGATCTTCTTCAAGGTACTTAGACACTCATATCCCCAACCTTAACCCAACATCCAATTTTCCTAATTTTAGGTCACAAACTCAACCTCACCCCGTTGTTGAAGGTCAACAAAAAACTCCCATAGTAGGTAACAAGAGAAGGCAACTCATGTGCCCAAAACAACATCTGGCCGCCACTTCCATTGGGATGCTCAGAACACACTCATCTTGATAGACGTTAAGTGGCTGCAAGATGAGAAGATCCACCATGCTCAAGGTAGTGGGAAATCAAAAACAATGCGACCAATAGAGTGAGATTGTGTCATGTTGTGCGGAGCATTGTCTATTTGTGGAATGGAAGACTGCGTATGACAAATTCAAGCGCCTAAGTACCATCCACAAGGAGATCATTGATCGAGAACAGCAAATTCCTTCTGGATTGAGTATCTACTGGGCAATGCCACCGAAGGAGCATATGACCGAGGGTAAATTCAGCCATTGTCACTTTGACCATGAAGTCTTTGACATGATGGAGCGCCACTTTGGGTATGATCCGGTAGTAAATCCCACAGCAACTATCATTGACACTATCTAACCTTCGGCCATGGGGCCTTTTGTTGTGACTTCCTAGGGAGTAGTTGTGGTAGATGAGCACAAGCGGCATTTTTGGGTAGCCAAAGGTGAGTATTGCCTTCATAGTAGCCTTGTGCTCATAACAGCAATCAGGGACTAGTCGACGTTGAAGCTTTGGCTTAGGGTTGGTTTTGGTTGGCTTAGTTGGCTTCTTGTGCTTGAGTTTCAGAGATGGTCATTTTGGGATCCAGGGTTCTATGTAGCCATTGTAGAATCCTTGAGATGTAAGACAATTAATTCTTGGGCACTCACCATTGATTGTCATTTAGCCCTTCTAGGCAATGTGGGGCTGGGGGGATAGTTTTATTTGATCTTCCAGAAGGAAAAGAGGTATGGGCCAAGGGTAGGGAATTTCCAACGGCTATATCAAATAATGTGGCTGAGTACAATGCATTAATTTGGGGATTAGAAGATTGCATAAAAGATGGAATTAAAGAGGTAGAGGTTAAAGGGGATTCGCAATTGGTCATCCGACAAATGAAAGGAGATTATAAGGCAAGGAGTCCTAATCTCCAAGAATTGTATAAAAGGGCAATAGGTCAAGGTACTTGCAGTGTGGGTGGTCGAGGATGTAGAGTTGAGGAAACTTTTCAATGAACAAAGCTTGATCGTCAATGTTGGATGGTGCCGACACAATCCCCGTTCGACTAGCTAGCACGAGGTGTGGTAACAGGGGAGACTTCTGGTGATGAGGATGGGGCATGAGGGGGAAGGGCAGTAGGTGGTGAGGGGGTGTGGATGATTTTCTCTTGGGGACACAAGAGGACGGTGGCGTGTTTGCCGTTAACTATCATGGTGGCCGATTCTTTGCGCCAATTGATTTGGCAGTGAGTGGCATCAATTTGCTCTTTTCCAATGATAATCCGACCGTGGAGTGCTCTTGCATCTATGACATGAAATCTGCACTCCAACTGGTTATTTTCTATAGAAATTTTAGGAATGAAATACCCAACACTCATTAAATGCATTTCATGTGAAATTTGAATGTAAGTGCTCTCTTGTGTAAGTGTGGGTTTTTCAAGAGTTTTCCATGCCTCCAATAATATGAGATTAGTGTGGACCATAGTGGTGGTGCTATATGCGAGTAGTTAATTGGGGGTGGTGCCACCATTAAGGCATGATGCCCAGAAGGAGAGGAAGGTAATGTTACAAATGGGCTTTAGGTTGTCATTGGCACGGCGGCTAATTGTGTGGAACAACTTCTCGCATGTTGTCATCGAGAAAGATTGCCCATTTGCATGCCTAATCAAAGGTGGAGGGAGCCTTGACCAACATGTGGTCGTGAAGCCTTAGATTGTGCAAGCCCAAGAGGAAACGGTCCATTAAGTGCTTGTCACTCAAATTTCCCTCTCTTTGCAACACGCAAAGAGATGTACTTAATGTGTGCAATAATGTAGTCGCATAAGGTTATCTCTAGTTTTTGTTCCAATTGGAACAGTTGGATGACGGGGATGCCTTGCCTTCAAGGCTAAGTCCAAGGAGATGGACATTAGCTGCATCATCAAAAATTTCAAATGCCTCTATGTGGAATATAGGGTCTCCAACTTCGTGGAATTTCAGCAGAAGTTTGAAAATTTTCACCCGTATAGGTTGTGTATATGATGTTTGTGGCTACAATTGTTGTGCCACTCCCCATCCTAGAGTTGTGATAAGCTCAAAATGTCAAGTTGTGGCTCAAGGGGATGTGGTATGTGGGTGGGGGGGTGGAAATAGATCCACTGTTAGATGGGGAGATCCGTGGGTGTGCTCGGGGCATCTATTCATGTCAGGGTGCATGTATGGAGGGGCCCCACTAGACAAGGGCTCTTCATACAAACACAATTACATCAATGCACATGAGATCTTGGAAAGTTCTGGAGAAGACCATCATTCTTTAGACTATAAGATTGACATGCATGATGCATTTGAACTCTTGCAATTCATAAAGCCTCTTTTAAAATGCTTGATTAATAATAAGACAGCAACAGTGAGGACATATTGAACTCTTGCAATTATTTCTATGCATTCTCAACTTGGAAATACTTGTCTATGCCCAATACCTTATAGCAAAGGAAGAGCCCAATACCTTGCCTTGCTCTACAAGAATTATTGGAACTTGTTTGCTTTTAGTTTATAAGCTTGCTTTGTTCATAGCCTTGACATGTGCTTTCTATGTAGCAGCAATGTTGGCATGGCAAGCACATTTCATAGCTTAAACATGTGCTATCTAAATGAGCAATGTTGATATGCCCCCAAAGCCACAATCAAAAGCATGTCCTTAGTGTTGACCACCTATTCCTAGCTGAAAGCCTCATCGACCAAAAACCAGGAAGCCTCATCAACCATGGGCCTTTGTCACTCGGTAACGATACCTCTTAGATGCCCAAGGCTTCCATGATGGCAACTCCATCATTTGGCTCCCACGGCATAACCCTTGGTAGTTTTCCCAAACCACACAAACCAAGCTGATACCTGTCCAATCTCGACAAAGATGGTTTGGTGACCAACGGGCAAGCAAGTCCCCTCTTCATCAACTAAATCTTACGGACACACCCAACCCATGGGCACTCAAAGGCTCAATTCTCCTAGCCCTTTCAAACATAGGAGCCTCATACCCCGATGCTCCACCCGCCCCTCAAATTTGTCACCAAACCAAGGGGAAACGCTACAAATGTCAGAGCTTATCCAACCACTCAAAGATACACTCAAGGGTAAGCTCACAAATCTCGCCAAATGGGCCACTCTATACAAAACTCTCTTTAGGGGTGTTGAGACCAATAAGTACATGTAAGTCCTCACCCACATGAGCACAAGGTCTCTAGGTGATTAAGAATATCTAGATAATTAGGACAACGAACACACCTTTTACCCTCGCCCATGCACAACACGTGCAATTCTCACAAGGCTCTGTCCTATGCACACACACCTCACAAAGCTTCATCATCGATAGCCATCCATGTATATCTTTGGATGGGGGGACCATGGTGGGCACAAGCCTGGTTAATGGTTCAACCCATGGTGAGCACAAGCTTGGTTAATGGTTCAACCCATGGTGGGCACAAGCCTGCTTAATGGTTCAACCCATCGCCTCGATCTTCTTAATCACCCCCGCTTCACCCCCCCAATAATTATGCTTCATGCCTAATCCTTCCCACCCATCCCCTCTTCGGCTCAACACCTATGGATCCTCGCCATCAACTACCACTCCTATCAACATAGGATCCCAGTTCTCTAAGCTACCATGACAGAAGAAAACAAAGCACCAAAAGAAAAGTGAGAACACTGCAACCCGATAACTCAACACCCATGGGAGCCAAGATACCCATCATGGTGTCTTGACAAAGATGCTAGAGTTTCATGTCCATTGCCATCGACTATAGCATCTCAGAGTGCAAGCAGTTACCATACACATTGCCTCCTTGTCCCCCCGAAATTCCCCCCTCGCCACTTGCTTACTAACACCATTCTTTAACTAACACATCCTTAATGCCACTCCCACCACTTGGATACTGGTCATTAAGTATTCCGTGCTAGTCTACTCGTTCAAGTACTCTAACTCCTCCAAAGAGGATGTCCCACCCACAAGGTGACCAAAAAGAAAAAAACACCAAAAACAAAATATAGATTACTACTGGGCACATACAAGTAAGCAAACTCATACGAGCCCATAAGACTAGTTGGATACTTAATCGCCCGTACTCCATCAACGTCTTTCCATCTTACTAACTCCCCCAGCCCCTCTCATTTCTGGAGAGATAGGAGAACCAACCAAGTGCGACACTTCCCACCGGCATGCATCAATAACCTCTTACCAATCACGAACACGATCAAGTTTAAGAAAGGGAGTACGTTAACCATATGTTAACCTAAGTCTACGATGGTAGAAGAGGAGATGTATTGGGATGAAGAAGAGGTCATGCATGACACACAAGATTGGGATCATATGTCCTTCTCATAGAGAGGCAATGGGATGCACATGATAGATGGATGGAACTACCTAATTTCATCAACAAGTGGGAGTACAAGGATTTCTCTCAATTCTTGTAATCTTACTCCAAAATGAAGAAATTCAAACCTTCACCACATCGTTGGGAACTCAATCCATACTTCGAAGGATGTCAAAGACAAGGTCACTCATAGCAATGATGATTAGATCCATGAAAGTGGAGTTGAATCTTAACTCAACACCCTTGAGAGTGATATTATAGACTCAATTAATGAGGATAATGATGAAGAGGATTTTGATGCTATGCAAGAAAGAAGAAATGTTTATATTAAGCAACCTTCTTTAATCATGCATATATGGTATACAAGAATGAGGCTTCTCTCAAGCAAGGCTAACCGAAGATTCAAGGGCAATAGGTGGAAATGCCTATCAAAGGTCTTTATCAATTGAGAGTCAAGACAAAGGCTTTGAAGACATAAGGAGTATAGAACATTATTGTCATGATTTGTCCGTCCATCCTTCTGTGGTTAATTGGGGATGCCTAATTACCACTATGTTTGAAGAATGGCACGTGGGTGATTCCAAATATTCCATGTGTAGGACATATGAAATTAGGGATAGCTGGAAGAACTAAGTGTTGGATTTATTACTTATGTGCTATCGTGGACTTGTAGTATGTGTTTGCTAACTCGTAGTGTGTTTGAATGGACAACCTTGTAGGTTGGTGAGATTGACGGGCCTTGTGCTTGTAAGCCGGATTGGCTGCTGGGACATCATGGTGGCGGGGTGATATGGTGCCATCTATTACCGGGATGGTTCTCATTTTAATATTTTTACCATAGTGTCTACTACGAGATGTTGTGTTGTTATTGGCCGCCCACTTTTGTTATATTGGGCGTGGACTTATTTATTTACACGTGAATTCGCCCTTAGGGTTCTTTTTGTAATTATCCTTTAGTGGTTAGATCGGAGAACTTTACCTAAGCATGTGAAAGGATATGGGGTGTGGACTTATTTATTTACACGTGAATTTGCCCTTAGGGTTCTTTTTGTAATTATCCTTTAGTGGTTAGATCAGAGCACTTTACCTAAAGGATATTATACTTGGCCTATAGCTCTAATACCACTGAAACCACTAGGATCATGGGGAGACACACCATCCAACCAAATACCAATTGGGTCATCACTTCAATCAAATTACCATAGCCAAAAAATTAATAAATAATCACATAAAAGCATAACATAGCATAAAAACACAAGAGAGAATCATTGGGTGCAATCTATCCCCCCTCAAGAAGTGTCAGCTTCCTCCCACTTCTTGAGTATTTATGCTTCATTAATAAAATTAGCCCATAAGCCAAAAATAGATGCACTCTTATGCGTGGCTTACCCTTTACAAAAATGGGGGTTACTTTTAACACAAGCTTAGGTAAAGTGTTCCTATCTAACCACTAAAGGATAATTACAAAAAGAACCCCAAGGGCTAATTCACGTGAAAATAAATAAGTCCACGCTCAATATAACAAAAGTGGACGGCTCAATAGGTCCATGCCCGAATACATCAAAATGGGGCTGCCAATAACAATACAACATCTCGTAGTAGACACTACGGTAAAAATATCAAAATGAGAACCATCCTGGTAATAGCTCGCACCATATTGCCGCCATCATGTCCCAACCAATCCGGCTTACAAGCACAAGGCCCGTCAATCTCACCAACCTACAAGGTTGTCCATTCAAACACACTACGAGTTAGCAACACATGCTACAAGTCCACACGACAACACATAAGTAATAAATCCAACACTTAGTTCCAGCTATCCCTAATTTCATATATCCTACACATGGAATATTTGGAATCACCCAAGTGCCATGCTTCAAACATAGTGGTAATTAGGCATCATACATCTTCTCATCAGAGGAGAAAATAGAAGATAGAAAGAAAAGAGAGCTTCATCCAAGGAACCTACAATTCTTAGAAATCATGTTTACTCTCTCTCTCTCTCTCTCTCTCTCTCTCTCTCTCTCTCTCTCTCTCTCTCTCGCACACACACACACACACACACACACACACACTCATGAAATAATTAAACCATATAAGAAAAACAATAAGAGAACTAATACTCCCTGTAGACGTTTGCCTGTCTCAGCCTGTCTTGGCTCCTTGTATACAAGTACATGCCTGTCTCAGCCTGTCTTGGCTCCTTGTATACAAGTACATGCCTGTCTCAGCCTGTCTTGGCTCCTTGTATACAGGTACATGCTTGCAACTTGCAACCACTATAGCTCTCTGGTTTTTCAAGAAGGTCAATATGTTTTGCTTCATATTGAAAAGAGACGTCTTAAAAGTGTTGAGACTAACCCTGTTGTTAAGTTAGCTCCTCGTTTTTATGATCCTTTTAAAATTACTCATAAGATTAATGACCTAGCATATAGGCTTTCACTTCCTTCTCATTGGAGAATTCATAATTCTTTTCATATAAGTTTTTTGAGACCTTATAGGGGACCAACTCCTACACATCTTGTATATGAGGAAGCATCTAGTCTTGTTGACCAAGTAGAAGAGCTTCAACCTGAGGCTATTATTGACCACCATGAGACCACTACTACTCACACAGGTACTGTATATAATAGATATCTTTTGACCTTCAAAAATCATCCTCATGAAAATGCTAAATGGATGCCTGAGCGGTTTTTTCGCGCCTATCCCAACATCATCCAATCTTACTTTCAAACATGGGCCAGTTGATATGATGCAACTGAGGCCAGTTGATATGATAGCAACTGAGGATAGTTGCTATCTTGGGCAGGATAGCAACTATCCTGGGCAGGAGGGATGCCACGGTTTGTCCGTCCATCCTTCTGTGGTGGTTAATTGGGGATGCCTAATTACCACTATGTTTGAAGCATGGCACTTGGGTGATTCCAAATATTCCATGTGTAGGACATATGAAATTAGGGATAGTTGGAACTAAGTGTTGGATTTATTACTTATGTGCTGTCGTGGACTTGTAGCATGTGTTTTGTAACTCGTTGTGTGTTTGAATGGACAACCTTGTAGGTTGGTGAGATTGACGGGCTTGTGCTCGTAAGCCGGATTGGCTGGGACGTGATGGTGGCGATATGGTGCGAGCTATTACTGGGATGGTTCTCATTTTGATACTTTCACCATAATGTCTACTACGAGATGCTGTATTGTTATTGGCCGCCCCATTTTGATGTATTCGGGCATGGACCTATTGAGCCGCCCACTTTTGTTATATTGGGCATGGACTTATTTATTTGCACATGAATTAGCCCTTGGGGTTCTTTTTGTAATTATCCTTTAGTGGTTAGATAGGAACACTTTACCTAAGCTTGTGTTAAAAGTAACCCCCCATTTTGTAAAGGGCAAGCCCATGCATAAGTGTGCATCTATTTTTGGCTCACAGGCTAATTTTTAATAAATACTCAAGAAGTGGGAGGAAGTCGACACTTCTTGAGGGGGGATAGATTGCACCCAATGATTCTCTCTTGTGTTTTTATGCTATGTTATGCTTTTATGATTATTTATTAATTTTTTGGTTATGGTAATTTGATTGAAGTGATGAACTGATTGGTATTTGGTTGGATGGTGTGTCTCCCCCCATGATCCTAGTGGTTTCAATTATGGTGGAAATGCTCAAAGTCAAAAGGTTTTGGATGCAAAAGCAAGGTTTAGGTTTTCCATGATGTGCTTTTTTGTCCCTCTGACAACAAAGAGAAGGAAAGTATAGAGGATTTTGTGTAAAGATTATACAAAGACTTTATGTAAGTATCTCAAAGTATTGTGCAAATTGATGAGGACATAGTCTTGATGAGATCATGGTGTTGGTGGGACTCTTCCACATGCATACCCAAAGAGTCAATCACAACAGGGAAACTTTGTCAAGCTAGAAATGAATAAGTTGGTGGTACCCATTCGTGTCTACACTTCATGCTTAAGAGGGGATGGAATGCTTCAACTCATGTTGAAAGATTTGGGTATCAAAAGGGATAAAAGAGGTTTCCCGCTCACTCAACCTTTTGGGTATCAAAAGGGATAAAAGAGGTTTCCCGCTCACTCAACCTTTTGGTCATTGCATGGACTATGATTATGTGGGCCTTGCGAGTTCATTGATGGTATCCTTAGGGAGACAACACACTTGCTGAAATTTTTGAAAAGCACATTTGTGAAGCCATACACTCAAGTGCAAGAAGTTTTGGACACCATCTCATGTGTGCCGATTGTGTTCCGGCATGCATAGATATTTTTCCTATGTTGGAAACATCCATATGTGTTGATGTAGTGGCCCATTGTGAGCCAACGATTAGCTTTATGATGGCTGAAAATTTTCAGCCCATTGATAGTTGTGTGGACAAGCCTTTTTCACCTTTCTCAAGGACCCTTCACACTTGGCTTTATGATGTATTGATTGATGATTGTTGTGGGCAACAAGCACATGTGGCAATATTGGCACTGAGCTTCTTGGGATGACTCATCTTTTCTTTGGGGTTGACTTGGATTCGTCTTCAAGAGATATTGTTGTGCATGAGATGATGGAGTCCATATGTGTTATGGAGGTGGATGGTTTTGCTTTGGGCACTACATCTTCTATTGATGCATATGTATCCATGGGTATGATGACTTTGCATAAGAGATGACTACCTATGTTCACAAGAGATTGGACAACTATGTATGTACTTTGTGTGATGCTCATGGTGTGGACATATGTGATGCTCATGTATCGATTAGTGTTACTAATGCATTGTTTGGTGTGAACAATCGTGCCTTGGATTCACCTATGGATAGTGTTGGTCATGCATTCACAAGTGGTCCATGGACTACATTTGTGAATCCAACTTATGATGCTTTTTCGAGTTTATATTGGAAGGTTTATGATTGTGATCTTTATGAGACCACTTCATGTGTGGATGCCTTATTAGAGTCCACTATTGATGGGGATCGTGCTGCCTATGTTAAATTTGAGGATCACACTTGGGACACTAGGGAGAATTACACATGAGGTGATGATGATGCACGCAAGGATTTAGTCTATGTTGATCATAGCTATGTGCATTACATTGATTCTTTACACACACCTATTGGAGATGCTTTATACTTCAGTGATGTGTATGGCGATTCTCCTAATGCAAGAGGATATTGGTAGGTTCTATGCTCATTACATAGAGGATAACACCAAGGGAGTGACACCTATGGAGATTCTATGGGATGATCATGATCACACCTATGCTCATATGGATATTAGCTATGAGGTGTGTAGCTTCTTAATCTTAATTAATCTTGCATTAGTGATTCTTCATTTCACAATGCCAAAGAGATGCATGAGGTAAATGAGCTCCCTGTTAATTATAATGGTTATGTATTGTTTGAACTACTACCTGCACCAACTAGCATGGTATTCAAGGAATGGACCAAAAAGGTGATGGTCATATATGGGTAGAATACAATACAAGTTCTCAGGATACATTTCTTGGTATTGTAAGAATGAGTAGATGTTGTGAATTTTTGAGATGTTATAATGTAGATTGTCCCTACATTGAAAGAAGTGGCCTTGTCAGTGGAAAGAGAAAATGAGAAGACCCCTTGGTTGGACCAATATACAATGAGAAGACCCCTTGGTTGGACCAATATACAATGAGAATGGGACCTTGAAATGTAAACATTATGTGCTACTGCCCAGAGTGTGTATCTACTTGTGATGCATACATCTATTATTGCATTCCCTATTCTAGGGAAAAAAAACTAGATCTGCCATTTGTGTGTTGGTGTGCATGATCACCCATACAAGTCAGGCATTTCTAGGTTCATGCAAATGCATGTCCATGACATGGTCAAATTGCACACACAATTAAATCCTTATGCATCATACAAGAATATTGAAGTTGCAGGAGTTAGCAAAAACCTTGTCATGGATATGTTGATTTAAGGATGGGATTGACTGCAAAGAGAGTTTGATGAGTCTAAGCTTAAGGAAGTTCTTGATAGCATTACACCACTATTACATAGAAGAAGACTAAAAAGGTCAGTACAGTGTGCTAGATGAGGCATGGAAAAACAAGATACAAGTTTAGATGCAATACTTTCATACAAAGAAGGAAATGCATGTATCCATTCTTTCATAGTGTTTTGTTTCTAGGACAATTGGGAGATAATAATTTGCTGCACATTTTCAAGATGTCAACTTTGGGACTAGTTATGGTGTTGATCTTGTTAATAGGACGAGAGTGGGTGGAAGTTTAGGTAAACAATGTATCAATTTTGATCATGTGTATAGAGTAAAGGGTTGGAATACTATGGGGGCACATGTTTACGATCCTTATATTAGAGAGAGCTACTGATAGTTGCAACATGTTAATTTAAAGTGAAAGATCAACATGCACAAATTTGTTTTGGGAGAATGTTGAATGATGTTATATTGAAACATGGCTTTTCCTTACTAGAATTCAAAGGGTTTATGGTTGATTTTACACAAGCCAATTGGTTACTGGGGCTATCTCATCAAGAAAGTTTATAATGGAGGTCTAGGAAATATAATAGAAGGTAAAGAGAGAACATGTGCATTTCATTGGGAGATGAACATGGTGATGCATGCCAGAATGTGTGTCAAGGCCCCATATTCGGAGGACCACAAGCTCCTATGTAGAAAGTGGAAGAATGATGCAGATGCATAAAAATGTAAGGCAACTCTACTAGAATTTTAGTCTCCAAAACATGTGAAAGAGGGTGAGTTACTAAGTCTTCTTGCTGGTTCAATTGGTAGGATGTGCGGGTGCCTTAATGGGGGGGCATGTTCTTGGAACAATATGAGGATGTGGGCTTTGTTCCAAATGTTAATTTGTTTAGAGACAAAACATTCGAGCATGAGGGTTGTACATGGTTATTCAAAAAATGTATCGCTTTATGAAGCATGTAGTGTAGATCTAGCCATGGTGGCATTATAAAGTCCCCATTACAAGGCATTTATGGTGGGAAAACATTTGGGAACTGGACCAATTCTAGAGAAGTTGAAAGATAGAATTATGAAGCATGTAGTGTAGATCTAGTCATGGTGGCATTATAAAGTCCCCATTACAAGGCATTTATGGTGGGAAAACATTTGGGAACTGGACCAATTCTAGAGAAGTTGAAAGATAGAATTATGGCAGGAAAACATTTGGGAATTGGACCAATTTTTTGGAGAAGTTAAAAGATAGAATTATGTCATGTGAGGGTGGTGTGACTTTTGATAATAAGAGGTTAATTGATTTGACACATGCAGTTATTTCAAAGGTTGGGATTCAATCTCTAGAGATGTTTAAGCCACCAGTGGAGGAAAGAAGCATAAGGAGGAAGAGAGACAATGTAGATCCTAGAGTTATACTGCCAACCGATAGTCATAAACTAGAGTTCTCCACAAGGACTATGAAAAGAGTCACTGGGAGTATGAGACATGCAAGTGTAATAATTGCTGACCATGTGCCAATTTGCAAGGAGAATGTGGTTTACGAATCAAATTGGGTTGGACGATAGACCCAATAAGTATTATGACATGTTTTGGTAATTTGCATACTCCAAATCTTGATGTGGAGAATTAATAAATGAGTTGGGGAAGATAGCAACAACCGGACACAAAGGTCCCCATCCAAATACCTTATGCAAATAAGAGCTTGAGAACAAGACAAGGCGACCTTCCTCATGGAACAACCTCTGCTCCTAGAGACATTGTTGGTCTCTCTTCCTTCCTCTCTTCTCAGATCCAGATACCCATTGTCACCTTGCTTCAAGGTAGCCTAAGCTTATGGAAGGATCTCAGGGATTGGATGGAGGGATGCCTCACGGTAGGCATGCAAGAATCCATAGAGCTAGAAAGCTCTAATGAGTTCGAGGAAGATGAAATTGAACCCCACAAGATCACTGAGTAAATAAGCTCAAACAATACTTTGAAGGTGATAAACTCAATGCTACATTACCGATAACCTTTGACGACCTCCAAGTCACTCCCTTGTTTCTCACAAAATAGAATCACTCTGGACAATTCGTTGAGACCAACGGGTCAGCAACGAGATCCAGTAAACAGATTACAATAATTTTCTCGTCATCATCCATATATACATCTTCCACGACAAACGCATGCGTGTCCTAAACACCGCGAGCCCGTGCATCGCCTGGTCAAAACCTTCTAGGATTTTTCTTAGGTGTCCTGGCACTTCACTTGTCGGCCCTCGCCCATCGTACCGGAAGCACACCATTTTACACCATACCCAGGCTGGTCAAGACTTGGGCAGGTTTTTGCCGTGTGAGCCGTCCTTTGAACACTTCCCGCCAGCTGTTGCAACCAAACTTCCCTTAGAAAAACACATATACCAAATGTTAGCATTCTAGCGTAAGACAGTCCTTTAAGAAAATAGGGTTTCTATGCAAGTTTTGAGTTTTGATTTTCTTTTGAATACAATAGATATATCTTAATTCCGTCTCCCAAGACTTCTAGATCACACGTCTGGATTCCCAAACAGAATTCCTCGAATTCAGTAATCTTGATTCTCAAATCAAAATCAAAGGTCTCAACTTAGTTTCAGATTCGGTGGGTGATTTGAGTGTAGATTATTGAACTGGTCACATTGTCTATTCTTGAAATGGACGGAGTAGTTATGTCTTGGTCATAGTCTGATTCAGGTTTTTAGACTGGAAAGGTTCTCTCTAAACTATCTTTATCGAAGGGTAATATTTCAATTACTACTTTACTGAATTTCATTCATTGAGTATTTTGCTTAACTGAATTCAAAACTAATCATGAATTCCTATGAGGAATAAATTACTCATTTATCTAAAATTCTGATTTCGATAGTTTTTCTGAATTTTCTCATTACCATCCTAGAGAATATGAAACGGTAAAATTTTCTTTCACAGAATATTTACTTAATTCAGTTACCCATATTCATGGGATTTAAACAAAGGATTAAAGAGAGCTCTTGTTTTGATGTAAAAATTTCTGTATGCATCTATTTATACATGAAATCCAACTTCTATGGAATTAACACTTTTATATAAAAGAAAAATCCTTTTATGCATAAAATCAATATTAGTGAAAGTAACACTTTTACAATGAAAAAAATTTCTTTTATACATCATTTTATGCATAAAAATCCATTTTAATGAAAGTAACACTTTTATAATAAAAATATTTTTAATGCATCTATTTATGCATAAAATCCAATTTGATGAAAGTAACACTTTTATAATTAAAGAAATATTCTTTTATGCATCTATTTATGCATAAAAATCCATTTTGATGAAATTAACACTTTTATAATAAAAAATATTCTTTTATGCATCTATCTATGCATAAAAATCCATTTTGATGAAAGTGACACTTTTATAATAACAAAAAATATTCTTTTATGTATCTATCTATGCATAAAAATTCATTTTGATGAAATTAACACTTTTATAATAAAAAAATATGCTTTTATGATCTATCTATGCATAAAAATCCATTTTGATGAAAGTAACACTTTTATAATAAAAAAATATTCTTTTATGCATCTATCTATGCATAAAAATTCATTTTGATAAAATTAACACTTTTATAATAAAAAAATATGCTTTTATGATCTATCTATGCATAAAAATCCATTTTGATGAAAGTAACACTTTTATAATAAAAAAATATTCTTTTATACATCTATCTATGCATAAAAATCCATTTTAATGAAATTAACACTTTTGTAATAAAAATAATAATCAATATGCATCTTTCTATGCATGGAATTTAATTCTAATGAAAATCACTCTTTTATAATTAAAAAAATAATCAATATGCATCTTTCTATGCATAGAACTTAATTCTATTGAAAATCACTCTTTTATAAATAAAAATAATAATCAATATGCATCTTTCTATGCATAGAACTTAATTCTATTGAAAATCACTCTTTTATATTAAAAATAATCAATATGCATCTTTCTATGCATGCATGAAAATGATACTTTTAGAATACGCAAACGATGGGGATTACTCTTTTTGATTAATAAAAGATGAAATTTATTTCACAAATTTTTAGAAAATTTTGCCATAACCTCCTTTGTATGGCTGACCATTTTTTAATTTTTCTAACCTTAATCTACATAGAAATTATCCCTAATTAGTTTAAAGCATTCTAAACTAATCAATTTTCACTTTTAAGAGAGAAACAATATGAAAATTTTAATTCCAACAATTAGATCACTTAACTAGGATAAAGAAGGGCTAATTTGAAGAATGAGAGAGGGGGAAAGCCTTTCCAAGAAGGCATAGCATCTGTTTATCATTTTAAGATAACAAACAATTTAGAAAACCATTAAAAGAATAAGAAAAAGTAAGATTTCTTACTTACATGAAATTCTGGGAGCTTTCCTTTGGCTTGATGATTTGAGGGATCTACTCTTGTTTGCAACAAGAGTGGCCACCAATTCTTTAGAAGAGGAAATGGTCAAAAACTAGTGAATTATTAAGAAATTCACAGTTCTTGGCTCTTGGGAGGAGTAGAGTAACAGTGCATAAAACACTATTAAGCTTCAACAAAGGGGGAGGCTTCTATTTATAGGAAAAAGTGGGCTCCTAACCAAGCAAACTAATTCTAGAATTTTCTAGATCAGTTTGGTCAATTTTTGACCATTTTTAGGTTAGTTTAGCTTACTTTTTGGAACTAGACTTGAATTAGGAGAGAGGAGAGATAAAATATCTCAATTTTTAATAATTTTAAACTCCACCACACATGTGAAGTAGACGCCTCCTTCATGAGGGGGGAATCCCCATTATGAGGTGTCAAAATTTCATTTTTTTAGTAATTCCTTTGGTCCTTAGTCCACTCTTCATCTTATGTAAGTATTTACTCATTTTTGGGGAGGATTTTGTTTATTTCTTCTATTTATATCCTCCACACATTTGGATGAATCTGGTTGGCCCCTCAAAACCTTAATTTAAATTTTTTCAAAAATCTAGACCCCTAGGATAAGGCCTCTTGAACAGATTATACTTGATTTTTAATGCACCTTCTGAAAATCTTTTTGAACTTCTGTTTTGGGGGAACTTATTTTAATAAGAAGAGATATTTTTCCATCCAAAAATATTCAAAATATGAATAACCTCTCTCTAGAATATTTTCTCTCTCTAGGCCAAAACAGGCAGAAACAAGATCTTTTATATTTCTAAAGAGGGGATTGATTATAAGGGAAGATACTGGACATCTTGAGAGGCTGGGGAGGAATCTTACATTCTCTCCCACTTGAAAAACGCGAGATGTCCTCATCTCGCAAACTGGGGGTAATCCCGCAACAGTTCAGCTTCTTTCTCCTAGGTGGCATCTTCAAAAGGATAGAACTTCCATTTGACCAATAATTCTCCCAGAATTCTATTCCTGAGAACCTTTTCTTGAACATCAAGGATTTCTTCAGGTTGGAGTTCCATCTGTCCTTGGGTTGAAGAAGTTAAGATTTCATCAAGCACATGATTTGGGCTTGGTACATACTTTTTAAGAAGGCTGACATGAAATACATTATGTACTTTGAGATGAGGAGGCAGAAGAAGCTTGTAGGCAAAGTCACCTACTTTCTTTGTAATCAGATATGGCCCACAAAATATGGGGTAACTTCTTGTACTTCCCAAGAGATAGAGAACTTCTTTTGGGATGTTCTCGAATGAAGACCATAGCTGCTTTTTCGAATTTTTTGTCAGTTCTCTTCTTATCTGCATACTGCTTCTATCTATCCTAGGCAGCTTTTATATCTTTGCGAATTTCTTGCATCTGCTGCTCCATGTCATCAAGCATTTGTCTTGACATCTCGACCCTAATCAATGGGTCGGACCAAGTTAAAGGAGTTAAGAAATCTTGTCCATACAGAGCTTTGAAAGGGCTCATCCCAATACTTCGGTGATAAGAAGCATTGTAGGCGAACTCGACTAGATGCAGATAGCTTAGCCACTTCTTGGGTTCCCTACCACAGACAGCATGACCGAAGTATATCTTCGATTACTTGGTTTACCCTTTCTATTTGACCATCGATCTCAGGGTGGTAAGCTGTGCTGAGATCCAAGAAAGTTCTTATTGCTTCAAAAAATGCAGTCCAGAATCTTGACATGAATTTGGGATCTCGATCACTTACTATTCTTCTGGGTAGGCCATGCAATCTGAAGATTTCATTGAGGAACACTCTCGCCACATCCACTGCAGTAGTGTAGGTTTCTTTTACTAGAAACAGATGGGCAACTTTGGTTAGTCTATCAACTACCATGAAGATGGAGTTATAACCTGATTGCACTGAAGGTAATCCAGTAATAAAATCCATACTGATGCATTCCCACTTCATCTGGGGGATGTCTAATGGATGTAACTTCCCAGGCATTTTTACTCTCTCAGCTTTGACTTTCTGCGGACAGGTTAGACATTGACTTACATGATTAAGCACATCCTTTTTTAGACCAGGCCAAAGGAAGCTTTTCTTCATAGACATGTAGGTTTTGATGAAACCTGGATGTCCTGCAATAAGGCTGTCATGGGCTTCAGTCAAAATTTGACCCTTAGTTCCCTCATCATTGGGAATGCATAGCTTGCGATCAGTAATTCCATCATCCAAGCTGTACCCTTGAACTCGGTTCAACTCCTGTGGAGTTTTGCTTTCCTGCATAAGTAGGGCAGCAATAGGGCCAAAGAATCTATCCTGCATGATATTCTCTCTTGCTTCAATAATCAAAGGATTTGACACTACAGTAATTGCAAGCAAGGAGGCCTTTTTGCTGAGGGCATCTGCTACCACATTTTCTTTGCCTGGGCGGTACTTGATTTCAAAATCAAATTCTTGCAGGTCTGCATCCACCTTCTTTGGCGCATGTTGAGATCCTTTTGAGTGAAGATCCACTTTAAGCTCTGATGATCTATCATCAAAGTAAATCTTTGACCCAGTAGGTAATGTCTCCACAACTTTAGGGCATATACTACTGAAATTAGTTCCAGGTCGTGGTGGCAGCATAATTCCTCTCATGCGTTCTGCGTTTTTAGGATTCATAGGCCACTGCATCACCTTCCTGCATGAGTGCACCTCCTAGGGCAAAACCACTGGCATCAGTTTACTACCTCAAAGGGTAGAGAGAAATCTGGCAGCTTCAGAACATGATTTTAGTTACCAAGGCGGTCTTCAACTTATCAAAAGCACTCTAGCACCTGGCAAACCATTGAAATGGGATATTCTTCTTGAGAAGATTAGTCAGGGGGGAAGCTTTGAGAGCATACTTTGGTATTCTATACCAACCAGTCAATCCCAAGAATCCTCTGACTTCTTTCACTGTCTTTGGTTTAGGCCAATCTATGTGACTGCTTGGACTTTCGCAGAGTCTGGAGAAATTCTATCTTTAGATACCAGAAAGCCCAAGTATTTAACATGGTCAGCAGGCAAAGAAAGTGCATTTGCTCTTTTTGGCAAAGAGTTAGTGCTTCCTTAGAATCTCAAGAACTTTTCTGACATGAGCTTCATGGTCAGCTGCATTCTTTGAGTAAATCAGAATATCATCAAAGAAAACAAGAACGAAATCATCCAAGTATTCTCTGATAATGTCTTGCATTAAGCGATTGAATGTAGCTGGGGCATTTGTCAATCCAAATGGCATGACATTGAATTCATAATGCCTATACCGAGTATTGACGGCTATCTTCGGGATATCTTGCTGATTAATCCTGATCTGATAATACCCTGATTTGAGATCTATCTTTGTGAAGATCTGGGCTCCACTTAGCCTGTCCAGAAGCTCATCAATTCTGGGGATAGGATACTTATTCTTAACTGTCAGCTGATTGAGACCTCTGTAGTCCCACATAGAGTCTTAGCGTTCCATCTTTCTTTTTTTGAAAGAGAACTGGCGCACCCCAAGGTGAAACCCTGGGTCTTACAAACCCTTGTTCTAATAACTGTCTAAGCCGTTCCTTGAGTTTGATGGCTTGAGGAATTAGCATTTTGTACGTGCGCAAGGCTATTGGCTGAGCTCTGGGGGTCAATTCTATCACATGATCTACTTCTCGAATTGGGCATCTCTGTTAATTCTGCTGGGAATAAATCATCATATTCACTTAACCATTCAAGTTCTTTAGCTTTTAACTTTGGGTCTATCGGATTCATTTTAGCAAGATAAATGCGCTACTTCTTTCTAAGTCCTTTTAGTAACTTAGAAGCTTTTACTAACCCGTAGACTTGGGGATCCTGAAATTCCGGTTCCTTGAACTTTGTTTCCGTGAAGGTCACGGAAGGAGATGATTCCATTATGACAGTGATGAATGTCAGCTTGATTTTTGTGGAGCCAATCCATTCCAAGGATCCCATCGAAAACTCCAAAGGTATAACTCTAAACTGACAGTCAGTTAAATTCCCATCTAGATTGAATTGAATACGACCTGTCTCAAGGTGAGTGAAAAGAATCTTCCCACTTGCTAATTCAACTTGCATAGACTAGCTTACGCAAACATCTAGGGGAAATGAAAGAATGAGTACTGCTTGAATCAACCAAAAGCTTAAAAGGCTTACCCTGATACTCGGCTAGAGTATGAATAACGGAGAATTGATGGTTTGGCCCTTGGTTTTCAATTGCAACATAAATCTGTCCTCTTTCCTCTTCCAGTACTTTTGCAATTGTACTGCTCTGGCTGCTGCAGTCTGAGGCGGGACTCTTTCTCTTTGGTTGCCCCAGTTCTGGGAAGGAGTTTTGAGGCTACTCTAGATAGAGGTAGACGGCTGAGCTGGAGTTCTTCTGGGATTTCCCTGATTTGGGCGAGATGATCCTTGATTTGACTGATAGGAAGGGGTTGGTCTTTGCATTCTTGGTCCTTGACTTCCCTGTTCCATTGACATGGCACGAGTCAGGCAGTCTTTCAGTTGGTGTGACCAAAACCCTGACATCCAAAACACCGGTTCTCACTTCTGAGCTCATCCCTCCAAATCCTTGAAATAGGTGGGGCTCCTGATAAAGTGTTATGGGGGAAGGGTCTTCCTTCACTTCTGAATCTTCCCGCATCCTGATTCTGATTTGGGCCTTGCTGCCTCTTTGGGGGAGGAAAGTTTGAAGTACTTCCCGAGGTTTAGAATAATTTAAAATTAGAGGGTGCAGGCTTTGGCGGGACCTTAACAAAACAAAAGCTTTGGCAAAGTCCTTTGCCATTCTTACTGCTTCGGCCATTGAGACAGGTTTGGCATGTGGCTCAATCATTCCTCGAATGAATCTGGCCATCAGCTACTCTTCATCCAATTGAGGAGAATATTTAAGGAGAAGGGCAAAAGCTTGATGGTACTCTTCAATTGTCCGGCTATCCTGCTTTAATTCCAAGAATTTATTCATTTTAGTTTCAAGGAAGCCCGGAGGACAAAACCTCTTTCTGAGGTAAGCTTTAAGATCGGTCCAGGTCTGGGTATTCCGGTCGAGATGGTTAGTCTCGTAGTGATTCCTCCAGGTGACCCTGGCCGTTTCCACAATCTTGAACCTGGGGAGAGCCATCTTGCTTCTCTCATTGTAGTCAAAGTATTCCTCCATTGCCTCAATCCACTTTTCCACTACTTCATCTAACTGTTCCCCTTCACCCTTGAAGGGACTAGGTTGGGATCTGTGAAGGGTTTTTCGAACATCTGGATATAACTCTTTGTCATCCCGTTAGAGGATCCAGTTGCCTTGCACGGGCCGCGTGCCTCATGATTCTGACAAAATGAGATTTTCGTTAACTTAACTTTGACAACATATTTATGATTATTTAATTTTTACGGTTTATTCTTTAAACAGATAATTATTTCATCATACTTCATGAAACAAGATTTACTCTGATAATTTTATTAACCATATTCACAATCATGAAAATAATTTAGACCTTTTTTTTAAACAAAACATCGTTTATTATCAAAAGTTTGAGATATATACATAGAGCATCACGGCTCCCCAAAATCACTATCATCTCAATCGTATACGCATAAAGAAGTGAAACTGTGAAGGAGACAAGCCATGGTACACATGATTCATTATACAAAGAGGTGCTATAATTCTATTTCTAGGGATAAAGCGGCTAAGAAGCCTAAAAACTCGGCATGAAGTTCTGAAGTTCCTGGGTGAATGATCAAAGAGTTGCACATGCTGAAGAAGCCCTAGCCTTATCAGAATCATGGCTAAGGAAATATTCTGCATGAGCCTT
This sequence comes from Cibotium barometz, assembly GCF_041138505.1. Classification (NCBI taxonomy): domain Eukaryota; kingdom Viridiplantae; phylum Streptophyta; class Polypodiopsida; order Cyatheales; family Cibotiaceae; genus Cibotium; species Cibotium barometz. The sequence continues at coordinate 44,107,313 of NC_141090.1, forward strand.
TGACGCTGACTTGTACTGACATTAATACATCGTCCTACACAAAACCACATATACCGATGTCACTCAAGAGGATCAGGAAAGTAAAGACTCTCAAAATGACGTGCGAGTCTCACTCTGCTTACTCGGGTCATAGCAAAGTTGATGAGGTGCTGAAATGCAAAGGCTATCATATCCTAACTTTGGGAGAGTTCAGGAATGCCAGATAGATTCGAGGTATCCATCTATAAATTTTCAATTCAATTTATGAGTTTTCAATTTTTGAAGTTCATTCAACACAATATAAACAAGTGAAAACATTATTTCCCAGATTTACTTTAAAAATTTAAGCAATTTGCTGTTACGTAGATTATAACAGCGCTCTGATATCAACTGCTGTTACGTAGATTATAACAGCGCTCTGATACCAACTGCTGTGAGATCCCACTACTCCCTCCGCGCACTGGATTCTTGGATGGTAGCAGTGGAAGTAGATTCCTCTTGTGCGGGGCAGGGTTTCTCACTCGGGGCCTCGCCCTCGAATGTCCAGGCACACGAGACTAAGCTGGTGGTCATTCCAAAAACCAAAACCGGGAAAATTCCCATGCCTGGAAAGCGGGGACGATTCCACCATTTTTTTTCCTTAACGAATTTTTCTAACGAGGTCAAGATAATGAACTAACCTTCATCTGATTAAATCGGATAGAAGAGAATCTATTACAGACTTAACTTGAATGAATCAACGCTTTTTTCCTAATTGAATCAGGCACAGCCGCCGTTGTTGATCATTTCATTAGAGAAGTCTTCAGGCTTAATTAACTACTCAAGTTCTAAGCGTAATCCTATTAATCAATTTTATTCGTTAAAACTCTACTGATTCCATCCTAACCCCATCCGGCCCCATGGGTTAGCCCCCCACCACCCAACCACTGGAATAGTAGAACCAGATAAGCACTCACCCATCCATAATTGAAAGCCTTTCTTAACTTTTGCTTTAGAATAGAGATACTCACACACTCCTCTTTAAACTTTAATTTATAAAACAATCCATTGACAAACAATTACTGGTTACAGATGTCATAACTCAAAATTTCCATTCAATCCTTGTTTCTCACAAAACACAATCACTCTGGACTCTCCGTTGAGACCAGCGGGTTAGCAACGAGATCCAGTAATAGATTACAATAATTTTCCTGTCGTCATCCATATATACATCTTCCACGACATACGCATGGGTGTCCTAAGCACCGCTAGTCCCTGCATCACCTGGTCAGAACCTTTCAGGATTTTCCTTAGGTGTCTTGGCACTTCACTCAGGGACCACTTCATCGGCCCTCGCCCATCGTATCAGAAGCACGCCATTTTAAACCATACCCAGGCTGGTCAAGACTTGGGCAAGTTTTTGCTACGTGAGCCGTCCTTTGAACACTTCCTCGCCAGCTGTTTGCAATCGAACTTCTCTTAGAAAAACACGTATACCAAATGCTCCCTCCAGCATTCTGGCGTAAGACAGTCCTTTAAGAAAACAGGGTTTCTATGCAAGTTTTGAGTTTTGATTTTCTTTTGAATACAATGGATATATCTTAATTCCGTATCCCAAGACTTCTAGATCACAGGTCTGGATTCCCAAATAGAATTTCTCCAATTCAGTAATCTTAATCCTCAGATTTTCTTTTGAATACAATGGATATATCTTAATTCCGTATCCCAAGACTTTTAGATCACAGGTCTAGATTCCCAAACAGAATTCCTCGAATTCAGCAATCTTGATCCTCAGATCAAAATCAAAGGTCTCAACTTAGTTTCAGATTCGGTGGGTGATTTGAGTGTAGATTACTGAGCTGGTCACATCGTCTATTCTTGAAATGGACGAAGGAGTTATGTCTTGGTCATAGTCTGATTCAGGTTTTTAGACTGGAAAGGTTCTCTCTGAACTATCTTTATCGAAGGGTAATATTTCAATTACTACTTTACTGAATTTCATTCATTGAGTATTTTGCTTAACTGAATTCAAAACTAATCATGAATTCCTATGAGAAATAAATTACTCATTTATCTAAAATTTTGATTTCGATAGTTTTTCTGAATTTTCTCATTACTATCCTAGAGAATATGAAACGGTAAAATTTTCTTTCACAGAATATTTACTTAATTCAGTTACCCATATTCATGGGATATAAATAAAGGATTAAAGAGAACTCTTGTTTTGATGTAAAAATTTCTGTATGCATCTATTTATGCATGAAATCCAACTTCTATGGATTAACACTTTTATATAAAAGAAAAATCCTTTTATGGATCTATTCATGCATAAAATCAATATTAGTGAAAGTAACACTTTTACAATAAAAAAAATCTTTTATGCATAAAAATCCATTTTAATGAGAGTAACACTTTTATAATAAAAATATTCTTTTATGCATCTATTTATGCATAGAATCCAATTTGATGAAAGTAACACTTCTATAATAAAAAAATACCTTTTATGCATCAAAATCCATTTTTATGAAATTTACACTTTTATGATTAAAAAAATATTCTTTTATGCATCTATCTATGCATAAAAATCCATTTTGATGAAAGTAACACTTTTATAATTTAAAAGAATATTCTTTTATGCATCTATTTATGCATAAAAATCTATTTTACTGAAATTAACACTAAAAAATATTCTTTTGTGCATCTATCTATGCATAAAAATCCATTTTGATGAAAGTAACACTTTTATAATAAGAAAAAATATTCTTTTATGCATCTATCTATGCATAAAAATCCATTTTGATGAAAGTAACACTTTTATAATAAGAAAAAATATTCTTTTATGCATCTATTTATGCATAAAAATCCATTTTGATGAAATTAACACTTTTATACTAAAAAATATTCTTTTATGCATCTATCTATGCATAAAAATCCATTTTGATGAAAGTAACACTTTTATAATTAAAAAATATTCTTTTATGTATCTATCTATGCATAAAAGTCCATTTTGATGAAAGTAACACTTTTATAATAAAAAATATTCTTTTTATGCATCTATCTATGCGTAAAAATCTATTTTGATGAAATTAACACTTTTGTAATAAAAATAATAAACAATATGCATTTTTCTATGCATAGAATTTAATTCTATGATGAAAATCACTCTTTTATGATAAAAAATAATCAATATGCATCTTTCTATGCATAGAACTTAATTCTAAAATCACTCTTTTATAATAAAAAAATAATCAATATGCATCTTTCTATGCATAGAATTTAATTCTATTGAAAATCACTCTTTTATAATAAAAATAATCAATATGCATCTTTATATGCATGAATGAAAATGACACTTTTAGAATACGCAAACGATGGGGATTACTTTTTTGATTAATAAAAGATGAAATTTATTTCACAAATTTTTAGAAAATTTTGCCATAACCTCCTTTGTATGGCTAACCATTTTTCATTTTTCTATCCTTAATCTACTTGGGAATTATCCCTAATTGGTTTAAAGCATTCTAAACTAATCAATTTTCACTTTTAAGAGAGAAATAATATGAAAAGATTAATGCCAACAATTAGATCACTTAACTAGGATAAAGAAGGGCTAGTTTTAAGAATGAGAGAGGGGGAAAGCCTTTCCAAGAAGGCATAGCATCTATTTATCATTTTAAGATAACAAACAATTTAGAAAAACATTAAAAGAATAAGAAAATGTAAGATTTCTTACTTACATGAAATTATGGGAGCTTTCCTTTGGCTTGATGGTTTGAGGGATCTACTCTTGTTTGCAACAAGAGTGGTCATCAATTCTTTAGAAGAGAGAATGGTCAAAAACTAGTGAATTATTAAGAAATTCATAGTTCTTGGCTCTTGGGAGGAGTAGAGCAACAGTGCATAAAACACTATTAAGCTTCAACAAAGGGGGAGGCTTCTATTTATAGGAAAAAGTGGGCTCCTAACCAAGAAAACTGATTCTAGAATTTTTCAGATCAGTTTGGTCAATTTTTGACCATTTTTAGGTCAATTTAGCTTACTTTTTGGAACTAGACTTGAATTAGGAGAGAGGAGAGATGAATTATCTCAATTTTTGATAATTTTAAACTCCACCACACATGTGAAGTAGGCGCCTCCTTCATGAGGGGGGAATCCCCATTGTGAGGTGTCAAAAATCTATTTTTTTAGTAATTCCTTTGGTCCTTAGTCCACTCTTCATCTTATGTGAGTATTTACTCATTTTTGGGGGGTATTTTCTTTATTTCTTTTATTTATCTCCTCCACACATTTGGATGAATCTGATTGGCCCCTCAAAATCTTAATTTAAAATTTTTTGAAAATCTGGACCCCTAGGTCAAGGCCTCTTGAACAGATTATACTTGATTTCTAATGCACCTTCTGAAGTAGTCAAGCACACCATTCCGATGGTCGATGGAGGAGACAGGTCAAACAAAGGGCTTACTATATGAACCCAAAGTATTCCAAGATGGTCTAGGAAGAAATTGATAAACTTATTGACACCGGATTCATCTACGAAATAGAGCACACAGAACGGGTATCACCCATAGTGATAGTGCCCAAAAAGAATGGGAAGGTAAGAGTGTGCGTGGACCTCAAAAAGTCAACGTCACCACCATACGGGATCATTATCTTTTACCCTTTATGAAGCACATGCTTGAACGAGTTAGAGGAAATGAATGCTACAACTTCCTTGATGGATTCTCTAGCTACAATCAGGTGTTGATAGACCCCAAGGATCAACACAAAACAGCCTTTGCTATAGAATGGGGAACTCACAAATACCGCGTGTCATACCTTTTGGGCTGACCAATGCCCCCGGTGCGTTCCAATGACTAATGTGCATAGCCTACAAGGAATATCTTTAGAAATTCCTTGAGGTCTTTATGGATGACCTCTGTGTCAACTCCTCATACAAGGAACACCTTAACTATTTGCGTAAGGCACTAGAAAGATGTAGGTTGTACCTGCATTTCATTGAACCCACTCAAATGCCAGTTTTATGTTAGGCATGGAGTTATCTTGGGACACATTGTCTCCTGATAGGGAATCTCCACGCACGGTAGCAAGGTGCGGCTCATCCTTGAGCTTCCCCCACCCACTAATTTTAAGGGAGTCTAGCATTTCATGGGACATGTTAGCTATTATCAGCGTTTCATTTTTATGTATGCTAATATAGCTCGACCCCTTTATAGAATCTTGATCCTTTTTGAGTGGACAAAGGAATGCCAACAGGCTTATACCACCTCATCAAGAAAGCCTTGGCAAGTGCTCCTATTCTAAGTTCCCCCAACTGGGACATTATCTTTCATGTCCACATCGACACTTCCGCCTTTGCTGTTGGATGTGTGTGCTGGCCCAACTTGGTGAACATAAATTGGATTTTCCCATAAGCTTTGCTAGCTGCCAATGAAATGACACCAAAAGAAATTATACCACGACTAAAAGGGAAGGGTTGGACATGGTTTACACCATTAAGAAGTTTTTCCATTAGCTTCCAACAACCAAATTTATCTTCTTCGTAGACCATCAAGCTCTTCTATACCTTGGTAAAACAATCCCTGTAATAACAGGAAGAATCACCATGTGGTTACTGGATCGTGCTTGATTTTGACTTCAGTGTCACAGTGTGGAAGGGATCACAACATGTCTTGGCAGACCACATGTCGAGAATCCCCAATGGCGAGCCGCCTATGGGAGTTGATGATGATTTACCAGATGCTGTCCTATTCCAATTATGTTTAATCCCGAAATGGGCCGAGGAAGTAGCACACTTTCTAGCTAATGGATTACTAGTTGACCCCCTCCTAAACAAGGACCGTGCGTGATGCCTCATTAAACAAGTGGATCTCTACCAACTCATTGCAAGTCAACTCTACCGGCAGTAGGGGAAAGACAAGGTTATCAGATGTTGTGTCCCCATGAAGACAAATATGTCTTCCTTCTAGAACAGGGCTCACTTTGTCTATGTTGGGGGGAACTTAGTAGGAGATATCATTGCATGATGCAAAGATTTCACAGCCAGGTTATGGTGGCCGACCTTAATGGTTGACATAACGGAATACATCAAGTGATGTGATGAGTGCCAACGAGCGGCAATCCCCCGCTCTTTAAGGACAGGCATGCCCCTAAACCTTGTAGTGTCCTTGCAACCATTCAAAAAGTGGGGCATTGATTTCATTGGGCCCATTAGTCCCGTAGCCACAGATACACTCAAGCTCGATATATAATCGCTGCCATAGACTATTGCACCAAATGGGTTGAAGTTTTGGGTACTAAATTTCTTTGCTCCACTATCATCTCTGTGAGCTTCCATTTCAGCTCCAAATGAGTTGTGTGTGCAACTCCTCTTGTTGTACCTTCTCATGCTGTTGGCTCTCATATGAGCTTCAAAACTCCATAGCATCTCCCGTTGCTACTTTTGCTTCTCCAAGACCTCCAAGTTGAGGTCTTCCATGACCATTGACATGGCCTTCATGGCCTCCAAATCAGCATGCTTTTCCTTCAATGCATGCATCCATTCAAGGGTGCTTCTTCACATGGTCTCTCAAATGAAACCATAGGTGCATAAACATGTGGAAACTGCCAAGGTTTCCATCCCCTTCTTTGCTCTCCTTCATTGAGCAAACATTCACAAGTGCATCCTCTTCTTGATGCACACACATGTGAACTCCATTGTTGAGTTCACCATCTCACTTGCCATCATCTTGACAAGCATGCACCTCCACACAAGATTCATGGGATACACAAATCCCATACATAGCAACCCTTCATAGAGCATTCTTCCATGCTCAAACACAAAACTTTGAGGCAAAACTTCACAAAACCAACCTTCTTGAGGCATAATCAGCAGCATATCTTCTCTTGGCAGCTTCTCCTTGATGATGATGAAGACTCCATAGCCTTCATAATGCTAAAATCTCCATTTTCAGCTTCCTTGATGAGCAAGCTCTCCATGTTGCAAAACTCCATTTGCAACTCTCTTGGACAGCTTCTATGCAACCTCCTTGTTGCAAATCTCCTCTCAAATCCTCACAAATGCAAATGCAAATGATAATATGAGTGTGCATAATTTTTTTCTCATAATAATTGAAAATAATGCTTAATCAAACAAACACACAAACAAGCTAATATACATAATAATCACCATGATCAAGAGCCCATTCGGCTCTGATACCATGTTCACAATCTAGAAATGGGATTGATCATGGTGAAGGACATAGATTAAGCATAAGATAATTAAGGTGGATTAAACCACACTAAAAACTCCATGAGAGAGAGAGGGAGATTGCACACTCAACAATAGCTCTATTGCATATCTCAAGTGAACCATATAAGATATAGGCTTTCTAGCCTTATCCCACTTTACATGTCATCATCCATGTGGCACTCCCTTTTCCACTTCTTTTGGTCAACACTCACACACCATTCAATATTACATGTGGCATTCCTATCTCAGCACAATATCTTGCACCTTTAGGGTGCTTTCCCACATACACACAACACCGCGATTACATCTCTCAACACCCCCTCTTAATCGAGGTGTTCCACAACTCACCCATCATCCATCACCCATATCAATGTAGCATTGCACAAACGCAATCGCTACCTCTCAACACCTACAAGGCTGCTACCTATGTGACACCCTTCAGTTTGACCTACGGTACTGAAGCAGTTATGCTAGTGGAGTTCTTGGTCCCAAGCTTACGCATTGTTGTACAAGAAAAACTCACGAGAAATGTCTTAGGCTATTGCTTGTTCAAGCTTGAAAAGCTTAACAAAACATGCCTCCTAGCTATATATAGCATGATTGTAGAAAATCTAAGGCATAAACAATGGTTCGATGACGAGTTGAAAGACAAGAAAATGAACAAGGGAGACATGGTCCTCCTCTTCAGCACCAAACACATAAAAATAAACTTAAGCTCATAGGGTTAAGACCTTTCCTAGTCACTCTGAGATAACCCTGAAGGGCTCTATGTGCATAGAGACACTCGACAGTGTCAAAATGGCGAGATATTTCAATGGTAGCAAATTAAAATGCTACTATGACCCACTAACTGAAACCACCCTAAGGGCCATTCGTGACAAAAAACAAAGAAACAATGACCACGAAGAAATGATACAAGTAGACCAACAAGAGGCTAAAGCGAGGCAAGCTAAACTTAGGCAGAAAAATATAGTGGTCAACATGGCCCAAGTTATAGACCTCAAAGTAGAAAAGATTGGGAGGTGAAGCCTGCTCAATTATGGTTAGGAATGACCACCTTGACGAGCTTTGCCCAACATTTAGCTCTTGTAGATACATGGGCTAATTACAACTTAATGTCTCATGAGACATGGATTTCCCTTGGGGAACCCCCAATGAAAGAGACTCCTACCCCACAGTCACAACAGTGGCATCTCAAGAAGTTCATTGTTTAGGCTCAATCACAATTTTGTTCCACATTGGAGATAATCCCTTGGAAGGTAAGTTTTATGTGATGCTTGTAGAAACCATGCATGAAGAGATACTTCTCAGAGGGGGTTGGATGGGACACAACCGGTGCAACATTAACTGGGATGCAAGGATGGCTACCCTACAACTGGCCTTTGGCCAAGTTGTTACAATCCTGAGGACGACGGACAAAGAATCCATTCCCCTGCTGCTCCTTCATGCCAGGAAGTCACCCCTCCACTGACCACCATCATTCCACCCTCCAATTCACACATATCCATTCCGCTCAAAAAGAGGCCGCTCACCACTTTGGACACGCCACCACTACCTCTCACATCCTCTCCACTACCCCACTTGGTAGCAGCCCCATTCC